>NC_142922.1:27890336-28205777 GCF_054131065.1 Drosophila arizonae
CGACGACCCTTCAATCCCTGCCTGGACCGCAGCTGCCCCAAAGAGCCTTCGCCTTATCTACGTGTCTGGCGGCGCGTGTTTGGCAACACTGGTAATTAAAGAGCTCGGCGTTGCCGTTGCGGTTTATAAATTGGCAAAATTAAAATGACAATAGAGCTGTCAGCGACACTTTGAGCCGGGTCTCTGGCTCCATTCGCCGCTGGCGGTTATTAAGGCCCTTGGCCTGGCGTTTGGATTTAAGATAAGGCTCGAATTTTGTTTACATTTTCCACGATATAAGCAACAGTTCTTGGTTAATAATGGAAAAACATTTGCTGGAAAATACACTTATAAAACATACAATAAATTATTGGTAGATTTAAGGCTAGAGCATTTACAACAGCATAGTAATAAAATATTTTAATTCAATTTTATTAATAATTAAAATTTTTTTTTTTTGTATTTATATTATTTTTATGTAAATATTAATTCGTATATTAATTTTTTTTTTCCTTTTTTTTAATATTTGTTTAATTTAAATTATTTTTATTTATTTATTTTTATTTAAATTATTTTTATTTACTCCCCTCTTAAAAAGTGAAAGATTTTATGAAGTTTAAGCTCTAGATTTGACAAATAAATGTATCCTAGCAAAAGTCGTATGCATTTACCCTAAAATTTTAAAACTAAAACTTTCTTTTAGTCGAAGCATAAGAAAGTTATTTGTGGCACATGCTAAAACTTAATTCAGTTGCCCCAAAAAACTTTCACAGAATTACCTCGAGTTTAAAAAGAAATCTATTATTATTTCCTTCAAGAGCTGCTCCTAGGGAGACGCAAATTGAAATTGTTTGCCTCTCCGGATCAGGCTGCTTCAATATACTATATACATATTTAATAAATGTTGACTGCCAAGTGGGCTACTTTTGCCACTTTGGCCTCAAGTCCGCTGCAACTTTTTGCATAATTTCTAATAATTCGACTCTGAGGCGGCTCTCGAGCTGGGGCTGGACCTGGGGGCTGGCAGACTTGGGGGGCTAGTGCATTTCTTTTGTGCTCACCTTGGCTCAGTTTTATTTCGTTTGAGCAGCTGCTTGGCCCGAAGAGGGCCACGGCATCCTTTGAGCATCCTTCACGCAGCGCATTTTATGCCTTTTTATCAGCGAGGATGTCGCAAGTTTTACGCAGCGGCAAAATTGTAGCTTTTAGGCTTTGCGCCACTTTCAACACTTTGCTTTATGGCATTTTTGGCCCTCTGCTGCTACTGCTGTTGTCGGGTGTCTGGGAGGCGGCGGCCTGTTTGACCCTTTTAGCCGAGCTTTGGACATGTTTTCGTGCTGCATTTAATGGCTGGCCAGATACAGTTACACCAGATACCGGGCCCTGGTGCGTTCGAGCCATGTTCGGTGTTGTGCAACACTGCAGCAGGTGGCTAATATAAGCTGCTCTACAAGTCGAGCTACATCACAAAGTGAGCAACAACAACAACAACAACAACAACAACAACAACAACAGCTACAACAATCGTGGGCAGGGTGCATGCTAATGAGTTTGAAAGCAATTGCCTTAAATTGTTTCGGGCCTCAAATTGGGCTGCTGTTGCTGGTCGATTCAGGTGAGCGGGGTCGTGTGGGTGCCTCTACTAGATTTATCTCTGTCTCTCTCTCTCCCTCACTCTCTGTGCAAGTGGCCTAATTGCAGGCGTGTTTGATTTACACTAGCCATGAAATCGTCCATTTCGGCATTACAGGGAATTTTGTGTGCTTCTTCTTCTTCTGTTAGTGCTGTTGTTGTTGCTGTTGCCGGTGCTTCAGCTAGTTATGTCCGGGTCTCAAACGTAAATCCGACACACATTCAGTCTGCCAGCCCAGATTAATAGCCCATTCAGTGCGAGGGGGGAGCAAAGAGGCGAGGCAATAGCTAAGCGGCATTTATTTAGTGGCTCGCATCCGGTCTCCTTTCGGCTGCCCAATGAATTAAAGCCTGTCTCGAGTAGCCATAAGACGTTGCTACACTCACACGTGAGTGTCTGTGTGTGTGTCTGTGTCCCGGTGTGTGAGAAATATGTGAGCAGCTTTAGCTAAGTGAAATTTTCATCAAGCTACTTAAGCAGTCGATGCTTTTTCAATCGCATCAAATTGATTCCTCCTCGAGCTGTCACACCAGCAGCTTAATTATATTTTAGCCCGCTCAATTAAATTCCTTTATTATTCTTTAATCCCAACTAACATTTAGCTTCTATCGGATAAGTGCTTGAGTTGCTTATGCTCTTTAATTTTTATACATTCCTTAAAGGAATGATTGCCTCGAAGGTAAATCAATAAGAGCAAAAAGCTTTCTCACTTTCTCGACCCTTTTCTCTGCTTAGCTCTTACCTCTACCGTCTTTCCGCTGAGTGTCTTAAGAGCTCTCTCAGCTGCACTTAGAGTCAGACCGCAAACAATAACTCAATTGATGCATCGAATGACAATTTCAAGCATTTTTATCAAATAGATACCAGCCACCTCCACATCTGCCACGCCCACTGTGCACACAGAATGATGCATTTGAGATGTGTCATGTAACAGAGACAAGAATGAGAGTTTTTCAGGCTACGGGGTATTTTGGAGATATTGTTAAAAACAACCGAAGCCCCAGGCTTGAAAGGATGCGGGCAACTCGATTTGCTGATGCTCTGCTGCATACACTGTCCAGCTAGCGAGCTGTCTAAATTGTCCAACTGTCCAGCTGTCCGTCTGTTCAGCTGTCGGTGCGTCATGTTGAGCTACAAAGCAAAAAGTGCCGAGGCATTGCCCGCTGCTGCTGCTGCTGTTGCAGCTGCTGTTTCGACTGCCATTTAATTCAATGACGGACAACAAAGCATTGCCACTGGGATGCGCAGCAGCAGCTGTACAGCTATGTCGGTGTATGTGTGTGTGTGTGACTGAGTGTGTGTGCAGGCAGTGGCATACAAAACAATTTCCCTGGAGAGTTTCCATGTTCAGTTATTCGCATGTGAAAAAGCGCATCTGTTGTTGATTGTGTGAACTTCCTTTCAATCGTTTGTTTGTCGTTGTTTCTTCTTGTTTGTTGTTGCTGTTTTTTTGCTACTATTGTTGTGGGTGTTATTGCTGTTATCCGCCAGCGGCGACTGGCCTGCAGCCTTCATGCATTCCTTTTTGTTACACTACCTTTTGCGACACTCTTGAAAGGGCAGCTGCTTTTTTGCTGCCAGCACTTTGCAAACTTTTGTAATTATATAATGCGCAATGCGCATTGGAAATTGTAGCTTCAAACTGTTTACATATTTTTTCAATGTGATGTAATTCCATTCCGATTTTCGTTAGTTCTATGAACAAGCATTAAAGCCTTACTAAATATATGAATTTCCATATCAGTTTCATTCTAGACTCTCGAAAGGAAAGCATACTCTTTAGTCTGCTATGGTGCTTAGAATAGTTTTGTAAGTTAACTCCTGCCATTCGACTAAGAGTCTATGTCGAGCGTCTTTAGAAACAATTGCGCTGTTTTGTGCAAATAGATATATATATATGTATATATATATATATAGTATATATAGATATATATATATATATATATATATATATATATATATATATATATATATATATATATATATATATATATATATATATATATATATATATATCTATATATATATATATATATATCTATATATATATATATATATATATAAATATATACAGTATAAACTGTCGTTCTGGCCAAACTCAAACGCATCTCCAAGGAATCCAATTCAGGAAAACCCACACACACGCACACAGTGATGTGGACATTGCGGGGGCGGCGTCGTCGAGTTCAAATTTTGTGCATTGTGCTTTTTATTTATTGCACGGCACAAACAGAGGACGCACACACACACACACATACACACTCAGACACAGACCGACTAGAGTCAAGTCCTGCTGGCTGCTAGAAATGAGATAGTAGCTGGCATTGTTTTTTGGTACGAAATGAAATGAAGGGAATAATGAATGCTTCTTTGTCTCTGTGTACGTGGCTGTATTTATTGTGTGTGTGTGTGTGAGAGTCTATACAGGAGCCAAGCGGGAATCGGACAGAGTCCCTGTAATAACTAACTAACTCTCGGCATAATTGCCTCGCCTCTCGCCAGCAGAGAGCCTTGTTCATTATTATTTATGATAGCCAAAGGGCATTCTTCCATTCAGTCCCCTGAAATGCTGCTGCTCGTGTCAGCTTTGACGCTAATGAGACATACATTATTATGGTGCTAAATAATAAAATAATAACAAAATATTGGTCAATAAGGCAGACCAGGCATAATAAAAATATTTTAATGCCAATGAATTTAATCACACATTAATTAAGTTGAAATCAAAAATCAAATAATTAGCCAATAAACAAATAGAAATTAAATTTTTGATATGCAGAGTAATTATTTAAATATGAGAATTATATTATTATTATATGCATATATTTAAATAATTGCTAATGATTTCATTTCCAAATATTATAGCATACTTTTCTGCGCACTTATTGTGGAATATCATATGTGTGTATGTATGCATGTCATTAATATTCGTAATTAGCAAACTAATCAATATAAAATGAAGAAGATGCCAACAAAGTTCATTATTTGCAAAATTATTATTATAAATATTTTAAATATTATGGCTTGAATATATTAAAAATTTTATTCAATTTTCTTATATATGAAATGAGTTTTTCTTCTAAACTCCTTACCATCCTTGTGGAGGGAGGAACCCAAAATTCAATTATGGACCTGGTACTTAGATTAATAACGAGTTAGATTTGTAGAGCATCACTGTTTTTTGGTTGGAGAGCCTCATTAATACCAATTTTATACACTCTATGAGGACTTTTCTATTTGGCAATGCATTCGGCAATTCTATACTATTTATTGCTGATTTTATTTTCTATTTTGAAAAACTATGTTTTTATATTATAATAGGAATTGACACACTGGCTACGTTTAAAAATGCAAATTAGTTTATCGATAAAGTAAAGGCATAAAATAAATATGATTAATGATATACAAGAATATTCATTGTGAATTTTTTTTTTTTTATATATATAATAATGTTTATTGAAGCCATTCGAGGTACTCTAGTTTCACCAGTTTCCCCAATAACTTCCCATTTTTATGGAATGAAAAAATTCTCGAAATGAATGCAATAAATCGTAGTTTTATTGAGCTTAGATAAAGCTCTTGCTTATTTTCAGACATGCGGGAATATTTCTAATGCGATTTATTGCCCCAACTACCTTTTTGAACGCAACTGAATAACACTAGAAAAAATCCAACAATTGACTGTGGGTATTTTTCTTCTTTTTTTTTTCAATTTTAAGCTAGACTACAGTGCGCATCAATTTTAATTTGAAGCAAAGCTAATGTGCAGCAGTTTGTGACATTAGCCGAGGCATTTTGTAGGCGCTGGCGAGGCGACTCTAATCCTTGCCACTTAAGGCCAACAAATTGCCACATAAACAATTCTAATTGAGATAAACGATATCGATGCATGTGTATGTGTTTGTGTTTATGCGTCTGCTTGTGTGTGTACAGCGCGCTCAAAGTGTTAAATGCAGGCAAGTTGTAAGTCTATCCAGCCCCCGGAGCGCGATGTCGGTTTGTATTTCACGCCCATCATAAAATAGCGCATAAATTTCACTTACTTTTTTAGCGTGGCAGCCAATGCCAAATCGGGGCGAACATCAAAGCGACTCTGCATATAGAAGCGCAATAAATTATCACGTTCATTTTCAGATAATCCTTCCTCGAGTGCTAATGCGGCCAATGTATGATAGGATTCTGACTCCGTGATGCCGAATAATAAATCATAACTGCAAGAGACAGCGAATACGAGGTGTATGAGAGAGAGAGAGAGAGAGAGACAGAGAAAGATAGAGAGGGAGAAATAGACAGACGGTAATGGTGGGTCAGACAGAGCAAAGGAGAGCAAGCGCATGAGCTGAAAATCAGTCTATAGAGCTATGGCTTAGAGTAAGTGTGTGAGTAGTTAGGCTTGCCTTACATTTATATAAGTAGAGGAAGTAATTTTTCACACTGCGAGAAATCAGCAGTGAGAAGTAAATAAGGGCAATGCAAACATTTATTTAATTATATATAGATGTATTTAATACATATATTAGTCACTTGTTAATAATTGTATTAGGATATGCTGAAACTAGCTAAAAATAAATATTATTTTTGTTATCTAAAGAGACTCACTGTCTATATATTTTACAGCACTTAATTAAAATTACTCTAATTTATAGCTTCTAAATTGCGCTCAGTGCAGCCTTCGCTTATTACAGACAACTTGATGCCGTAAACGGCATTTAAAAGCGCTGGAATAAAATGGGGTCCTGCGGCGTCACTTGTTACGCTGCCTGATAAATGGCAAATGCTAGAATGGCCAGCCCGCCCCATGGGCGGCACTCAACTATATAGTTTGTGTCCTGTTGCGCGCCTGATATCCTGCCACCCAACAAACGGCAAAGACGAAGTTATTAGTGTCTGGTCAGGTTTTTGCCACCAGTCGATAAAAGTAAATGCAAAATGCAGAGAGACAGGCAGACAGAGAGAGAGGGAGAGAGAGAGAGGAAATGGGAGAGAGAGAGAGAGAGAGATACAAAGGTAGAGCGAGTGGTAGATGAAGCTGACGCTCGATAATTGTTGTCCTTGCTTAACGCCTTCCTCTGCTTACCGCTTTGATCTATGGCCATTTCATTAAAGTGCTTAAAAGTGAAATGCGAAACGAACTGAATGGGCAAAGCTCAGACCTGTAAACGTGCCAAACGTGTTTCCATTTAGTTTGTACCAAGTTTGCAGTTAGCTTTAGCCCGAGCCCCTGCCACGTCCTGGCGCCCTTCTGCCTGCCGACCGTAATTAATGGTACTTCCGTTCGGCTATTATTCTACTATTTTTTTTTTCGCACGCAGCTTCTTGTCGACGGCTAAAACACGTTCGACTTGCAAAAGGATAACAATTAAAATCCAATTAATCACGCATTTTATTCGATTATGCGTAGCATCCCAAAAGCAAATGGACACGTTCCACAACGTACGCGTCAGAGTCGCAGGAAATGAGATTGAGCAGGAAGTAGTGAGAGAGAGGGAGAGACAGAGAGAGACAGATTGAGGGTGAGAGAGATAAAGAATGAGAGAAACAGCAGCTCAGATAACAAAAGAAGCTGATAGGAGCAAGAAAAATGCTGAAATGCTGAACCCTTTGTTAAGGCCTGAGTTATTACTTGTTGCCTGATTGATTGATGTGGATACAACAGCAGCTCAAACACGAGCACAAACACAGCTCGATATTATCGCAAATGCTTGGCGAGCTTAAAATATTAGGCTGCGCGGGTATCTGAAATCCGCAAAGACGGCAAATGAAAAGAAAATGAAAATCTTAAAGCTTTGCATGTTTTCAATTTAAATAAACTTTGCGTGGAAGTTGGCCAGAGAAGGAGTTTTGTTTTAAAGCTTTACAGAGATATTGAAATATGAAACAATTAAATTATGTTTTTTAAAGCCTAGCAGAGATATTGTAATATTTAATTAAATAAAAAATCAGTTATGGGTATTAAGGTTTGCAGATATATTGAAATATGTAATAATTAGTTACTGATTTATGTTTTTAAGGCTAAACAGGGATACTGAAACATGTCTGTAATAATTAATAATTGAATTGCAAATTATTTAAAATTTAAAAATTAAAATTTCATAATCAAGCTATCTGAATATAATTTTTTCTATTCAGCCTTAATTATAATAAAACTTAATATTTGTTCATATTGTAACATATTAATGTATTGGGTTTATTTACCATTTCACCTGTTCTCACTTCAAGTTTCTTGCTGATTTTTATGAAATGTTCGTATAGAATTTCTCAATATTAACACAATACTTTTTTTTTGCCCGACTAAAAGCTTTTGCTTTGTTAACCTTCAAGGACTTTGAGTTACGTTTACCTTTCGCGTATATGCTGCGAAAATGCTAATAGCATATTGGAAATATTTGCAAAAGCATCCAATGATTAGCCTGTCTGAGCCAACAATTACCCATTTCTCTGCAGCTCTTGCAATTTGCTTGACATTCATGAATATTTGTTGGCGCCTCTGAGTCTAGAGCCTGCTCGAAGCAGCGAGGCATTAGAACATGCCATTAACTGGAGTGTTAACCCAGCCTGAGGGTCCAACAAGTGGCATTTGAAGCGATCCCAATAGCTGCTCAATTCGTTCAAAATGCATACTTGGATTTCACGAGCGATTTAATTTTACCTGAGGGTCAGAACATGCCACATGCCACATACCACATGCCACATGCCACATGCCAAACATCTAATCAAGTAACGCAACAATAAATAAATAGTCCTTGGGCTATTTGGCAGGTCTGAAGCAAATATCAAAAGCTAAAGCCAAAAAGTATATATAAAGATAGAGAGAGAGAGGGAGAGAGAGAGAGAGGGAGAGAGTGAGAGAGAACTGCGACAGCAATTGCTTAACAAACCGGCTGAAATGCTCCGTATAATGCCCCATGACCTTGTATGGTTGATTTGGTATTACGTGTCCATCGACAATTGGACCCAATGATGTTGAAAATTGTTGAAACGATGTTGGTATGTGCAAGATATCCTGGTAGCTGCAAAGACCAAAAAGAAAGCATCAGACAAATGGCGTAAAAAGGTCATATAACTGGATGAATGAGTCACTGAGTGCGCGTGTGAGTGAGCGAGTGTGTGCGTGCGAGTGAGTGAGTGTGTACGTGTGTATGCGTGTAAATGACAGCGGCTACTTTTCACTTTGATTTGAAATTTCTAATAAATTTTATGTGTGATTTGTTGCTGGACCCCACGCACACACACGTGCGCCACATAAAGATACATCCCAACAGATACACATATGGCTTGAAAGGGGATTTTTGCTATTCGATTGCCTCACCACAGCTGTTGCTTAAATTTACTTTAACCAAATGGAGGGAGACCTAGCGAACTGTACCAAATTAGAAACGTATATGTATGTGCCGAAGCCAATGTATGTATCAAATGAACGCATTTGCATTCAACTACTACTTCAGCAAGACAATAAACTCTGGGCCAAACAGAATATCATATTTGGAATGCAATAAGCATATATAGACATCATCGACGAAAAAATCCCATAAGCGCATGCACTTTTTGCCCCAATGTAAATTTCATTGTTGCTGCTGGCGTGGCTGTTGCTGTTGATGCTGTTGTTGTTGCTATTGCTGCAACATTTCGTTGCCGAATAGTTCGACTGGGTCCAATTTCTGTAGTAGTTTGCATAAAAATTCAGATGTCAGAGTTGCACTCAGGCAAAGAGCATTGATGTTGGTAAGAATTAAGAAAAAAACCGAAGCAAATATGCAATTGCAGGCAGCACAATTTTATCTCACAAATGCAGACAGTCCGCACAAGCAAACAAATAAAGCGCGACTAGAAGATTTCCTATAAATTTTAGCTTAAAACTAATAATTATATATTCATTTTATTTATTAATTTTTATTAGTAAGTACAAATGTAACGGAAATATTTTATTCTATTTTTATTTTTTTAAATATAAATTCTAATTTGTCTGCATTTTCTATACCCTCTTTCACTTTTCTCAGCTCAACAGGGTATGCGCTAACATTATATATTCCATAGCCTGGTGCAGTCGAAAATCGAATTTCATTTGAAAATTTTGCAGCTTCACATTTGCAAAATGTCAATTGGATGCTGAAACGGAATATAGGGACTACCCTTAATGAGCACAGAACGTACCTTTGTAAGCACATGTGGCTTACGTGTGCATTGATTTAAATAAATGTGAGGGGAAACCAACATTTAGCGGCAATTGAATTAATTGGCCCGCCTGATTTTACAAAACGCGCACTTAAAGCTCCCTTGAGGCAATATCGTCTTAAAGCTCTTAAGCAGCCGCACCACCCAACGAACCACCTCCACCTCAGCCCAGCACCGCAAACACTTAAGGACTTAATCAACCGCAGTAGTTTGTGCGGCTGCTGTTGGCATGGTCAATGGTCGAGACATGTTCCGGGTCCGATGCAGGCATCGGCTCTACTGCGGTCAACGCCAATTGTCTTTCGGGGCGTGGCCATCGACACATGACCAAGTTTATCGCCTTTGCTTCTGTTTAGCCCACAGACAGTGTGCTCGACAAATTGTGACTAGCTGCAGGGACTCCTCAAGCCAATGTTCCGCTTGCTGTGGCAGCGCTTCAATTGAGTTTCGGCTGCAGAGCGCAAAGTTTTTGAAGCGTGTCGTATATGTGATTTATGATTTTCATATGTGGCACAGAACCTGCGCTCTTTCCATCCAACATTGTTCCTGCATTGTTTCTGCTGCTGCTGCTCTTATTAGCTACGCTCTGTCGCAAAACTGTCGCAAGTTGAACTGCAACTGCGATTAACTTGTTAGCAATAGTTGGCTCCGATACAGACATGTGCGGGCGCACAGTGCTGAGCAGCTGCATAGAAACAACTTAACATTTTATATGAAATAAATATTTATCTACAAATATTTATCTATCAAATCAAATTATTTCAGGCCAATTTTAACAAATAATTAACATGAATAAATGATTTGACATCAATTACAAACCAAATCATATTATACCATATAAACACTTAAAAGCAAATAAATCAATTTGGAAAATTTAATACACATATATTATTTAAAAATTATGGTAAAAATATTTTAAATATTAGATTAAAAAGTCTTAAATGTTGTTTTTTAAATTTCTTTTACTTAATTAAATATTAAAAATATATCTATAAGCCTTTTTTAAATATAATTTCAATATTTTAATAATTGATTAAATAAATAAATTATTATTACTTGATTTTTTTTTAGCATTTTATTAAAAATCATTTTAAATTATTATACGATATATTGTATCTATATGATATGTTGCATTATTTGTACGTATATTGGATTACAATTTGTGTATATTAACTTTTGCCATATCGATTTAATTAAATATTATAATTGCATTGCAATTTATGGAAATTAGATATTTTCTTTTTATTACTATTGATTTTATTCTAATGGTATTCATGATTATACAAATAATAATTTTTTTTTTTAAATCATAAGCTTTTTTATAATATTTCATTAAATCGGGTTTTAACATTGTTTGATTCACTTATAGTTCTTATTTATAATCTTAATATTATCTCACTTAATAAAATTTAATAAGCTTTTTTATAACTTTTTGTTATTTTAATAATCTATGTTTGTTTAAATTAATTTTGTTATAATTTTTATTTTTGTTTGTATGATTACCTTTTAATAATCTTCTTTCCTTATTGTATTATTTAAATATTTAATCTGATATTTTTACCTTGGTTTTCTTTTAATGCTCAGAACTGTACTTCTACAGTCTACAATTACATTGCCAACCCTCTGCGTAACATTTTTGAATTTAACTAAATAAATGTTGTTGCAGCACAATTCCTGTACCTATTCAAGTGACTTTATGTATCAAGCCATTGTGCTATTTGAGTAAATATATTTGTCAGAGTTTTGTGCAGGCAACTCGAATACACTGCACAAATTTGTCTGGCGTGCACTTTCAATATACATAGACACATATATAAAAGTGCTTGTCTCTGTGTGTAAGTGTGCGTGTATATATGTATGTGTGTGGCATCAACGAAGATTGATGACACTGCTTGTGTGCAACATGCAGCTACTTAAGCAGCTCGCACTCGTAAGTTAGTTGCTGCAGGACCAACATTTATTTAGACTAAGATCGACCTTATTTTGTTGTAGCTGATGGTTTCTGTTTAATGAATTTTTAATATGCTTTCCTTTTTGTTGTTTTGTTGTTTTCAATTAAAAGAGCTCAAACGAGCACAATGCAAACATTTGTTTACACGCACAAGCTAATTTTTTGTGTGCTGCCGGGCGTATACTTGATATGCATGATATTTTTCTCGAATTTGTTTGCATTTCTCATTCTCTCACTGCAGAGCGTCAGTTCTAAGGCGATTAGGTGCGCACCAGCTGTAGCTCTCTGTCTGCACAAGAGACGTATGCAGTGCGAGGGAAACTCAAATAAATGGCTTCATATTTTATGCCTTCATTCAAATCAAATTGTTGTAGAATTTAGAAAGTTCTTCATATCAATTAGTTATGCTCATTCCTTATTTAACAGCTACCACATTCATTTCAGTTGCGTGCATGTGTGTGTGTGTGTGTCGAGTAGTGCAATTTGCATAAATTATTCATTTGCATTTTGCAATCAGCTAAGCGAAATATTAGCACAGCGTTAACTGCAATGCAAATGCATTTGTAAATTAATAATTAGCTACAAAGAAAATGAAATGCGCACAGCTCACTGGCAGACAAAACTCTCACAGCATTCATTGTAATGTTCAATAATTAAATCATGGATTTGCTTCCAGGCTTCAAACTCTGTGTTGTAGTTGGGCCCAAATAAATAAATTGAACATTTGGAAATGAGCAAATCATTTGGATAGCTACAAGAAATCCGGCACAGACTGGGCTATAATTAAATATTAAATATGTGCAGCAGCTAGACACAAAGGACCACCATGCACCACAACAACAACAATCACACACGCAAAACTTATTACTTTTAGCTGGCAGTGTGTGGGTGTGCAGTATAAATAGGAATGTGGCCAAAATACCTGCTTTGCTGTGTTACCTGTTTGAGTTGGAGTGTCTGTGCGTGCACAGCAGTTCATACATAATTCATTGCATTCATTTAACTCTCGCACATGCACTGCGCCCCATCACTGCGCCCATTCACTGCTTTACTTCTTCATACAGTCACACCCAGACGTAAATGTACTTCAAAGCCTTTTCACTCATTAACACCTTGGTTGCACTCTTGAGGCTAGCTTGATTCAACAGGCAGAACAACTGTACGTGAAGGGTAATACATATATGTATATCAATATCAATTTTATTTTATAAAAATATAGAAATACAATGAAAAAAGTTATTAATTTATTTTTGTAGTTTTAATATATCCTCTTTCATTTTCTTTTAAAATTAAAAGTCTAATTATAAATACTTTGGCAATTTTTATACCTCTTCAAAATAGCAAAAGCTGTAGCTGTAATTTTATCTGTCTCTCTATATATCTACTCTGCTTTTTCTTTTTTCTCTCTCACTTCGAATCTGATTGGTGATGAATGGACGTTAAGAGAAGCATAATTGAAGAGATGATGAAATAGATCAAGTTATTTCTTCTATGCTATTTATTTCTGCACATATTTCTTTCATATATGTCATCAGTTTAATAAACTTTTCCCTGTCTCTTTAACTTTTCGCATTCACAAACTCTCTTTATATATTTGTCGCAGGGTATTTTGAGAGCGGATAATTAGGCTGCATAAACTTTATCTTTGCCTCTAGCTCATTGCGGCTCAACTGCGCCCAGCCGAGGGTGTGAGCAGAGCAGAGCAAACCCAACAGTTTTCCAACTCACAGTGTCAAT
The DNA here is from genome assembly GCF_054131065.1 of Drosophila arizonae. Taxonomy (NCBI): domain Eukaryota; kingdom Metazoa; phylum Arthropoda; class Insecta; order Diptera; family Drosophilidae; genus Drosophila; species Drosophila arizonae. The sequence goes on from NC_142922.1 coordinate 27,903,809, forward strand.
TTGCAGGAGGCAAAAGAAAGCAGCACACACACACACTGACACACGCAAGCATACACACACACAAACAGCAAGCAGGCAAAGTAGCGACTGTTGCAATGTTTGTCTAGTGACAGAGCGCGTGTGTGTAAGTCTGAGTGTTTGTGTGTGTGTGTCAGTCTAAGTGCGAGTGCGAGCGCAAGTGTGAGTGTGTGCATGTGCTTGGCATAATTAACATAATTACTATTATTGTCCCGTTGTTGATTTTGTTTTACATATATTATTTTACATCATGTGCTTTTATTTCGCTCTGTATGCAAATGGTTTTTTAGTTTTTCCATTTTCCTTTTGCGCTCGCTTTTCGCACATTTTCATTATGTGGCCGCGCAGGGAGAGAACGGACTCTTGTTGTTGTACAGCGCTAATGCGCAATTAAAATGGGAACGAAGCATAATTTATGATATTATGATAGTAATTTATTCAAATGAGTCGAAGTCGCGATAAACTATTGTTTTTAATTATTATTACTTTTGTTTTTAATTTTTTAATTTTTGCAAATAAAACTTTGATTTCAACAAATGTTCAAATAAAATATTAATGCATGCATATGCAATGCGAGCATGTGCACTAATTAAATACACAGGAATTCCAAAAAGTATTCATAACACTTATTCATAATGCTATAAATATGCATAAATTGAGTGCATTTTATTAAAAATAATTGTTGAAATGGGTTTAATAAAGAAACTATTATATTATTTGAATAAATGAATCGAATATGAATGAATCAAAATACATATTTATGTGATTGTAATTGAATTGAATTAAATAATCAACTATAATTTAATATCAGCAAGTAAGAAAGCTCTAGTCGAGACTGCTCGACTTCGAGATCCCCTGAACCCTTGGAGTAATAGCGATTTCAATCATTTTTCGCGTCTTTCAGCTTACACAAGAAACACGCAGACGCAGACACACACACACACACACACACACACACACACACACACACACACACACACACAAGCATAAACACGCATGGGCGCAGTGTGCGCTTACTATGAGAACTTAATTGTTTAAAAACTTTTTTTTGTGGACATACGATCTTCATGAAACTTTTAGATTATGATTATAACATGGATGCGTGTATTTGCCAAAGCACAAGTCTCTAGTATTTGAAATACGCTTTTTACAAAAGTGAGGGTGAGGGAGTGAATATAGGGGTGGGGGGTAAATTTTTACAAAAACTGAAATTGTATAAATTGCATATAAGCATACATTAAAAATTTGGAGACTCTAGCAATAAAGGCGTAGAAGATATAATTTTAAACCTGGTTTTCGATAAGGTTTTTTATCGATAAAAGAAGATCGGGATGAGTTATCCATTTTTAATGATAAACTCGATATCCGCGCTGTAATTACGAACATTTAAAACAAAATTGAAGTCTCTAGCTCTTATATCTTCTGAAATCGACGCTTTAATACATACGGACAGACGGACGGACAGACAGATGGACAGGGCCAAATCGATTCAGCTCGTCACCCTGATCAGGAATATATATATACTTTGTGGGGTCTGCCACGCCTCCTTCTGCCTGTTACATACATTTTAACAAAACCATTATACCCTGATTTCCCATTGAAAATGGGTTCAGGGTATAAAAATCATCAGCTTAAAAATACAAATTGATTTCCTTAAGCAAATCCATTACCAAAATTCTAAAAAAATCAGTCTCGCAAAAAAAAAAAATGCAAATAAAAAGTATAATTCATGCAGCCCGCCACCTAATGGTCCGCTAAGTGGATAAGCCCCGACATCGACCCCAAACTCGATCCCGAGCTCGAGCTCGACCTCTGTCGCTGCTGAAGAAGCGATCCAAAAACGTGATTAATTGAAAAGCAATTAACTAGCACGCCTACCACCCACCGCCTAACGGCAACCACAGCGCACCACTCAGCTAAGCGTGGCGCTTATTAGGCGCGTGTTTCGAATAGAATGGATACAAAGGATTACAACTAAGCTGCAGGCTTATGCCCACGCATGATTAGTTATGGTCAGCAACAACGGTGGGTGGCGGGGCAGCGTGGTGGGCGTGGCCGTGTACGGCTCATTGAGAACGCGGCGCGACACTCTCTCGTATATTTATCGAATCATTAAGCACAAATGAATCACAGCCCAGGCCGGCTGGCTATTGAAGATGCCAGCGTAAATTAAATTAGGACCAAACCTCGAAACAAGATAATGGACAGCAGCAGCAAGAGGAGCAGCAGGAGCAGCAGCAACAGCAGCTATAGTAAAAGGCATTAGCGCGCATTGTGGTGCGATTAAAATGAACTGGTGCACCACACTCGCACCACACTCAATAATTCAATAAATTGATTGACTCACCGACGTTGGCGCAGGCAATTGAGCAGAGCATCGTCCTCCTCGTGGCCAGCCAGCGGACAGTCGAGGGACTGGGCTATTTGCATGGTCAATTGCAGGGACTGATTGCTGGCGGCCCAGTCGGACATGGCCGAGCCGGACATGAGAATGGCGCGATGGAATAGACCTACATTTAAATGCCATTATAATCAATGGGCAGCTGGCTGGTTTGATTTTTGGGCGTGGCACTTACCTGATGCTACCGGCGAGACCATTAGGTAATTGACGCAGGCGGCGCCGGTGCTGTGGCCCATGAGCGTGACGCGCGTGTTGTCCCCACCGAAGGACGCGATGTTCTCCTTGATCCAGTGCAGCGCCGCTATCTGATCGAGCAGCGCATAGTTGGCTATATTATGAGCATCGATGCCCGGACGCATAAACCCTAAAGCATATCGTGACAGGCAATTAGCACACTGTCCATTAGGGCCGACTGGGGCGGCGCCACGCCCAGACTACATACCTAAAACGCCGAGCCGATAGTTGACAGTGACCACAATGACCTCCCCGTAACTGGCCAGAACGGAGCCATCGTAGGCATTGCCGCTGTTCCACTCAAAGGACTCGCCATGCAAATAAACAAGCACGGCGTGCTGCTTGGTCCCTGCCCCGGAGTCTGCAAGGGGAGAGAGAGAGAGGGGAGGAGGATGTCATGCCTTTAGTTTCTGGATTTGCTATGTGCATCATTAAGTTACCTGTGTGCGGCACGTACACGTTCAGATACAAGCAGTCCTCGCTCTCCGTTTTCAGATAGGGCATCAGTCGCATCAAGTGCCTGTAGCGGCCCTGTGACATGTTTACACTGCTCGGCCCGGACACATCCGGCAGTTTTTGTGGACAAACCGGCGGCAAATGACGCGCGATTTTCAGGCCCTGCCATGGCAAGGGCGCACCTGTAAGGGTAAGCCAAGCGGAGGGGAGCAACGCCATTAGATAAGCTAAAACAAACTTTCATAAAGCACTTTTTCACCAGCACTCGAGCTAAACTAGCAGCAGTCAACAGCACAGTGTGCCGACAACTAACAATAACTGGGTGAAAATTAAAATAAAATATGTATAATATAATTATAATATAACTAAATAATTATAACATTTTTTTAATTATCTATATTTATTTATTTATTTTATCTATGATCTTATTACATTTTAATATATTAAATACTAATTTGTTCTCAACAGTAGCTTCAAATATTAATGCATATCAAAGTCTTTTAAATACAAATTGTCATCTATGGAGGGAAACTTATATTGTTTAGTTTTAGTTTATGAACGGTAAGCCTAGAACAAGGATATATGGCAGAAGTACCTATGCCTACAAGAGGTGTACCATAAGATCATGAAAGTTTTTATCTTTTAACGTTAAAATTAAAATCGAACAGTTAAGTTACCGATAATAACACAACCCAATTTGAAAGTCTATTTATTGTAAGGCTCAGCATTGGTCTATTACATAATCTTATCCTATCGCTGAGTTTGTAAGACTCAGTCCCTTACATATTCTAGTCTTGTCGCTAGGATTGCACACACTTCATCTATCTACCTTGAGAGTCCATACATGTCACACATGGTATATATTTTATGTATGTTAGCCGTTGAGTGCTCAGAGGGTATGCTCTCATATTTATTATGTTTCTATGTTCATGTATGTTCTTGAACAGCAATTTTAAAATTAAAGAACCAATATACGTTACTCTTTTTTTATCTGCCTTGTCAATGTATAATATTATAAAGTTTTATCAAATCTCTCAAACTTTTTAGTTAAAAAATTACTGTATATCGCCTCTGCACTATATTATACAATATATTCTATAGTAGATATGACAGATGAGTTTCTAGTTCTCCAGATGACAGATTACTTCCTATCCCCTTTTATCTACCTTAAACATGGAATAGGTAAATGAGTTTATGCAATCGCTGGTAATCGACCGTAACTTTTTATTATATTAAATAATTTCAAGTATTACTCGATTGCAATTCCTAAAACTGATTAGCATGTAACAAATTCGTATCTAACATAACTGGGAATGGCCCACTGTGCCAGTTATAACCAACGATTCCACGCTTGGTTATATTCTCTTTCCCCTCTCCCTCTCACTCTCTCGCACTCCCTATCTATCCACTCTTTGTCTCTATTCCGGCTGCCGCGGAAAAACAAGAATTCGATTGGTTTGCGTGGCATTTGGGGAGCACAAAGTCAATTTCGTATTTATGTAGCACGGTCAACGGGCACTTGGAAGTGCCGTAAACAAGTAGACAGCCGCATGCGAGCTCACAGCCAGCGCCACGCCGGCATTCACACTCGTGCACATTGAGAGGCAACATGAACAGGACACTTCCTGCAGCGGACACTCGGGACACTGTGGCCAAGTTGACTGCGGTTGGGTTTTTGGCATTTCAGTTAACGTCGCCTCGCATCGCGTCGCATTCCTTTGCATTGCTTTGCATTGCATGTGAGTGGAACTTATGTGGGGCAATTGTGACCACGATTTGGTCAACTTAGTTTCGGTTCCGTTGCATTGTTGCTGCAGCAGCCAGCTGAAACACACATAGACACTAAGCATGCCACATGACACACTTCGTGCCACATCAGCGGACAGCCAATCGCAGTAGCTTGGCTTGGCTTGGTTTGGTTTGTGCAGTGGTTAGTCGCTGACAATATTTGGCCAAAGATTCAAATGGAAACATTTCGCACAGCTATGCAAATTTCGATCGGGTTATCAAGCGCAAAATGGAATTTTAATGCAGTTTTGCCAACGAATTAATATGCAAATTTACCAACTGCAGCTAGATATCGACTTCGACAATATTTGAGATAATATTTTCATTAACGAGGTTTCGAAGCATTGGCATTGGGTATGTGGATTAAAGTTATATGAAGCATTAGATAGTCTGATGCTAAATTCTTATTAAGCTAATATGCTATTTCAAATATTAATATAAGTATTTTAAAGAAAGGATAATATTGTAAGTGGCTAATAATATGGCATCGAAGAACTGTCAGCAGTGTAAATATATAAGAACATTGCCGATGGTACTTTAAGTATTAGATTGTGAATTTATAATTATCAAAGTTTTAGAAAATTTGCCTTGGGTTGTCCATGGAAGTATATTTTAAATATTTATGGAAATATTTAAATGTTTTAGAAAAACATCTTGAACCCATTGAAAATGGGAAATCAGGGTATAATGGTTTTGTGAAAAAGTATGTAACGGGCAGAAGGAGGCGTGGCAGACCCCACAAAGTTTATATATTCTTGATCAGCGCGACGAGCTGAGTCGATATAGCCCTGTCCGTCTGTCCGTCCGTATGAGTGCGTCGATCTTAGAAGCTATAAGAGCTAGAGAGCTGAAATTTGGCATGCATACTCGTGAGTACCATATGCAGTACGAGTTTGCTTTATTTTTTCGATAAATAATCCGATAACTTTTTTATCAAGAATAATCGAACCCGACTGGAGTGGATTGGACTGAATTGATCATTAGACATGAGTATGTCGGAACAGTATTTTTATCAGTAATCGTTTCGCGCAGCGAGTTTCGACCGCACTTGATTTCTGGACGCAACTAACTTGTATCTCTCAATTATTCTTTGTGCCTACCATCGAACCTCACTCGGCGACAGCGACACAACGCTGTCGCCCCGCTAAAACGGTACTTCTTAAACGACAAAATACAAATATTGGCTGATGCAATATGATGAAATCAATTCTTGGAAAATAGCCGAAAACTACAACCACATACATACAACCTCATTACACACCGACACTACAACCACACGCATAAGTGCGAAAGCATACAGAAAAGGGAAAATATGCGAGTAGGTAGTAAGCACAATTGTAGTGCTCGCCAACATATTAATACTACTTGCTTCGACAAGTATATATTTCAAATGCTTAGCATCTAGGATATAGCAAGCCACAGTTAAACCCAATATTACTATGTAAATTATATGATAGTCCATTTGTTTATTGGATTGGCGTTTCTACCAAAAATCACTCGTAATATAATCTCTGTTAAGTTTATCATCTCTTTAAAGGTGTCACGCTCAGTTACTCCAAGTGCACACATATCTACATTTATATAAACATATATAATGTTCTGCTTCGGTCTCTGTTTTTAATTTATTTGCCTTTACATTTATGTTTAAAAATTATCGAATTATCAAAAGGATTTATAATCTGTATCGTTCAAAATTAATATTATTAACATTATTAATTGATAAATTCCTTATAAATTAAACGCAATGGTCAATGCATTTATATCAGGGATTTCACGAAAATCTGATTAAACTAAATAATTAAAACATTTGCAAACAATTAAATATTTTGGTTGATTAGCGTCTGATTTTTCGGCATTCCTAAATGTACTGTATAAAACAGCAAATTTGTTTATTTAAAATAATATGATTAAAGGGCGAAATATCTGCTGATGCGTGATATAAATATTCTATAGACAACAAATTTCTACATATAATTCTCTTAGACAAGTTTCATTACGTTAACCGTAACCTTAATGAAAACTCATATTGCGTGCACTATTTTCACAACTATTCTCTCTCTCTCTCTCTCTCTCTCTCATTCTTTCTTTGTCTTTCTCCTTCTCATTCATTGTCTTTCTTTGCGATTACATTGCGAGGCAATTTCAGGCATCTCAAAACATTCCAGATATGCAGCATTTACACTTTGACATATACGAGTCGAACAAATTTCATTTCGCCTGTCGAACGCGGCGCGTTATGTTATGACGCCCATAAAACAAAGAGCGAGCGAAATCTTGGTGCACATGGTCACATAGCTTTGTGTGTCTGTGTGGGTGTTGGTGTTGGAGTGTGTGTGTTTGTGTGAGCCGCAACAATAAACAGCAAACGAGGCATGGCAACATGGGCGGGGCAAGGGGGCACTGCGCGTCAGTCGGTGGCGTTATTTGCATTTTGTTATTAATAATTTTCGCAACAGGCAATAGGAAGCGCTGTTAGTATATAAATAAAGCCCCGCGCGATTCCCCAGAGCAGCGAGAAGAGAGAAAATACAAATGCTGGCGAACCAATTTGCGACGTGTTTTCGACAACTTTTTCTATTTGCTCGAAAGTGTGCGTGTGCTGTGTGTGACTGTGTGTATGTGTGTGTGTGGGTGTTTTTGTTTGTGTTTGGGTGTGTGTTTCAACTGTACATACAACACATATTTACGCAAAGGAATCTCGTATTTGCATTGGCTTTGAATTTGCCAGGCAAAACTCTGCGCCCTATTGTTGCAACAGCGCGTCGACATGTTTGCAACACCAACAGCAACAACAACCACGAGCTGTACAAAAAGAGGAACAGTTTCCGCTGACAAATATGGCGTCAGTGTTGAGCTCAGCAGCAGCCACGGCCTGTCCGCCGTCTTCCGTTACTGCTGCACTTGCTGCATGGATTGAGTGTGCGCCACTCAAGTGCTCAATAAACGCAACGCGGTGGCAAGCACTTTGCACCGCACACACACACACACACACACAGACGAGATACACTTACACACACACAGACAAATAGAATTGGTGACAGGCACTTTTGTTATGGCCTGTGGCTTTGGGTGGTGCAAGATTTTGTTGCCACATAATTTATTGTGGCCCGGACTGAGTCGAGCCGTATCCTGTTTGTGCACTTGTGTATGCCGTTGGTAGATTGTGGTTTTTGCATGGCAATGTCCTGGCTGTCCGACTGTCTTGGCCAGCCACTCAATAGCCGGAAATAACTTGGCCCAGTCTCTCGGTATTTACTACAATTCTCATTTGGCATTCGACATTCAACAAGCGCATAATTGGCAAATATTTGCAATTTGTATGTGCGTAATTAGCATGCATATTTGGTACTCGCCGGCACTGAGAAACCCAATTATAAAACAAACAAAAATATGATACGCAGAGCTGCACATATATTCCATAAACACATTTGGGCTGTGCACGCATTCGAGAAATACTCGAGTCGACAAACATTTTCATTGCAACAATAACTTCCAATTGGATCCAATTTAGCTGCACAAATGTCTGGCAGGCTCGCAATACGTGTCAAGTCATGCCAGCAACCTCAGCCAGGTGTCTCCGCACCCGCATCCTCACCTGGAAAGATAATTGCTTAAATTGCAGCCAGAATGCTGAATTGGCCTGCAGCATGTGTTTGAGACATGGTCAGAATATTTTCCCGGCATGCGGTTCGCAATTTGGGTTTTGATTTTCGTTACGTTGCGGCTGCTGCTATTAAGTACCAATAGATCCTGTGCTTATGCGCCAATCGCAACAGTGATGACAGGTGTAAGTTTTAGGAAATGAGAATGTAATTAAAAGAAGCTATATTCAAAATAGTTTTATTTATGCAAAAACAATAATTGCATTTATAGACGCATCATTAATCGTAAAATCTGAGTTTTTTTTATAGTCTAAAGGTGTAAAAGTATAAAATTATAAATACAGATCAACTTGAATTTGAGTATATCCCGAAAGGAGTTTTTTTTTTTCTTTTTTGTTCATAAGTAAAAGTATAAATAATATATAAATATTTTTTTTTTTTTTAATTTGTGAATAATTGCTTAAAAATCATTTAATTGATTAATTGCTTAAAAATAATCTAATTTTAGAATGGAATATTTTCAAAATAAAATATATTTTTATTTTAAAATATATTTAATATTAAAATATAACACTACAAATATTCCAAATATATAAATATTATTACTTTTTATTTATTACAAGTAATTGCTTCTATTAAATAAAATTAAAGAATCAAAATTTAAAAAAAAAAAAAAAAAAAAAAAAACAACATCTGATGATTAATAAAAGTTTTCTAAGTTAATATGTATGTTCTTTTAATGAAAAAAAAAAAAATTGTTTTTTATGAATAAGAGAATACTTAGTATAGAATTAATGAATAAACGCATCAATAAATTGAATTATAGAATACAATTAGTTTTTATATATTTCTACAAATTTTCTTTTGTGTTATACATATAAAATAAAATGCAGCAAAAATTCTACAAAGCTACGTATGATAATAATATGATACCTATGATTAATCTATTATGCACTTTAATATATACTTTAATACGATATGCAAATATATAACTCTAAACCAGCTGGTCTGGCATCACTATAGCTATGGAGTCATGTTACTCACCTGGCGGCATGAAGCGCCTGCTCCCAGTGGGCGCCTCCGCATAGGGCAGCCCCAAGTATTGATCCACCTCGCGCAGGCCGCTTGTTACCTGGAAGCGACGTGTGATGCCCATGAGGCGACCCTGTTTGATTTGCAGCTCCGGTGTGTAGAGCAGCTTGTCGGGCACCACGTGCCGCCTTTCCGGATGGTGAGTGCTGCTATCGCTGTCAGCCGTGGCAGCTGTTGTTGTTGTTGTTAGAGTGGACTCTGGCTGCTCCTCGCTGGCGAATAGCTGAGCCATGCGCTGCTTAAAGCTCAGCTCTAAAGTGTTTGCCTTGGCCGACTTGAATGCCAGCTGAGCGATTGTTTTGGCCGTCAGCGTTGTGGCATCCGTTAGAGCTGAAGGCCATGTTGTTGTTGCCTTTGTCGTTGTTGTGATGTCCCCAATAACCGGCGGAGGTTCGACTGGCGTTCGAATTGCGGCCACACGAAATTTTGTTGCGTTCTGCGACTCATTTCCGATGCGGCCATCGATTGAATTTAGCTTTGGTGCAACTGCTGCAGTGGCATCTGCAGCTGCAGCTGCAGTGGGCATGCCCCAAGTGGCTGCCCCGTGGCAACAATCAGCGCTTAATTGCTGCTGCCGCTTGCCGCCAACTGTCAACAAAAATAACCAAAAAGCGGCCAAATGAAACCTCATGGCGCCTTCTCTCTCGCTCGCTCTCTCTGTCTCTGTTCCTCTTTGTGCTGCTACTGGTGGTCTTTTTATTTTCAATTTTAATTTCAATTTTAGCTCAAGCTCAAGTTTTCACATTACGTTTGTCTTTTGTATTTGTCTCTTTCTTTGTTGCGTTAATTGCGTTTTATGCTCTGCCCAAATCGCCACATTTTCCTCTATTTTCGCAATCTTCTTATATTTTTTGCTTGCCTTTTATTTTTATTTACATGGATTTGCCAGATGCCTCGAATAGTTCTCTCACTTTATTTACTTGTACATTTTTAACATGTTTCCTGTCGAGTGTTTACTGTACTTGGGCTCTTGCATTGCTGCTGCATGGCAAACTTTCATTCAGTTTTCTTTTGTGCGAAAGTAAAACACGGAAAAAAGAGATGGAAAAAATGTAAGAAAATACGAATTGGGTAAAACTCAAAGCTATAAACAATTTAAATGTTGTTTTCAAGTTTTTTTCATTTTTTTTTTTTAATTTTTTTTTTTTGGCAGCTGCTGCTCTTTTCTTTTGTGATTCTTTCGTAGCAAATATTTACGTTCTGTCGCTTTTGTTTGTCAAAGGCATTAGAGATTAAACACAGCTCAAATCTGCTCTGAGAATTGCACTCAAATATTTATGTTGCGCCTGTGGTTTATTCAAATGTCCAGCAGCGTCCGGCTTAATATGCTGCTAAACATGTGTTCAAGTCTATTATTTTAGCCAAATAACTAAACAAGAAAAACTAGTCAGCCGAGGCATACGGAAAATTCATTTTATTAAATTAAATACCAAGAATTATTCCGTATCAAGGAATGTTTTATATTTAAAGTTAAATTACAGCTAACCATATGAGATTTAATATGAAGCTGAATAGCTTTTTGTACGGATGAACTCATGTCAAACAATATTGAAATGATTTTGCTTCTCATTGCAAGTGAAACAAATTAAATGAAACTATTTCGGGTTTATTAAATATTTGGTAAATATATTTCTATTTTCACTTAGTTATGCTTAAGCTTTTTCTACTATATTTTTAATAATTTAATTTTTTCAAACAAATAGAATTAAAATTCCTCAACATTCCTTTCACCCATCACTCAATTCACTTTAGTTTTCGTTTTCGTTTTTGTTTTTTTCACTTCACATTGACGAGGTTTTCCATCAAAGTGCTGTTCCTTTTTCCAATTTGAGCATTTATTTTTGCTTCTCGGCAACAGCCAATTATGTTGCAATTCGGTTCTGTTTTGTGGCAGCTCTCAAAAAATCAATTACTTGGAAGCAAACACTTGAAGGATTATCAAATCAATTGAACTTTAATGATACGCTCTGTAGACTTTGTAGCTCACAGCAGTTCCACTGAATGATATAAGAGCTGGCATTAAAACGATGTTCTATACAAATTGAAAGCAACAAATATACATACATATATACATATATAAGAATATACATATATGACTACATACACATATAGAGATCAGAACAAACGTCCATCATTCAAATGCCGACACATAGCAAATGAAATCTGAATGCCATTTGAAACTTTGGTCTCAAATTCACAATTTGTTGCTCTGTTGCATAAACAAATGATAAAAATAGCAGCATTTCCCATGACGATTAATCATAAAAATGCTAATAAAAATTCAATTAGCTTCTTAGAGCTCTTTTGTATGCTTGCGTATGTGTTGACACTAATGCTATTTTTACAAATACAAATACATAAATTCACGAGTGGCAAAATCAATGCGAATACCTAAATAAAAACGGAACGCAAAAAAATACTTTTAAATGATTTTTTTTTTTTTTTTTTTCTGTTTTTTTTTTTTACGAGCAAACAAATTCGTAAAATAGAAACATACGCGTAACATGTGCCGCATAGCTAGCTAACTATATGTATGTATATGTGTGCACATATGTATGTACGCTTATGTGTGTCTGCATAAGTGTATTTGACTATATATCAAAATAAACAGAACGCTTTGACGCTCTAAAAGCATTTTTTATTTCAACAACAAACCTAACTGAAGCAACAACAAAATATGGAGCAAGCTAAAAACTAATTTTATAGCCAAATTCGTAGAACAAAACTAATTTTAATTGCTGCAAAAGCAAATTTACATATATATGTATATATAGATAAAATCTATTTATAATATATTTATCAACAACATTTCCGGTTGCACTTAAAATTTTTTTGCACTCTGTTGGCGTTCAGAAATAAAAAAAATGTCCCCAAAAACCAATAAATAAAATAGAAACCGATCTTCAAATACCCTTGAAAATAATTTGGCATGACAGACGTATATTTTCATATTTCAATTGGATTTGTTATAATTTTGATAATAATGATTTATGATTTAATGATTTATTTTAAATGTATTTTCACTGTTATGATTCACCAGTTACTAGTCCAATAGAAGCTAAATGAAAACTTTATGCAACTCATCTGATAATCTATTATATTCCGAATTCTAAATCATTGAGGATAAGCCTGATTTCATTTCTCTATGTTTCATTGTCAGTATGTTACATGTTTTGCGATATGACCAGTATACCCTCTTCATGTTTTAAAAATAACAAAAGGAAAACATTAAAAATGCTCAAAAATGTCTTTTATTTATCTTACGAAATTAGTTACTATTTTTAGCGTCTAGACGCACAAATGTCAAGGTACATTAGCTGAAAACATTAGCTTTAACTTTTGAGTGAATTTTCAATTTGCTGTGGAAGTTTTTCCAGTACTTGGGCGGCTGAGAAAGTAGTTTCCCTTCCAGAAAGAGGGCCATAAATCTACTATATTTATGTGCGTAGGGGCTAATTGAGTCGGCGTTAGCTGATGTTGTTCGGGCTGTATTTATAGAGTGCTTTATTGAATGGAAAATCATCGCTATTTCGGATATCGTGATATCAGCTGTTGAGCGTCGAGTATATACGGATTTGAGCACTTAATTCAGTTTCACTAAGTGAAAACGAAAATGCGCTTCGCTAAAAATAGCACGTAAGTAAACAATAAATAGACGACAACTCGACACCGCATTTAAATAAAATGCGCAACATTAAAAATAAACTGCAAGTGCGTAAAATAAGAACTCGAAATCGAAACACAACAGAAATGTCCTCGGAATTTCGTTGGTGCTGACAAAAAGGAAATGACAAAACGAAAAGAGTGAGAATCGAAAAGAAAACTAATGAAAAAAAGAAGCAGAACTGAAAATGCAGTCACGAGCTAAACTGGCAGCAACTGTCAAGAGCTGGCAGCTGGCAAAAGGCGAAGACAAAGAACTCTTCGCATTCCAATTGGAATGCGAGTTAAGCAAACTGATTTGATTTGGATTACTTTGTCGCCGTTGCACCGCTGCTCCACAGCACCGCTGCAGACCCAAAAACAATTTGGAAAATGCTTTGTACTTGCTGCAGCCTGCTGATAGATGGCTTTATGTGAATTGGACATAGTTTATTGTAAGAGTTTTTGAATGGTCTGAATTGACTTTGCAGGAGATTACAATTTTTATTTTAAGATAATTGGAGAAGAGCTTGTTGAGCTGAAGCCGAACTACTTTGGCAATAACTTGAAAATCATTTATGATTATATAATCATAAATATAAAAAACAATGATTAAATCTAAATCTAATCATTGCATTTATATATTGTATAAATTTATACATATATATTTATTAGCATGTATCAAAAGTTAGATAGATATCACAAAATTGGAGAAGTAACACACCTTAAAATACTTTAAATCTATATAAATTATATACATACATATTTTCATAGAAATATAAAAGCAAATATATATTTATATATTTTATTTATTTAGATTTAGAATATTATGCAGAAGAGATAAAGGTATTTATCTAGAGATGAAGGAGAATCATTTCTAGTATTGAAGACAGATTCATTTGTGTGTATAGCTAAATTATTTAGGCATAAATCTGTCTCTGTATTTTTATATATTTATAGCATAAATATAAATACTATTGCTCCATATTTAATTTATGTATATAAATACAAAGTTAAGTATATAATTATATAATTTAAATATATGTACATTAACTTTATACATTTATAAACATATTTCTCTTTGTATTTATACTTAAACCTATCTGTCCATCAACCTTTAATACTGTTTATCTATGCGTGTATCTAACTACTCACGTAATATTCATTTGTTTAAATATTTATTTAACTGTAAAGAAATACATTTTTTTTTTTTTTAACACTGCAATAAAATGTCAACTAGCTTCATGAATAAACATGTGGACAAAGTGTCATCAGAAATAAAAAAGCGAGGCAAATATGTTTCTGATTGCCACAATGTGTGGCAAACACACACACACACACGCACAAATACACAGGCGACATACAGCTGCAGTCGTAAACAAACACAAACAAGAAGGAACACAAAAAATAATAATTTATTTATATATACGAGCAACGAGCGCCGAAATCAAAGTTTGACACACTCTGCACTCATTATTCCTCAAAATGAAAAATAAATATTTTTCTTCAAAATATTGAATATGTACTACGTATAGGAAAAAAGAAACAGATTCTTTGGCTGCATGCAAATGTGCATTACGTCGGAATGTCATAAATCATATGGTGCTCATAAAAGCAGCGACGAGCGAGGCGGGGAAATCGCGCTCGCATTTGTAATGCAAATGATGTCAAAGGGGCGCCTAGACCCTAGCTGGGGCCAACATAATTTGCATAATTAGCATCGGGAGCTGACAACGCATTGAAAGCTGTCACATTTGACACGTGGTAAGCGGGCGTGGCAGAGAGTTGAAAATGTGAAACCTAAAAACAGAACAAGAAGCCCAACCAAAGCAAATTATTTGCAACTAATTTTAGCTGCCCCGCTCGAAAATTGGTTGGCTTCGTGGCGGCTACGGTGGGTGGTGGTGGTGGTGAGCCATATTTTAGAAAGTAGAAATTCAAAATAAAATCGCAGCGAAACGAAACAAAATCCACGCGAAATAAGTTCAACAAACCCAAAAAAAAGCAAGTGAAAATGAAAAAAAAAAAAAAAAAAAAAACTATGCGCCACAAAAATGATTTCGAATTATGCGATTTATTTCGGGCCAGAAAGCTGCATGCCAACGCCAACGCTAACGCCTCCCATATCCCATGCGAATATGTATAAAAGTGGGCGTAACAAATGCATAAATCTGGCCCATTATCATGCAAATTAAGTGAAGCAAATATAGTATATATGTATATATATACATATGTATATTCAGATACTTTTACGAGTGTATGTAGAACATTTTTAAATGCCCCGGCTCGACTCGGACAACTATTTTAATGCCAAATTGTTTACACCATGGCAATAGATATGCATGTGCGTCTGTGTGTGGCAGAGTATATTGTCAGAGATTTAAGAGGGATTTGCCAGCACAATTGATTGCAGTGTAATATTGGCTGAGCATTTAATGCATTTGCTGCAAATTAAACAAAGAACTAGACAAATATTTGCTGAAAAGTTGAAAAGCTGACAGCTTCCAAAAGAAATGATAAACAAACATATACAAAGATACATGTATACAGCGACATACATATATGTATATGTATGTATGTGTCTTTCTATAAATTCATATTAAAGCAGATTGAATTGCGCTTCAGTTAAATATTTACTCTAGCAAATTTGACATTTGACTTGTTCGACTTATTCGACGCGAACTTTCAAGTTAACTGACAGTTTCCATAAGAAATTAGAAGTAAATACTGTTATGATTTTATATATGTATATGAATATGTTTTAAGACAAAGAAGGCATCTTTTAAATATTGAATCGCACTTCGCAAAGCTTTTTACTTCGGCAACTTTGAAATTCGTCATAAACTGACTTTTGATTAATTCGATTAGAACTTTTCCAGTTACTGCCAGATAGTTGTCAAGCATTTGACACATTGAACTTTAATTTGATTTGCTTTACTTGACAGCAAGGTAATTACATATTTTCAGATGAAATTTTTAAAGAAACAAGAAAATATGAGAAGATTTTTTGTATTGAAAGGCAAAGAACTCTCCAGATCTATTCAAATTAAAACGGAAACTCTAGAGTCAAAAATAAATTTCTTTATAAAAATCATGTTCTATTCCTCTGCCTTTTAAACACATCTGCAACAAATTCAGCAGTTTTGAGGTCCAATTATCTGTTTGGCATTTACAGATAGAGAGCTGTCAATTGAAGATATTTTCCAGTTGATAAACGAATTTCCTGCATCAAATTACTTTGAAATTCCTTTATACAATAGAAAATCATAGAAAACATGAAGGCTTGAAATGTATAAAAAGGACAATGGAGTCAGTTGCCAAGGTGTGAGCAAGAATTTAATGGAAACTTCTAGCAAAACGTGAAAATTTCTAAGAAAAACTGATTCTATTCATTTCAGCGTCCTCCTGCATGAAATTTCCAACCGTCACATAATGTAGAATTTTATTTTATTGTTTATTCCTTCTGCTTTTTTTTTTCATTGTGTTTTGAGAACACATTATATTCACGCTTCGGCTTGACCGAGCGCTTGACGTCAGTTTATCGCTGCAATATTCCCCGCTTTTGTTTATTTATTTGCTCGCTGTATAAGTATCTGAACGTATGAAATATTTATCTGCAACACAATATCATAAAAATTAAGTGAAAACATTCTGTTGATGTGCGTCAAAGTGGGAAAAGGCGAGCAGCACATTCAAACAAAAAATTTATACGCTTTTAACAGATTTGCATTTGCAAAATGAATTTTTTTTTTCCTCTTTTTTTATTAAATTTTAAATTCGCATTAATTAATGTAAATTGCAATAAAAGTCCTGCAGGTTGCAGTTCGAACTGTAAATATTTGCATTGCTCACAGATTTCTCACATTATTTTTGTTTGTTTTTAAATTTAACATTTTTTTATTTATTTTATTTTTTTGCTGATTTAATATCGCAAAAATTATACGCATTATCAATTTCTGGCAATTTGCATTTACCAATTTACGGAATGGGCTTTCCGCATGATTTGCTTATTATGTTTGCGGGCCACTTTGATCTGAATCGTGGATACGTTTGATCGACCGAATATATACTATATGCACACTATATATTTATTTCGCTGTCGCGCCGATAAATAAATACAGCATTTTTGGATACACAAATCGATTGCATAAATAAGTTTCCACTTTTGCATTTTCACATAGGCATTTTCCCATTTCCCATTTATATTCACATTTTCAACTTGATATTTATAAAATTTGTACGTTTTGGTTTTTTAGGGGTCCGACCCTATGTTTTGCAATTGGCGCGCGCGTTTGTTTTTGTCCCCCTTTTTCAGTTTCGCCGTTTATTTTTAGACCGTGCAAAAGATGTATCTCTCAGATGCTAACGAACAGCATTTCCCACACGTTCAGCTGCTGCAACACAAGCGGCACGATCGACGTTCAAGCGACAACTGTTCTGAATATTTTTCAGCTAGTCTCGCATTTGTCGTACGATTCAGATCATTCTCTTTTTGGTTCTCTTAGCTGCTCTCTGCCGTAGATGGATGTACTTAAAGATAGATTTATGCATGCAGTTCCTTTAGCCCGAATCAAGCAAAGAGCAATTTCTAGAAATCATTTAACGAGATATATATAAAGATAGACCATAAATTAGCATTGCTTGCCTTTCATTCTACATATATAGATATACATATGTGTTACTTTTATGGTTCTCTTCAACTTAAGATATTTTGGTAAATATTTTTTTTTATCAGAATATATATTTTTTATAGATTCATTCGGACTTTTACCCTTTATCTTATTCATATCAATATGCTCTCTTAAGTAATTAATTTATTGCATTTAGTTAATTATATTGAAATTAAATATTATATTCATGCCTTATATACAATTATACAACTTTATATATATTTTCTCTCAAAGACTACAAACACTGCACAGTGCCTGCTTGACAATTTGCGTACAAGTTAAAGCCAATATATACAATATATATATCTATTCCCATAGACTTTATTTGAAGCCACTTATCTTCATCTATTTGGTGTCCATCTACCGACCGCCCACCACAAAATCAGCTTCAGCCCCTGCTTTCAACTCGACTGAGTTCCGTTTCCTTGTGTTTATTAATTACCTATGCAGTTTGATCAGTCGCACGAGTCCCTCGGCTATTTATCCGTGAAATCCCTATGGGGCAGAGTCAGCTTGATGCTCTTATCGGACACTTCCTGCCACAAATCTCTTTCTCTCTCACTTAGTCTAAGTGCACCTCTCCAATATCTGTGCACAATCTGACTTAAAGTCTTAAATCAGTTTGGCTTCTGGCCAACCCAAAAGTTTTCCGCTTCTCTTTTTCACTGCTATTTTTTTCGGGGCAGTCAATTTTGCATCTCTGTTTGCAGAAGCAGCTAAGTGACTTGTTTGACTTCTTCATCGTGTGGGGCAAAAACGTTTAAAGGTGATGGCCAGTTCTCAAACAAACCGTGTAACCTTTTTCTGTTTCACACTCTTTTCACAACTCTCTTGCTCGCTACCCTTCGCTCTCTGTGGGTCACACGTCAGTCACACTGTGGTGGGTTGCTCATACGCCCCATAAAACGATTCGCAGCGGCACACAGAACAAAAAAAAAAAAAAAAAAAACTCGCCTCACTTGGCCTTAGACCTTTCGTTGCTGACTTGCTACCAGCTCTCAATTTTTCGTGTGTTTTATTTTTTTGGCTTCACTTTTGCTTGCACGGGCTTTTATAAATTGATTTGCTCACGCTCTGACATTTTGGAAAGTCGTTCGAGTAGCTAATTTACGACCATCAAAGTGCGCCAATAAATTACGCTTTAATTGCAAGTTAATTAAAATTGAAGACCCCAACCAGCAGACCCTGTGCTAAAAATAATCAATGGGCCAAGTCAAACCAGCCGAACCAAATTTTTATTTTATTTTCTGAAATGGCAGAAAAACCAATATATACATACATATACATGCTATCTATGCCTTCGAGCCATGTGTATACAAATGCGCAATTAAACTTGTAAATTTGGCAAATGCAGGCGCTTAATTAAATGCATTTAACCATTGGCAAATATTATAATTATATGCCCATAATTGCATTTGTTTGCTCACATATTAAGCAAAATGTAAAAATTCGCAATTCGCAATGCAAATGCATAATCAAAATATTTATTACAATCGAAAATCTCTTTAAATAATGCATTTGGAATTCCGCTTGTCCGAAATTATCAGTTAAGGGAATTGAGAATTAAAGGTATCTAAAATATGCAAATCCCTTATAAATGAACTATTTATATGTAGCAAACTGCGTGCATATTTTATTCCATATATTTAATTTATTTGCCCAATGACAAGCGTTCATATATATATGAATATATATATTTATTTTTTGAAATACCCTGTTTACCGATTAGTTGACTGGGAAGGATCTGATAATTTTTTGCATACATTTGAGACAGTTGAATACATAAATTGATTTGGTTCTATTAGGAAGTCTCTGAGGTATACAATTTTTATATTCAAATTTTAAATAAATATATTAAACAAAAACTATTTGTTAGTATGTATATAGATTTCTTATAAAACTTACTTTGCAATATGTTACGCTTCTCGAGTAGTATAAATATACAAATGTACATATTAAATTTTGTGGATGCTCATGCTCTTGACTATTAAGCTCGAAAGTAACATTCAATATATATTCAATCCATGCTTAAAATGAGAATGAAGCATTATCTACTATTTATAAAATATAAACATTCTAATATTATATAGAGTTATATTTGCTGTTCATTTATAATATAGACTTATATTTTCTGTTCTGTTTCAATATAGGGTAGCACCTAGTCTGGCAATGCTGTATGAAGCACTTCTACTTGTTTTGCCAAGGACATGTTTGCAATTATTAAAAATATTTGTACATATGTAAATCAGTTGGTTATGGTTCTAAATCAGAGCTCAATTCATTTATGAGCATGTCATATATGTTTTTATTGCGCTCCCTTTACCCCACTGACTATTTACGTGCCTCTCTCTCTCTCTTTCTCTCTCTCTCTCTCTCTCTCTCTCTCTCTCTCTCTCGGTCCCTTTCTAGTTGTATGTGTTTTGTGATTTATGACGCACTAGGTGCCAAATGCTATGTGCACAATTTAAAATAAATCGTAACCATATTTAATACAATTTCATTGACATTTCAATACAAATGGCAATTGACAAAATTCGTTGTTATTTGGTATCAAATATATCCATGAGCCGAGAATCGCAATTCGTTTGAACTGTTATGTAGCTAAAACTGAATTTATTTTGGATTTCGTTAGTGCTTTAAATTGGAAATCGTTATTGAGATGCCAAGCCAAGCACACAGAGCCGAAAGTCACATCAATAAATCCACTTAACTATATTATGAACCTTTTTGCCCGCAGGCCGCTTGGCATTTTTCATGTTCAACATTTCATGCCGAGCCAGAGAGCTGACATTTTTATGACCCTTTCAATTTTGTGCTTCACTAATTCCTATCCGAGCAATTTGCCCCGTGCCCGTCGAGCGGCTCGTGCCGCCGGGGGAGTTACAATTTGCACCACAGTTACGACCTAATTAACTTCGATTTCTGCGCTGCAGGCATTTACATAATTGCATTTTGCAGAGCATTACTTTTAAATGCCACGCCTACCAGGAAGATAAGCTCGAAAAGTACGTTGCACTTGAGTGTTCACAACTGCGAAATGCTCGCTTCTTGAATAACAATTGCTTGAAGAAGGGAAATAGAACAAAAAAAATAGATTACAAATTTCTCATTAGTAGATCTCTTAGTGGGAATAACTAAAAAAAATGTTTGTGAACTGTTTACTCTGCCAATTGGCATCCAATATGCTCCACTCACTCGAAGAGCGAGCAAGCAGATAGCCAACGCACTGCAGGAAAGTGAAAGTTGCAAAGAATAGAGCAAAATTACATAGCAAAGCAAAATGAGTAAGAGAGAAGAGGAGCAAAATGGAATGTGTAATTGTGTTTAACTCAGCTCGACTGCCAACTGGACATATGGCATTACAAGATATAGAAAAGGCGAAGCCGCAGCGTCAGTCCCAGCTCCCAGGCGGACTCTCACTGCGAACTCTAATTAAGCCAGGCAGCTGACCAACTTTTCGCAGAACACAAAAAAAAAAAAAAAAAAAAAAAAAAAATGTGCAAAAATTACTAAAGATGCAGCAGCAACCGGAAAAAACTGAATGTGCAAATTTAAATCAAAAAGCCAACCTCCTGCTGCCCCGCAGACAATTCGCCAAGAAAATGCATGCGAATTATTTCGCTCAAGTGCAGCACGCAAAAGCAAACTAATTTGCTGGCAATTATGCCAGAACTTGGGCTTGTTTTTATGAATGCGCTTTAGTCGCTCTTAAGCTGTCTAATAAAATGTGGATTACATTTTTTTTTTTTATATCTATATATATATTCTTTCTTTATTTTTGCCGAAAAAATACCCTCGGTTTCAGTCTTCGCGTTGGCTCCTCAAGTGTTTGCCAGGAGCCGCAAAGTGAAGTGCAAATAAATTAGACGCAGTAATTTCGAAGAAAAAATGCTTTCAGCTCCAAGTCTTTTTTATTTGGTCAAACTTGGCCAACAATTTCTAGATGAATCAGCTTTGTTAACTAAATAAATTCAAATGTATATACTACTCGAATTAGGCTCTTTAAAGAGGACTTACATAGATACATCTTGCCTGCCTCAACGTGCAAACAATTATTTCTGGTTCAGCTAACATTTTATTTTGGCTTAAATGAAGCCAGATAGAAAGGAATATACAACGAATGACGAATGATAATTAAATATTTAAATATTACCTACCATGCCGCTAGCTCTCGAGTCTAAAATAAAATATTTGTGATCAACTTGTCCAAAGGTTAACTTAAATTTTCACTTTCATTAAAGTCTCATCTATCACCAGCCACTGTGGCTGACCGCTGCTGCTGTAGTTGAGCTGCCACGCCTTTAATGTGTCTGCATTTAAATGCGCTGCCTGGGGACTTAAAGACGGCGATTTCCAGGATTTTCACACCTGAGTCGTGTCTCACAGCTGAAAGCGAATGCAAAGCGCTAAATAAATTACGCCCATTTACACCTGTCGCTTTACAAAAAATTATAAATATATATACACCTGCACATATATACTTAACAATGTATTCAGTTGTTAAATAAACTAAATTCACAGTGAAAGGATACTAAACGACGACTAAATCAAAATGAGTTTAGAGTGCGAAGCGAAAACCCTTGACAAAGTTTTTGGCACAGAGCCGCTTCAAGTGTGCTCTACAAAAAAGTTGCCTTGGCTGTGGCGTTTGAGAAAAAAATACATATAATACAAATACAAATACAACAAGAACAACACGGCCAAAGGAGCAAAAACACAGAGGACTGTCCACTTGTATTAAAGGAAAACGCTGCAGGCATTTTAAGTGTTGTTAATGCCTCTGCGGTTTAGTTTGAAAGTTCTTTTTTCTTTTTTTTTTCCTGCCACGCAGCCCAAATGAAACAACTTTTCAGAATTTCGCAGTGCACGTGGCTAGCCACTGGTCCCACGGTGGCACAATCCGCCCACTGAGCCACCAGCCACCGGCCAGCAGCACCACTCGAGTTTCGCTTGCTTTCATTTTTATGCATTTACGCCCAGTCATAAAAAATAAAACTCAAAATAAGGCAAGGCACAGACACAAAAAAAAACTTGCCTACGCCTCGCTGAGCTGCGCCTGTATTATCCTTCACGCCAGGAACCCAGCCTTACAGCTAGATAGTAGAGCAGAGAACAAAAAGAAAAGAACAAAAACAAAAAAAAAAAAGCGTTGGTCAGCCATTAGGTCAGCTGCCATTAAAGCAACCGAGAGAGAGCTTGAAAAAAGTTTCACATATCCAGATGCTGGATAATATACTCTGATTTATGGCTTACATATCTATATATCAGATAGCTCAAAGATAACGAGTTGCTCTATAAGCTCTGTAGCATTTCGAAATTAGAAGTTTATTTTAAATTATCATAACTCAAGAAAGTAAAAATAAACTATATTCGTGCAAGTCATTTTCTCCTTCTCTGTAATTTCAATATTTTATGCAAATTGTTTTTCGTTTACATGAAGACATTGCGCATGCAGAATGAGACATAATGTATGTATGTGTATGTTTATATATAGGACGCTCAGTTGAGTTGGGCTAGCCGAGGCGGTCTGTCGGTCCGCCCTTCCATCTAGAGAGTTTAAATTATAAATATATTTTTTTATTTTACTATGATTATTTTGCTTATTTATTTTAATTAATTCTTATCCCATTGCTTAAATATCATTACAACTAAGCTCTGTAATCCTCCTATACTAACACACAAACTATGCTATTTTGTGATTGATTGCAAATGATTGATTGTGATTGACTGACAATGAAGCAAAAAGTCTTTTGTGAGTGTATGTGTTCTGTTCCCTTATCACATTAATAGCATGAAGACAGTTTGCATTGACTTTTTGAGCTCACTCTGTCAGTCTCATCATGCGAACGTTAATCGTATCGCTCCCTAAACGATGTTCGTGAAAAGAGTATCACACGAATAGTTCAACTCAAAAATAAATTGAACCGAAGGCTCGTGCTCAATTGCTATTCACAAATAATGATACTATATAATTCCTGTTAGCTGTATGATGAGTTACCGAAATCCGAGAGTTAATGAGTCGCTATAAGTATATATAAAATAAATTTTTTTTAAACTATATGTTTACTTGATTTTCAATATTGTATTTTTAATCAACTAATACATATGCATATACAGACTTTAAATCTCCTGCTATATTCTTGTATATACTCGTATTATGAGCCAATTGAGCCTCTTAGAGCTATCGATGAATTCACAGTTGCAGTATTCAACTCTTAATTAATTGTAATTCTACAAAGTTCTTGCTAAGCGACAGCAAGAGACACAGATTATTGTACTTTTCGCTATTATATGTGTGTATGTATGGAACAGATTTAGATAGTGAGCAGAGCTGTCTACATTCGAGCAACTGTGATTGTAAATTTCTCCCAATGCTTGGGCAATGAGCAACTGCATAGCCAATCAAGCTGCTGTGCTGTGAGAACGAAGACACATGTATAGAGAGCACATATAATCTCTTACGAATGTAACTAATGAGCCAGCTGCTGATTTTGAATCGCAGTGTTAGACATAGTGTTTAACGTTGCTTATTTCGCATTTGAAGTTTTAGAGAGTTGGCTCTAGGTAAATGCACAGAAATGAGTTATTCAACAATTAAATAATGAATGAGTTAAATCCTGCAATAGCTGTACTATGCATGCGTGTGTATGTATATTTGTGTGAAAGTAAGCCTAGGATGAATAAAGACCTGCACAGAGGGCCCAAATGCATCTGCAAGTCATAATCTGATTAAACGAGTCTTTATTATTTATAATTATATAATTCGTACATTTAACTCACATTCATGTTTATATACTCAAGTGTAGATGACATATGTTCATATCCCACATACTTATGTAAAATATTTACAGATGAACGGAACCACAAATATTTTTCTTTTCAACTTGTTTTTTCTTCTTCACTCATTATTCATTGCATTGCAATAATATTCTCTGAGGATTGCATTGATATTCCATCTGCTCTGCATTGATGAATAATCTTTTCAGTCTCATGGCTGCTCATTTCGTTTGCTTTCCCTCAAGCCAAAAATCTGCATTGATGAATAATCTTTTATGGCTTCGCACTTTGCATTTGCATATAATTAACCATTTTGTTATTCGTACCCTTCGATCAATATCTCTGCCTTTTTTCTTTTCACTAAAATGTTAATTTTTTGCGTTATCAGCTCCATGAAATTCATAATTATGCACTCTGCAGCTGAGGCAGACAGTTGTCGAGCTGAAATAAAATGGAAAAGTCGAGATACACGCATCTGTTCCACATTAAATATGTCATATCCTGTTTCCTGCGCACACAGACTCAGACACACACTCAAACGGAGAGAGAGAGAGAAAGACTTGGAGCTTATCAGCGACAGGCTTCACTGCCTCACTGAGGAAACGACTGCAGCTTCCCCGGGCCCCTTTATTTATGCCCCTGTTCGTTTCAGTGCTGCTGCAGCTTGGGATTTCGAATTGCAGTAAGACAGCAGCAATGCAGCAAAGGGTGTTTCCTCCTCCGCCTTGCCACGGCACAGACTACACGACTGCACGACTTGGCACTTTAATGAAGCGACAATGTGAGCACGCGTAATGCCCTAATCCCCAAATTGGGCACTTCACATTACGTAAAATTACAAAGTTGCTGCAAATTCGCTAGGAAATTGTATACTAAATGAAAGTTAATATATTTAAAGGAAGAGCTTCAAGGACTTGCATATATACACAAACTGCTTCTTGAACTGAACCGCTTAGAAGGAATTATTATTAAATTTTTGCAGATGATCTAGTATATTTCCCGAAAAGATAAACTGACCCTTTTTACATTAGTTGAATGGCAATGAAATTAATTTTTAAATATTATACAAATCATTTTTCATTTTTATAAAATATTATATATTATATTATAAATATTAACATAATTTTAGCAAGGCTAATGAAAAATTTATCTTTAAAAGTTGATATACATATATGTATATATACATATATATATATATATATATATATATATATATATATATATATATATATATATTTTTTTTTTTTTAACAGTGTTAGGGCTTATGTTTGATTTAATTAAATTTCATTACCTATCTTCTATATTATTTAATTTACTAAATTAATAATTTTTTTATTCAGTATTTAAATTCTTAACATATTAACTAAATATTTTTATTATTTTATTTTATTTTTAAAATTTAGTATTAATTTATTTCTTACTTATATTAAATATTCTTTTATTTATCTCTAACACTTATTATTATGTTGGCAAGGTATTTGCATTTAAATTTTAGAGAAGCGTATACTCCTGCCGACTTTTGGAATTTCAATTATTTATTTTGCAGTCCATTGCTCATGTTGCTGTTGCTGCTGCCTCTTGTACCTCTTTTTGTACATCAGAGCATTGTTGTCTTAATTGTTGTTGCTGATCCTCTTGTGCTTGTTGTTGCTGTGGATGTTAAGGTCTTTTGCTTGTGTGTGTGTGTGTGTGTAAGTGTGTGGGTGTGTTGTTTGCTTGTGCTTGTTGTAGGTGTGCACTTGCTGCCTCTGATTGTTGACGTGGCTGGCAAACGCACACTTAAGTGCACTTGAGCGTTTTTAATTAAAACGCAATTTTTCAACAGGCGTCAGCAGCAGGCTTTGCAGGCGTAAGACAGAGACTCCGCGCTCTGCTCTCTCTTTCTCTTTTTGTTTCAGTTCCTTTGCTGGCACTAAAATATATTGAGCTGTTGAATAAAATATGAACCGTACACCTAGAGCTTTGGCATTAATAAATTGCCAAAACAGTTTGCATAAACAGGCATCATTTGACAGCTATTGACTGTGCTATCAATGCAGGAAATGCAGCCTCAGGAGCACATCAATCATGTTGGCCTGGGCTGCAGCACTCAGTCAATCAGGGCTTCCAACTTCGACAAACTTCAAGCAGTCGCTGTGTGTCGCTTATGGAGAATTTGTTGTTTCAGTGGAACCTAATCAACGTCATCATCGTCATCGTCAAGCCCCAAGCAACAAAGTTGTCGCTGTTGCTGCATGTGCCACAGCCCCCACGAAGACGCCCCGAAACAGAGGTTATTTATACTCACAAGATGATGATGATGATGACGATGATGATGCTGACGATGTTGATCGAGCTGACGATGATGATGATGACAACAAGTGCACAACCCTTTGGCCTCGTCGCTGACTTTGCCACGCGAAGCACTCGCATATTGTATCTTCCGCCTCGGCCCGCAGGCGGCTACGTGCCTGACTAAGCGGCATGCCACATTTGCGCGCTGTAGCTGCACTTGCCACGCGTGCCACCAAAATATAAACAATATACTCAAACATACGCGCAGATGAGCCACGACTGCCAAGCCGAACCAAGATTGGGGGCCACAGCCGGAGCAGCCGCAGCAACACCCAACCGCAAGTGAAACAATTTTGCCAGAAGGGGAACTTGCGTAATGATGATGATAAATATTTTGTTAGGTGAGTCTGTGGCCATAACGGAACGAAAATACAAACTAAATGGCAGCCCTGAGCTCCCTCTTCCATATAAATTTTACGTATTCACAGAGACTGAATGACTTAACCAGCTCTGTACCCAGCTAATGGCCATAAAGGGGCGAGCATATATTGCAAAGCCATTTTTGCCAACACTGAATTGAATGTATTAGAACAGGTAACTTGCTGCTCGAAGAGATGCGTATGTGCTACCCTAATGGCCTCGGGCCATTTACAAATCTACTCTGCTTCCACATCATGTCAATTAGCTGATGAGTTCACTCACTCGCCCGTATTTATGTTTATTCAATATATTCATTGCTGGCACTAGGAAACCGCGCTAGCCAACACTACATGGAAATCAATTAATTCAGCAGCCGAAACGGTTTCGCATGAAATGTGATATTAATTGCATTTCCTCTTGGCTTGCGGCGTGGCCAGGATACTCAGCACCGCAATACCAAACAGATGCATTCCGTTACGTATCGCAAACGACAAATTAACAATAACTAATTGGAGGCTAATGACCAATAGAAGCTGTCGCCAACAGCTAGCCAAAATATGTATATGACTGAAACATACCCACATACATATATACATACATATATAGGCACGCCTATACAGACACACATTTGCATGCATAAAGCAGCACATAATATGTGATGGTAGAGCAGCAGCAGCAGCAAGCGCAAAGAAACTGTTGGCAGGGCGCCCAAGAGGCGGTCATTTGCCTTGCCAAATTTTGGCCAAATATGGATTTAACACATACTCGCACACATACATATTTCGGCGTAATTAGCAGCACAGCTGTAGGCGCCTAAGTGCAAACAAGTCAAAGCTTAAACCGAAAAGAAAACAAACTTCAATTGAGTGACTTTCGAATACCCTGTCTTGGAAAGTTTATACACTATTTCTAAGGCTTCGTATAAGGCATTATGTGTGCAATTTAATTTTAAAATATATAAAATAATATTCAGCTTATGTCAAATGATCTGAATTTCGAAGTTTAAAGTATTTAAATTGAATATCCATATGTCATGTATGTAAAAAAAAAAAAAAAAAAAAAAAAAAAAAGAACTTAGCAGAAAAGGACTATGTATTAGCCTAAACTCTTCAAACATTGTAAAATACCATTCACAACATCATGTAGTAATAACATAGAGTGAAATAAATTGAAATTGAAAAAAAATAAATAAATTGAATATCCGTTGACTAAAGCTTCTCTTTGGATGGCCTAAAAGGGCGGAAATTAAATGATGTACGGCTCTAAGTAATTTGGGTGGAATCTAGCAGGAGTAAAGGCCTAAGGAATTGGGTTCAATATAAAAGCTCTATGTCATTTCAGCCTAAGCTAAATGCGTAGAATAAATATTTTTTAATTTAAAACATTTCATTTGACTTATGTTGATTAAGAACTTCTTCAAATAGCATAAACGTTTTTGTAGAAAGCTTTGAGGTATTTGAATACAATACAAAATCTCTCTATGCATTATTAATTATTATTTAAAAATAAATAAAATAAAATAAAAAAAAAAATAAAAAACATTTTTTTTTTTATAATATATATAATTATAATTTAATTTAATTGTGTAATATAGTAAATTCTTTTCTACTTTCATTTATTTATTATTTTAAATGTATATAAAAATAATAATAAATATAAATAAATTAAAAAAAAATTTTTATTAATATATTTATTTTTATTTTTTTATATTTATTATAATTTTTATATATATATTTTTTTTTTTTTTTTCGTTAATGTCAAAAGTCCTCAATTTCGCATAATACAAGTTTCATATTTTCTACAAAAAAGGCCCTAATTTCATAGCCGTATGACAAGCTGTATGCTATAACAACGATACCCCCGCTCTCTCTCTATCTCTCTCTCTCTCACTCACTCTCTCGGTCTGATAGGTCATGAAATGTACTCCGCATCTGTCTTGGCATATTGATGTGAACAGTGTGCGGATGTGTCTGCTGTGCAGACGAGTTCCGGCCGGCATAGAGATTCGGCGACACGTCCTCAGGCAGCCGTAAACATGCTCGGCGCAAATGTGCGAACTCATTTAAGAGCAAAGGATGTCTCGCAGCGCGTGCTGAGGTGACAATTAGAAAATGATTTAGCGCAATTTGCGTGTGATTAAAAATGTTGTTTAGTTGACAGCCCAGCGCCAAAATGCTCGCATAATTGTCACTGCCAAGCAGCTGGCAAATTAATAATCATATGTAAATAATGAGTGAATGCCAGGCAGACAAATCTATTGCCTACTCTGTGGCACAGACTCGCTCCGCACCACTTAAGACTCGTCGCATAACTCAAGAGGCGGCGGCAGTCGCTGATGCACAGCGCAGTTTGCATACAGTTAGTTACACAAGGCGCTCAGCCTTTTTACTGTTATGCTGACATGCACATAGATATGTCTGTGTGTCTGTGTGTGCGTGTGAGTGTCGTCTGTGTCTGTGAGTCTCAGTGTGCGCGCCATTTTGTCGAGTGACAGCCATTGGCGTTGCCATCGCATCAGTCGTCGTTGCCTAATGGCTGCTTTGCGGCTTCAGAGGGGGCGCCCCAGCCAGACAGCCCTGAGGTATTTAGGGAGCTGCTGCAAATTTTCCTTGCAAATATTTTATGCAGTCTCGACAGTAAATGCTGGTCAATATTTAAAGATGACACTGCGGCTGGCCTGCTGTAAGCCTCAAATACTCTTTAGTTCCACTTCAATTTAAGTTTTTATCTACTGATAGTTGGCTTTGCATAGCGCAAATATGTTTCTAGCAACTAGCACGAACGTGTAACATCGATGCATCTACGTTTTCCTTCTCAATAATTCACGCCGGTTGACATGTTTTGATTTGCAACAGCAATCAGCATAAATATAGCAAGCTATTTGTGTGTTCCCTCGAAACATTGAGCTCATGGGGTAGGCTCTTCTCTATGGTGAACTTAAATAAGTTGACTTGAATTCATAGAAAAAATAATAAAGACAGATTTGGAATGGAATACTTACTTTTGATACTTCTTTTTCGATTTATTATTATAAAAATACTTAATTTCTAAAAAATGCATACGAATAAATCACTTTATAGCTTACAGAGTAAAACAATTTATTTTAATTTTAACGTATGAAATGCATGAATTTAATACGTTAAAATTCATAATAAAATTTATGTAATTAAGTATAAAATTAAAAAAATTAGTAATATTTTTTAAAGTTTAGATAAAAATAATATAACAGAATAAAAATGTAATAAAATAATATTATTAAAATTTTTATTAACAAATAATTCATAAAAATATAAAATGTTTTTATATAATAAGCAACAAGTTCATAAAATTAAAAATTATAATCATATTAAAGCATTTAATTTTATTCATATTTTAATTTATTTTGTATAATAATAACTATGTTCTTTCATTTCAATATACCAAGCCTGATTTTTTTTGGTATAAAATATTTATATTAATAACTATATTAATTCATTCCCTTCAATGTAATTTATTTTGCATAAAATAAACTTTTTAATAATTATATTAATTCATTTGCTTTTGCAAACTTGAATGTGTTTGGTATCAAAAAATGTAATTAATAATTATATTAATTAATTTCCCTGAACGTAATTTCTGTTGTATAAAATAAATTTATTAATAATTATATTAATGCATTTCCTTTTAAATTTCATTTACATAGATATTCATTTATTAAAAGGCACAACTCAAACTGTAAATACAGATGAATTAAATAAGCTTTATATATATATATATATATGGATAATGCTCAAATAGAGACATCAAATATGAGATATCGACTCGTCAACCACTCCCTGCTGCTATGCGTGACTCCTATTTGGTTGCTTTATATGTTGATTGCTCAAACAGGGCAAACGCAGCGCATCCTGTGTGGCATTTACTCCGGCAACGGCACCGCGAGCCCAGCACCCCAGAACGTTTACATATGCATTTGGCATGAATGCTCTGGCAGAACAATAAACAGAAATCAAATTGAATCGCTCGCGGCACTGTGGAGGCAACGCTCGACTTTGAATTTATGGCCATTGTTGCATTTTGGCCAACAAATTGAGTTGTTAATAAATTTTCGCACCGCATTCGCGGCTGCTTTTTGGGGGGCAGAAGCGCTCCGATTGTTGACTCAACTCTTGTAGCTTTTGCCGAAATCAATTTAAGTTGCACGCCCGCCCATGTGGTGGGGCGTGGCCTTGATGCAGTTCTAAATCAATCACTTAACTTTTTTCCAATGCAACTCAAGCATAAAACTCACCAAAAATTGAAACAACATTCAACTGGATTAAAACAAAACATTCGAAAATAAATGCAACAACTAAAAGGCGAAATGGAAACTCACATAAAGTTTTCATCCAGAGATTCAGCACGTTTTACGCCCCCGCCCCCGCACCCGCACTCGGCTTGCCCCGCCCCACCTCCAGCGGCTGTTTTGAGTGGTTTCTGCTCCCATTGCCAGCAATTTATTCTTTATTCCGCACGTTTTGTTATTGTTGCCAAATTTATTTTTTATGCAATTTTTCCTGTTTGTTTCGGCCACCGTTTTCCTTATATTTCCCTTTATTTTGCAGCTAGATTTTGTTAAGCTTTAAAATGAACACCAAACATTTTGTTAACAATAACGACGACGGGTCAGCCAAAACTGTTTGCCCAGCGACTTAGTCTGGCTGACAGATGCTCTTTGTCCAAGGTCTTTGAATACCAAACATATTGTATACATCTGAATGTGTGTTTTTAAATTGTTTTACATACTGCTCTGTTGTGCTATGCATTTGGAATTATGTTTAAACTCGCACACAAATAGCTATTAAATATTTATTTTGAATGCTGCATCGATTATAATACATATTTAAAAGTCAATAAAAAAAAGACTTACTGGAAAGTATTTCTATTGAATCAGCATACGCATATGCATATTTGGCTTTCACTCTGAGTAATTGCTTCAGGCATGCATTTTTAATTTAATTCCAGTTTAACATTCTTTTGAATATAATATTACAACTGCTTCATATATGAGCTATTACTATACAATATACAAAAACGAATATCCGCTTCTTGTGTGTAATATATTATTATTAATTATTAATATAAATATGATAATTTACTGCGTGATTTACAGCTTATTAATTTTGA
The DNA here is from genome assembly GCF_054131065.1 of Drosophila arizonae. Classification (NCBI taxonomy): domain Eukaryota; kingdom Metazoa; phylum Arthropoda; class Insecta; order Diptera; family Drosophilidae; genus Drosophila; species Drosophila arizonae. Next base: position 27,936,328 of record NC_142922.1, read on the forward strand.
AAGTTTTGCTCTAAGCCAGAGGTTTTTTTTGTGTTTTCTAGATTTCTTTCAGGTATTAATAGGTGTTTTTAATGTTATTTCCAAATAAAAATAGCTAACTTTTGCCTTATAGTCTGAAATGTCTAACCTGCACTAATCAGTCTCAACCAATCAATCAGAGTGTCTATTCCCTAAGTCAGTCTATCAGTCAGTCGATCAGTTTTGGTTAGCTTAGCATTTTGTTATTGATTGTATTATCAACCTTGCAGTAAATCACTGTCTAATTGGTTAAATATTTGGAGTTGGTTTAATTAGTTTGATTAGCCCAACATATAGATTCTCAATCAATCTGTCGATTACATAAACCAACTGACTGTCAGTTACTCTACTGCTTGTTTACTACACGCTATCAGCTTTCAATCATTCCGTCAAGCAAGAATGATAAGTCAGTCAGTCTAAGTCTTCATTAAGTTTTCAATTGGCCCAACGATTAACCATGCAATTAGAGAATTCTACAATCAATAATGAAGCGCTCATAGCCCGTTTAGTCTCACTGTCAATCAATCAGCTTATCTATAATTACACATACTTACTTATAATCTCTCAGTTCCTAGTTAGACTTAATGAACTAACTCTCAATCCATTTTATCAATCATAATTCAGTCAGTCAACCTCACACTTTCTCAATTAGTCATTCGGATAGTCTACATGATTGTCAGTCAAGTACATATATAATTTCTATAATTAGCCTTCAAGCTGTTTTCCTAAACTAACAGTCGAATAAATATGTTTCCAATTTTCTACGATTCCATTTGCTTCTGGCTTTTACCATAAAATTTGCAATGTTAAATTGCACACATTTCAAATGTTCGACTTTATGCGCGGAAATAATGCTAATTTCTATCGTTCGATTCGTTATTGCAGCTCAAAATTTGTATTCGACGCGCAATTTTCGCGAATTTTGCAATTATTAAAAATCATTGGGAATTCATTAGGAATAAATTGCAAGCTAAAAATAATGAAGCAAAAGCCAAAAGGGGTGAAAATCCACAAATTAAAATGTATGCGAATTAGCTACACCCTAACCAAGCAGCAAAATGTTAATAAACTATGAGCAGAGTAAAGACTTTACTTTGTGCATGAGATTATGTTAATAGAAAAGCAGAGACGTGAGAGAGGGACAGAGAGAGAGAGAGGGAGATAGGGTGACTGTGTGTAGGCAAGCTGCATGCCTAAGTGCTGATGCCACAGGCAAGAAAAAGAGAGAAAAGGAACAGAAACTGTAAGGGAAAATATATGAAACGAAGGGAGGAGATATAAAAAAAGGAAAAAAAAAAAAAAATGTTGTTTACCTTTTAGCGGCATTCGCGGCGACAAAATGAAATCAAAACACGAGCTGTTCGCCTAGTTCAAACACCTCGGGCCAGAGCCCAGCACCCCAAGTTCTTGTTATGACCTTATAGCATAGACTGCCAGCCTGCCACGCCCCCGAGGCTGGCTCATTGCCTGGTGTTATGCTAAATTTAAAGCATGTTGCGGCTTAGATTAGAATAAAGATGCGGCGCGTGTTGCGACTGGCAGTGCGACATGTTCGCAGTTGCGACCGAGCAGTGGGCCCCTTGCTACACGCACACACACACACACACACACATTGGCATATATACGTATATCTATATGTAGGGCCAACATCTGGCGTGGCACATCACACGCGTGCGCGCTTTAATTAGCTACTAGGAGCAGGCCGTGCGAGAGAGGGGATTTTGCTTAGACGCTGTTGCATGCTGATGTCAAATGCATTTCGTGGACAAGTAATGTGCCAACTACACACACACGCACACACTCAAACATACTGCATATAGAGAGAGAGAGAGGGAGAAAGAGAGAGCGAGTGTGTTTACTTAAGTTGTCCGCCCAGAAAATCTGTTGTTGTTGTTGTTTCTGTTGTGGCACTGTTTAGATTGCGCCATTTGAAATTGTCGAGATGCTAAACCAAATGTTGATAATCCCAAATTGCAGATACGCATGCAAATCGAATGACCGCACGAACCTCACGAACCACTCGGACCACACCACAAATCAAACACAATTGCCCAAAATGACAAGTTCAAAATTAAGCAAACACTCGCCTCGATTTAAGCAACTGCCGAGCTTGAGTAACTAGCTGCAGTTGTTTACCCAATAAATCTTGAGTTTTACTTCTATAATCAATACACTCTCTGCATATTTTTGGATAGACGGAAATCTTAGGCCAAACAGCAAAATCAGTAATAATTATGTCAATGTTAGTTTACTTAATAATATGTTTTTAGCAAAAATCAATAAGTTTAACATTTAAAATTGTATTCATTTTCAATTTCTAACTTACTTAAATGAGATGTAGAATTTGTTCTCATTTAAGTTAGTTTAATTTTTTTTTTTTATAGGTAAACAGCTTTTGCATCGTAATGCAAACTAATATTGTAACAAATGGTATTTAAATATATTTTAGGCATAAAACCCTTCACATTAAATACTTATCGAATCAAGAGGGTAAATGTTTAAATAACAGATTTCACAAAATATATTTTTAAAATGTATAAGTTAAACACAAAAGAACATTTTCTTTTATTTTATTTATTTATTTACTTTTTATTATGTTCTTATATGTTTTAATATCAGCAACAAAAAAATAATATTTTAAGAAATTAACGTAAAATGAAAATGATGGTAAATCAAATAAAAAATAAAATAAAATAAAAATTAAAAATAAACAAATAAATAAATCAAAAATAAAATTAAATAAATAAATGAATATAAATACGTTTTATAATTTATAAAACATGCCTTAATTTCTATTTTATTATATGTATTTGCTCTAACTTGTTAATAAATAAATAAATAAGTATATGTGGTATATATTTATTTATCTATCAAATTAGGCAAGTATAATCAAATATAGGCTGAGCTCGAAGCTGTGCTTATATAAGTTGTATATGTAGTTCAACCAGTATCATATCATATCTATTCTATATTTCCACCTATTGCTTTTCAACTCAACTAATCAACTAGATGTCTTTCTTACAGCACTCATAGTTAAGTCAAATAATGAAACTAAGGGTTAAATTTGATTGCTTTCCTAAAAGCGAAAATACCCATCAGAACAGTTTCGCACACAGAATTTTCCAATTGAAACCCAATTAAGCTTTATATGATGTCCCAATAAATCACTCGCACTTTCAACCCGGACTATCGATTACTACCAGTCTGCCAGCTCTGCTCTGGATGGCATCGATATCTGCTCATCAGATTGTCACAATGATGGAAGATTCAGCCGCAAATGAAATTTTTGTTGGGCCAAGAGCTGCAGCACAGAATGCTTGGACCACACACTCAAACTCAACTTGGTTCAACGAAATAGAAGCAAGACTTAGCCTGGTCAGGAGGTGGTTAACTGCATTTCACTTTTTGGACTGAGGGAAATTGCAATGAGCTGCCACCCAAAAAGCGAATGCATTAATCAAACTCACAAGAGGTGTGGCACGTGCATATATGCTCAAGCATTGATTGGCATCAAATTAATAACCATTTCATTATCATCAAAACTTGCCGTTGAGTGGCCAACACTTCATCTATTGTAGACAAATGGAAACCAGGCTCGCTTGCAGCTTTGCTAATGCATTTCAATCATTGTTGGGCCAAGAGAAATTTCAGTCCCTCAATGCTAGTGCATTAATCAAAATATCCTTTCAATGCAGCCAAAAAGGTGTGGAATATGCATATCTCATGCCTTGATTGGTATAAAATTAATATAATTTCAAATGCTTGGTTCATGCAGACAATCAGCTGGCTCACACACACACAGACACACACACTCACACAGTGCCAAGTGCCATTCCAGCATCCTTTTTTTTAATGGCATTGCGTCCTTGGCAGACAGCGAACAATAAAAATGGAGGCCAGGCTTATTGTAAAGCAGCCAAAATCAGAAACAGAATAGGAATCAGAAACAGAATTAGGATTGCAGCCGGATTCGAGTTGCGACTGTTGCAATTTTGACTTCGCCACAGCCTAGGTTTAATTGTCCGTGAAGGATTTATTTGCTGGAAATTATGATTTATAAGTTCAGCAGCCAGTTGCACTTACAGCTAAAACACACACACACACACCCAACGTATCAGTTGATTCCCAGTTTGTCTATGCCCATCTCTCTCACTATCTCCCTCTCTCTCTCTCTCTTTTTGGCTTTGCCTGTGGGCCAATTCCTTTTATTGTTTCTGGGCATTGACCTCGTTTCAACAGTGGGTCATAGGTTAGTGCGGCTGCTCTTCCTGTTCGCCTGAATGGCTCAAGAAAAATGACTGGCATAAAACAAAAATTGAATTGAATTACGTTATGCTTTTAGCCACAGGTGAGGATAGTTCCATTGCAGATTCGAATAGTGAACACTAAGCAAAAACTAACTAGTTACCCATTTGCAGCTGCAGCTTCATCTGGCACCGTCATAAATACCAAACACAAATAACTTTGCGGCAGAGGAAAAGTGCTGCTAACGAGTATTCTGAAATTTATGTTGTGGAAATGGGGAAGTAAACTTCTTTAGGTGATATATTTTCACAATTATTTTAGGGTAAGTCTCAAAATCGCATTGAAGAAACTAAAAACCTACAATGCATAGAATATTAACCATAATTAAATTTAAATTCAATGTTGCCATCTGTTGTTAAACAATGGAACTATTGACTATTCAAAGCTTTTTTCTTAACTTGAAACCAAAGGGATTTTTTTGTAGCTTTTGTGTAATACTTATTAAATATTTAGAAATTGCCTTAGTCAGCATTCAGTTATAGTCAGTTCCAAAAATTCTGTTCATGAACCTTGGATAGCTTTTAAAAGACTTTCATTAAAACTTTTTTATGCAAATTTATCCGCAATTTTTAATAGAAACTTTTATCCAACTTTAGATTCTATCAAGCTTAAGAGATATTCAAGTTTCTGGTTTGTGTCACGGATTCTGACAAGCTGTCCTTAAATTATTAAAGCAATCAGTTGTGTAAGTTAGCCACTTAGCAAATACTCGAACCTTTTTTTTTTAGTGGTTCACAAAGTGAAATAATACATTTTTGGACTATTATTCTTAATGTCCCTCGGCATGTACTTCTCTCCGTACGAAAGCAAGCCATTGCGTTGTGAATACTCTAGTCTGATAAAATAATACTACTAATCTAGGGCTGTACATGACCTGGTACAACATTTTGTTCCGCTGCTATCATGCAAAAAACCTCAAAGAATTGGATAGCTAAATTTTCGTAGAATTTTCCTATTGGTTTGGAAAAATAGATTCTAGAGACCAAAGGTATTATGAAGATTTACTGTAACTCTAACTTATTTTTAAATTACATTAGGAATATTAGAAATACATTTTCCCTAACTTTTTTTACGTTTCGTTTATTTATTTATTGACTAATTAGAGCTAATATGAAATGAAAGCAAACTTCTTATTATTGTTATTATTATTATTATTATTATTATTATTATTATTATTATTATTATTATTATTATTATTAATATTATTATTTTTATTCTATATTTAAATTATAATCAATATTTGTTGCTATTGCTTCACAATTTTCCCAACGTCATAAAAGAATTTCGAAAATTGTCAGTTGGGGAAATCAAAGCTGCAAATATCCCAGTTTTCAAGCATACAAAAGTACCTTGCCCACACACATTTCCCCTGCAACAGCAACCGGCAGGGAATTTCTCTCGCTCCCTCTCAACCGCCCAGTTGGTGCTCTTCACAATAGACAGTGCGCTCTCAGGCAACGCAATGCTGTAGTTCGGGAAACGGCCGTTTGGCGCTGCTGTGTGCCTATTTCGAAATTGACAGCTTCGTGTGCAATTCGTAGCTAACGGTACATGTCCGAAACGGGCTGCAACGAAGCGCTCAATTGTGGCAGCGCCCGTTTTAGGCGAATTTTCGTGTCAGTTCACGTTCGATATTTGTGTTGTTTGGTCGCGGCTAACGGGGCGCACGAAAACAAAACCGAATCGAAGCAGCGCAACGGAACGGAACGAGCGACGCGTCGCGCTTTCTCCATTAATGAAACATCCGCAACAATGACTCCGCGCGTATGTGAGTGTGCCAGTGTGTGAGTGTGCACATATAGATGAGGCGTAGGCACTTCCAGTTGTTGCACTAAACATAAACAGCAGCAACAATTCAAATTTGACCACAGCAAAAACAACAACAATAACAACAACGGCGAACGGAAGTCAACGGCAGCCGCAGCCAAGTTTAAGTGTTTGCCAAGATTGCGATTTGCGTGTGTGTCTGTGTATGAGTGTGAGTGTATGCGTGTGTGTTCGCGTGTGTTTTTTTGTGTAGCATACGTCACGGGCGCCATCAAGTCGCAACTTGCTAAGAGACGCTGCCTACGGCCAGGCAGCCGCCAATAAATAAATAAAAAGAAGTTAAAGGCAAAAATATATAAAAAGAAATTTGAGCTAAATACAAAAAGCCTGCCGAAAGTTTTCAAGTTTCAAGTGCGCTAGATTCCATGTGTTGTGCAAGCGAAATACAGAACTAGCTAAAAAGCCGGGATTCTTCTCCGAAACGGTAATTGAGTCATAAATCATATATAATTAAATTAAGAAACACTTCAATTTCTGGGAATGATTTGGCAGAGACTAACAATTGGATTCTTGCCTTGAATTCTGGATAGAAATTATGACCAGCCTATGGGTCACACTGATTGACACCTGCTGCGGCGCGAGACCCTTTAATACATTTGCCAAATTGGCAAGTTCTAGCTAGCTGGTTGGCTGTCATGTTTTGGGCCATTTGCCACATTGTTGACAGCAGCAACAGCACAATTAGCCCACAAGTCGCCCTTTGACCCCATCTGACTGCGGGCTCTGCCAATCTGTGCTTGGCCTCAAGTGTTTTGTGTGCGTGCTTTTTGGGAGCTGCATTGTTCTCTGGCCTCCATGATGCGGCTTGACATGATAAACATTTTTCGAGCTGTATTTGGGCTATTTCCAACCACAAAATTGGCATCTGTTTTGAAAATCAACATTCTTCTCAGAACGGTTATGAATTGAACCAGAAAAGTAAATGGAAATACAAGTAAATAAATACAGCTGGAGGAAGGTATATCCAATATCAAAAACTGTGACCTCGCTCGCCACTCGAGACTAGGAACTCATGTTTTGCATAAATGCCTTAAAATTTATGTTGTGTGTGGTAAAAAAAAAAACAAACGAAATTTTCCAGGAATTCGAAAAGCAAATTGCTGTCATGATGCCGATATTACTGAGCAGCCATTGTAAATAAAGATAAGCTTAGCTCTCTGCACTTTTTTTTTTTTTTATTTATTTATTTTTTTTATTTTTGAATCAGTTTGTTGTAGTTATTTAATGATGAATATTTCTCAAAATTACTGAGTAGAAATTTCTGTAAAGTTAAAGAGTGTGGAACCATTTTTTATGCCAACTAAGCTTAAAAATAATATCAATATAAACACACAAATATAATTCATATATGTCGTATAAATAAATAAATATTTGTTTTATTTATTTTACTTCACATATGTTTTATATATATATATATATATATATATATATTTTTTTTTTTTTTTTTTAAATAACAAACATAATAATATTAGGAATATAAATTTATACAGAGCAGTATTTTGAATGGAATTGTGCCGTTTACCTTATTAATTATGCCTGATTTTATTCTATTCATTTCATAGAGAACAAAAATGCATTTATATAAAATGTAAATATATTATAATATTACAATTATATATATTTTTTTTTAGTTAGGGAGTAAGTGATTAATTGTTTCGTTCGCTTGACAAAGAATTTTAATTCATTTTTTTTTTACAAATTTATATAAATTCTAAATTAAAAAATATATATATATTTTTAGCCACACACCATATCAATCATATTGCATGTAACTTGATGTTGAGGGGGAAAACTGTATATGAAAACACCAATATTTCAAAAATTTAAATATATATAAACTCTTTTTTTTTTTTTTTTTTTTGCTAAAATTTAACCACTTTTAGCCTTCTTTTATCCACAAATACGTAGATTTGTTTTCAAAATGACTCTCTATACACAAGAAATGACAAAATGATATTGAACTTACTATATTTAAGTCTACATGGAAATACAACAATGAAGCTTATAAATGCGCAAATTATGAAACATTGTTAGCTGCTCTGCATTTGTTTACATGCCAAATATTGTGAATTGTTTACTATTTACTATTTCCAATTAATTTTCGGGCCACCCTCTTACACGCATATCAACCGAGAGCATCAATTGAGTGCTCTTAATTTTCTTGTAGGCTCGTCCCATCAGTCGACGTGACGCACTCGACTTTTAATTAAATATTTATTTTTATGTGGAGACATTAGCAGGTCGAGCAGGGCTGCCGCAGGGCAGGTGCTGGCATCGAGGGCAGGGGGAGAGGAACCCCCGGGCGATGACTATTGTAATTACTTGCCAGGACGGAAGTGCTCAGCTCGTGGGCGAGAGCGAGAGGGAGAGACTGCTGCCCGCCTGTTTAGTCGCTGTGATTAATAATGCTTAATTACATGTATTTGCGCCGTGGACCAAGAAGCGGGCAAGCGGAATTCACAGAGGGGCTTTACTGTACGGGCTGCCCCGAGTGCCGAGTGCCCGATGCCTGGAGCTGTGCGCTGTACGTTTGATTGATTACAACATTTTGTCGCACTAATGCCGAACGCAACAAGAGTCTTCCACTAAGCCTCTTGATAAGTTTTGCGTATACTTAAGTTAACACTAAAGATTAGTAGCGCTTAACGATTGACGGGGCAAGGGGTGACAGGGCAGGTGGGGGCAGGGGCGGGGCGAGTGCGCTGAGTGCTGAGATTGGCACTCAGCGTGCCTTTTTCAAGCCGCCTTCCCCTACTTGAGGGCTAATCAACAATTAATGAGCAATTAATATGCAATTTAGGGGCGTTGCTTTGTTGCCCAGTGTGTGTGTGTGTGTGAGTGTAATCAAGCGTGCCTTCAATGCATAAACGAGTACACGCACACAACGGTGTGCTGCCCTACGTGCGCTTGTCACGCATTACGTATACGCCGCGGAAGCGTTCAATAGAGGAAAAAAAACCTGTTAGCGAATTAAGCATCGATCATTCGATCAGCGCTATACATTGAATAACACTTTTAATTACTATTTATCCAAGCGCATCGCCACAAATGCAATGAAAACAAATGCCTGTAATTGAATTACGACAATTCGAGACTGAAAATTCTATGAATTAATATAAACATATAAATTGTAAAAATTAAGTTGTATCAATTTAAACTGTTTATTGGTTTATTTTGCATTTGCATAAATACAATTTAGGTATAAATATATAAAAAATATATAATATATATATTTATATATATGTGCTTTTCATTTAAATAAATATAAATTATTTGTTGGCCCTCGGAAAATTACAAAATGAACGAAATGAATATATATTTTAATGTTTTATTCTCAAAAATAAATTCTGTCATCTCTCAAAAAAAAAAAAAAAAAAAATTAATTTGAAGCGAACGCAAACACCAAATTAACCTTTCCGCTCTTTGGTCAACTTGCAAACAAATTAAAACAACATTTGCAGCTGCTATTTTCTTTTTTCGTTCTTTTTTTCAAATAATTATTATTTCAGCTGTGGTTAAGTTAAGTTTTGTGTGCGCCGCCTCCATGATAGATTAAGGCAGCAAAGCACGTGCCTCTAAGCTCTAAATAATGGCAATCATAAATCACGGCAATTGGCCTTGTCAAAAGCCGAATATAATAGCTAATGCTAAAGCCACACGCAGCACTTGTCGTTCAGCCCGAGAAGCTTCATATTACCTTTAAAAAAGACGGTAGAAAAAAATTGGGAGCAATATTTTCTACTTGTTGTGGCCCACATCATAAAGTCCTTAGAAAAAATGTCACGAAGAAAATATATATTCGCTAAAAAATATAGTATATACATACAGCAGAAACTGATTTTATGATGTAACAGATAAAACACATATAGTTTTTGTTGTTTTTATTATATATCTATATATAGTAAGATGTATTTATTGTTTTTACTTTCACGAACTGAGCCAACAATCTCAATCAAATATGAAAAACATGAGAATTAATCTGCTTAAACATAATACATAATCCAGATATCTCTGCACAAAGAGAAAAGCCGAGATTAGAGTGAACTAAATTGAATGCATATGCATGTCCGAAAAACAGAATAGCTTTGAAGGATTATTGTCCAAGAGTTTTTCATACAGAAATAAATACTTTTTTACGAAGGAAGTCAAACTTAATGAATGGAAATAGAGATAAACTTTAATTTCATTTGTAGGAAAAGTGCGATTAAAATATTCCGAGTGTATCTATATATAATATTTAAATACACTTTGAAATGTTTTCTAGTCAAATTCATAAATACAATATAAACTTTTTCTCATTAGCCAAATTTGGTTTAGAAATAGAAATGAAAACAAAATTTGTGCTCAAACGTGGCTTATTCTGGAGCAACTTTCTTGCTCGCATTCGCATCCAGAACAATTTAAAGTCCTTCATAAGCTGATCAAATAGTTAACTGAATACTCACACACATTCGTGCAACACTTCGATGCAATTTTTGCAGTTGAATAAAATCAAACCAAAGCACGTAGACCCATTAAGCCACTCTCTCTCTCTCTCTCTCACTCAGTTGGCTCCATCCAGAGCCAACAAAGCCAACAGTTGTGCATAATTAAATGAAAAGAAAAATGCATATTTGTGGCTCGCTACTGCAGGCTGTGCATTAATTCGATTGTTTTCTTTTTGCTTCTTCTTGTATTTCTGTTTTTGTTTATGGGGCAATTAGCAAAGTTTTCTGGCTGGCTGCATGAGAAGCATAAAAAGTGTTGCCAGCCCAACTCTGCATGTGTGTGTGTGTGTGTGTGTGTAGGGTGTGCATGGACGGGTGTGTAAAGTGCATGCTGCTTGTGCCATGTAATTGAATATTAATCATACGCCAGTGACGACCATAACTCATACGACACGTTGGCCCCGGCAGGTAACGAGACTCGTTCAATGCCATAAAAAAGGGGAATTGCTGCTCAATACTTGTGTGGCTTTGTCTGTGTGTATGTGGGTGTGTGCAGTATTTATGTATGCAACAGCAAACGCTTAAAAAATATGCAACACCAACAACAACAACAACAACAACAATAAAGACAACTGCTCGTGTCACTGTAAGGCACGGAGCGAGAGCCATAAATAAATTTGCTCATATTTCAGCACATGAACAATAATTAAATTCGTTCATATATCGCGCACATGGGAGATGCTAACCATGCCCCTGCTCCCTGCCCCTTGCTCGCCTCCATTTAACTCCTTCAAATTCCTTTTTTCACGCTGTTGACATTCATAATGGAAATGAATGCTGATGCTGCAGCTGCAGCTGCCACGCCCACCAACACCACCCACGCACCCAATTAATTGTAGTTTTTATTTTCTTATTTCAAAAAAGCGTTTTGCAGTTAAGGCAAAAATTATTGCCACAGAGCCGCGAGCTGAGATTGTCAAGTTTATGGCATCAGCTCGAATATTTTTTATATTTACCATTTTACAGTATTGGAAATTAATTGAGGTTCCATTTGCTGTTGTGCACAAACAAATGCAACTATAAATAAATATAAATGTGGCAGATAAATTTAATGAGTGTGCGGCAAACTTCATTGAGAATCCGCTTTAACGAACTGCATTCAATTTATGTAGATAGATACTTACACACATACATACATACATACATATATTATTGAGTTTGTGCGAAATACAAAATATTTGCCTTGGCTCTGGATATATTTGATCATTTACATATAAATAACAGTATTTCAAGTTCACATAAATATAATTTTGAATAAATATTTATTTTACTTTTTCGTTTCAATTTAATTAAATTTTTTTTTTTTTTTTGTATTGTTTGTTCATTTATTTGATAAAATTTTTGTATATATGATTTTATATTATTTGTGTCCTCGTCAATTTAATTAAAGTCAAATTGGATCGATAAACTTTGAGTCATTTTATTGTATTTGCTTTTTAAATTAAACTTTTATTCCTTTAATTTATTTTCACTTCTTCTTTTGCAAGTATATCCTCGCTGATTAATGGTTTGAATTTGGCAGCTGAAATCAGTGAAGCCAACTTTACAGCACTGCATTAAGGACGCATTGAATGGCTTGTAATGGAGTCTTTGGCCCGCAGCAGAGCCGGCCAGGACATGTGGTCATAAATTTCATTGCGGCTGCCATTAAATGAGCAGCGCTTCTTCTTCTGCTGCTCGTTTGATTAAATTAAAAAACCGCGCAAACACATGATAAATGTTTGATTGTAAATTGTAAATATTAAACCGACTGCGAGCTGGGTGTGGCAATTATCATCCTTTTCTTTTCTCTCCTTTTTTCTGCACATTTTCAATTATAATATAACAAACAAAGTGACATCTGCATATTGATTTAAATGCAGCTGCAAATTTAATGTACATGCGAAACGCATACGCCACATGTGCCGCTTCAAGGCGATATTACGCATACGTCGCGGCTGCCTCCTCGTCAGAATTTAACATTTTTCCATTTTGCTTTGCTGTTTGACAAACGGCGCTTAGCGACAAAAAGCCGCCAGGCTCTCTACAGCCAGGCTAAAGTCACCAAGGAATCATAAAATATCAATGCCAAAGCTTTGTCAGCTTCAATTCATGGCGTACCACCATACAGCATGTTAAATATTCTTGACAACTGTAAATAATAAGGGTGACAGCTCCCCAAGCAGTAAAAGCTTTGAAGCCTATTTCTAGCAATAGAAGCTTCAAATTAAAGACAGAAATTTTGAAAAATAATGAATGAATAAAATGTATGAGTGCAAATTGATAGGAACTCACATAAATTGATTAAGCAAATCGCACAAAGATTTCCTTGGCAATGGTTATATCTAATTGAATCAAACCACTTTGCATTCCATCTACAATTTTCGTCGCCTATCAATGGAAAGTCCATGCTAAATTTAAACATGTATTATTTAAATACAAAACCCACATTGTTCAGCTTTCGAAAGTACTTACCTTTGCCTTTTTCAATTGTAATCAGATGTGGGCGAATCCTTCATTTGTTCTTCAACTTTATTTTCTTTGCTCGCTTTCAAATATATGTATTTGCTCTGCTTGACTGTAACAATTTCTTAAGACGTAACATTTGGTTTTACATGCTCTTAGCTGATTTGATACACACCCACACACACGCTCACGCACATATATACTAGTAGCTTGTCGCGTCCTTTGACACTCATAAAGCCTTTAACCGTGCAACACTTGTCGCCACGCCAAAGGAACAAACAGTATAGCACGCTTGTGTGCCCGCCAAGTATTTTACTTTTCCTAGCCCCTCACCCCTTCAGCACTCCATCCGCAGGTCTGTTTAGGAATTTTAATTTTAGAAATGTCTTCAAGTGCTTAAGCCCCTTCGCGCCATCGAAAGTCTAGCATCTCCGCACGACTCTAGGTGATTTTGGGACGAGTTAATATAAGAATATACAAAATCCGCCGGAGTAAAAGACTGCTTCGGGAGTTGCTCTGATTATGCAAGCTCTTGCTGATGAACTGTTTTTCTTGCAAACAAATTAGTTAATTAAGTTGAACTTTGCTGAAGATTCTAAAAATTCAATTTGATTGAGAGAATAATGAGACCTATATATAAGATGAGTGTACGCCACTGACTTTCCCATTATATTCAATAAGCCAAATGTGTATAAAATATTTTCTCTTCGTGCAAGAAAGACAAATATTTAGTCAATAGAAGTTTGCAAAAAGAAATTAAATGACTTCAGACTTGTTTTTACTTGAGTAAAGCCCAACATTTGCTGACCCGCTCATGCAAGGCTCAGGGACTGTGACTAAAATAGGAAGCACCCTTGATGTGAGGCCACGCCCATGGCGCCCATCAAGTGGCGCGTCAAGTCGAACAGGAAGAGCTTTCTCTCGGCTTATTTATGGGCCAAGTCAAGTAGGAGACAGTGCCGCATTTTCGCTTTCTGCTGCCAGCAGCAACAGAAGCAGCAACAGCAACAATAAAGGCGATGACGACTGATGATATGCAGCCAGGCGATTGCTCAAGATAAATAGCCAAAGGATGGCGGATAGTGCGAGGGGAGCTCTGCTCAATAGCCCTGGCATAAATGGGCAGCACAATGGAAACACTTGATTTATGTTTATTATGCTGGCCTGTCAATATTACGGGGCCCAGCTCGAGCCGGGCTGTATTATAAGACAATGGCGTTGACAGCAAAGAAATATATGGCCATGCTGTGGCAATTAAAACCAAGTCCAAAGTGTGCTTCAGCTATTTAAGCTAGTGAGCCTTTATCCGGCATTCATTTGTGCATGCATTCACTCATTCATTCATTCATTCGCTTTGCATATTCGAGAACTGTGCGACAACCTTGAAACGAGCCTCGCCTTGACTGTGATTAATTGAAAATATACTCAGTCGGCAACAATAAGCAAATAACTCGTCGTCATCATCGTGATCATTTACTGAAAAATGTAACAAAAACTGTTGCCAACTATTAATATCCATTTGCGTAATGCCAAACAATGCGACTGCACACAGGAAATAAAACTTTGCTGTCGCATGCAGCAGGCAGCAGAGACAGAGAGCTCATGTGTGTGGCAATGATTTTCAGTTTGAATGGTTTCGCTTGCATTGTTGCATTGTTGCAATACGAATTTCCATAATTACTAAAAAAAAAAAAAAAAAATAAAAATAAAAAAAACAGAAAAATGGACTGAAAGCAAAGGCAAACAAAGAAATTTTTTGAACAGACTCTCAAATATAAGTTGAACCTTGAATAGAAACTCGAGGACCACAAATTTAAAGCCGTCAACACGGCGTATGTGGAATTTTTATGCAAATACGCAAACAATACGTACACAAACGCACGGAGAACGGCTCACCGAACAAAACCAAACCATATCCGTATTCCGATGTGCTTTTTTTTTTTTTTTTGTACAATGCCCGTGATTTTTCTTATTTTTTACATTTTTTGTGTGGGCTTTCGCTTCATTGTCGACGGCGTCAGAGTGTGAAAATGCGAGCTTTAAATAAATTAAATGTTCTACGTACGGCAAAGGGGGCAAATTTCGACAAAAGCTGGGCGAAAGGCGTGATTTTTCGCCTATCCGGGGAGTGAATCAAATCAGATTTCAGCGCAAAATATGTGCGAATTTCAGTGGAGCAGTTCGCAAGGCTCTCAATAAACATCTTCCTTTAGGCAGTTTCAATTTACAATAATTAATTTGAAATTAATAGCAAATATATGTTATATATATAAAGATATACATATAAATATATCTATTATTGTCACTTTAAGGTGCAGATAAATATAAATAAATAGTTGTATAAATATTTCATTAAACTAAAAATACTCTTTTTTGCCAAACATTTAACCTAAATCAAATTGAAATCTACAATAATTTTCATTCCCGATGTTTGTTAATTTTTTTTGAATAAAAAATAACATATTTCAGCTAAAAAAATTTTAAAAATTTTAATTAAAAATTATAAAAACTACAAATTTGAGTATAGCATGTTTCTCAAAATATTCATACCCAAAAAAAAAAAAAAAAAAAAAAAAAAAACTGTTAACGCTTTGAAAGTGCAGGCTTTGCGTCCGAGATGAACAGAAGAAAGCATACACATTCCCTCTCTGAGCAAGAGCATTCGTACTTTATCCGATTTTGTCTTCGTGCTAGTAATTTACGTTGAGCTGTGTTCGTAAAGCTCTAAAAGAGAGTCGTTTCTTGAGTGATATGATTTACTATGCACTTGCACACATACACACACACGCGGTTTATGTGCTTGCAATCACAACTGTCGCAGTCATGGAACAAGGGAAAATCGAAGTATTTGTGTCAGCATAATTTGCCTGCACATATTTTGAATATATTCGAAAAATGTATAAATTAAAAGAAAAAACCATTAAGGCATAGCAATACGAACAACAAATATGAAATAAACTCAGCACGTTTCTTAAATTACGCTTGTTTATTGTGAGAGTTATGTGCGAGTTGCTGCGCATCAGAGGCAGCCAACTGACAGCCAGCTGATGTTCATTGTCAAAAACGCATCAACAGCCAAAGGATTAAAGAGTCGCAGAGAGAGAGAAAGAGGGAGAGAGGGGCAGAGACAGAGAGGGGCTAATTTGTTTTTGCACTTGTTGTCCTTTGTGCTTGTATGTGTATGTGTGTGTGTGTGTGTGTCACGGTCAGCAGAAGCAAACAGCAAAGGACATGCGAGCCTGCAGGAGCCACAGAAAGCAGACGGCATGTCAATCAAGCTAACGCTATGCCCAAAAAGAAACACTCGCAAAAACCATCAAAAAACAACGAGTAAATAGGAAAGGCAGCAAAAAACTGTGCAGCTGAATGTCTTCATTTGACACACACACAAAGAGCGTGGCAGAGAGAGAGAAACGAAAGAGAAAACGACAAAGAGACAGACATATGTGAAAGAGGTTGCAGAACAAGAATTGTCAGGCGCGCGCTATGAAAACAAAATTAATGTCAGCTGGCGACCCGCAGCCCACTGCTTCGCCCGCCCTCCTCCTAGCAGCCCATGCACTGCTGCCACTTGACAGGCAGCGTGTAACAGCTTTCTTTCATCAAAGCGAGTTTAGTATTTTTTGTTGGTATTTTTCCTTATTTTTTTTCTCTGCCCGACCTTGTTAATGACAAACAATATGCATAGTTTTTGCAGCTGCCGCTGTTTCATCTGCCATTTTGTCTCACAAAATGGCCGCGCCGTGGGGCACAGCAGCAGCAGCAGCCGCACCCGCCACTCCACAGCCTCTGCCCATTTAATGGTGCGCAATAAAAAAAAAAATGAAGCCAAGTGCTGCACAGGCGGCGGCAACTCTAGCGACGGCTACGGCAACGACAACTCTGGCAACAGCAGCTACATAAATGGGAAAACATTATAAACAAAATACGTCCGAGTGCGAGTCCGAGCAAGTTAGGCGCTCTGCTGCTGCTCGTAACCCCATTGCCTAGTTTGCCTACCCGAAACGGAAATGTCAACAAAGGCATGAAGAAGCACCAGGAGAAGAGAGCAAGAAAAGAGAGGAGCAAGAGTAAGAGCTGGCATCGGGCTCTTGCTTTCAGTTCTTTTTATTTTATGTTTTGAGTCCATTCAAGCAATGTAAATGGGGTATAACAGGATTTTATTGAAGCGTATTGAGAAATATTTACATGTATATACAAATATACAAAATATATATAAATTTTTATATAACTTTTGAGACCTATATAAATAATTTTAGCTGTCCTTGGATATAGTTGAATGAATTTTATTTATATATAATACAATATTTATACATAACTGAGGTAAAGTCTTTCACTAATTAAAATGTTGCAAATATTTATTTTGTATATAAGATTATTTAATTCGCAGTAAAGGGTATTTCGCAGTCGTGTAGGCTCTTTCATTTTTTTCCATAGCACACATTATGCAAAATTTGCGTTGTGAGTTTTTATTGGCGTAACAAAAATGTTTTTAATACGCAATGGTCTGGAACCGTCGTGATAAGCTTGAATAATATATAAGCCTCTCGCTCACATACTCCCTCTCTCTCTCTCTCTTTCTCTCCGTCTCTGCCTTTCTCTTGTTGGCTCGGTGTCTGTTTCTGTTTTATAGGCTGATGCTGTGCACTATTTGATGTCGGCAAATTTATCGTTAAATGTGGGTCAGCCCGAGCTGTTGATTGAGTTCTGCCTGTCCACTTCAGACGGGGGGAATTAAGTTGTTGGCAGGGTGCAAAGCTGTGGAAAGAAGAAGAGAATACAAGTAAAAATTGTAAACAAGCCGAAGCATACACCGTGTGCACATGCCTGTGTGTGTGTGTGAGTGTGTATGAGTGAGTGTGTAGCATGTGTTTGCCCCCAGTTGTTTTCATTTGTGCTGCAAAGCAAAAGGAAATAAAATACGCAAATGTGCGGAACATTTTGGTAAAATAGAAAAACAAGCACAGCACAAGCTTGTTGACTGGCAAATGCTGTAAAATGAAGTGTGCAGCAAATGCCTATAAGCGAGAGAATACGACAAAAGGTCAGCATCAGCTGCTTATAATATCTATCACAATTTAGTTGGGGTACAACACATAAAAAAATATTGAATTTCATTGACGAAAGCGAAACAGAAAAAATGTCTACTCAATATTTAAAGCAAACATTGTTCAATACGTATATCTTGGAATCTTAACGAGCCTTCAGCCAATATAATGAAATATTATTTCCATTTCAAAAATGAATTGAAAACGTTTTGAAAACAACGCCATAAATAAATAGTTTTATGAATAGTTTCATTCGAATAGTTTCATTCAAGCAGTGTCTCACAGAGATAAGCAAGAGTTTGCCTCGAATACCTTTGCAGTCCAACAGCAATTCCAATTCCAGGCACAGGACACACACACACACACAATACACGCAATTAAATGCGGCACAGAAACGTAGTCGTTCTGCTGCTCCGGCTTCGGTTGTTAGTGCGTTGTGCCTTAGCCGTAATTTCATTGCATTCAATTACATTTTGTGCAACAATAGAATCCTTGAACCTTCGCTTTGCCACTGCTGCCGCTCTGTGGGCTCGTGCTGACCCACTTGAGAAATTGTTCCAAACGGCCCAGCACTTGAAAATGAGTCTCCAAGGAGCGCGAATGGCGTCACGAGTCCTTGCCAGCTGCGCGTCCTTGCTCAGCGCCATTTTATAATAATTGCAAGCGAAACCACCGAAAAAAGCGAAATACATATTTATATATACATATACCCACACACATACATACTCATACATACATATAATATAAATGCGACCCTTAACAACAATATTTAAGGCCAACACAACTTTTTGCCTTTTGTATCTTTGAGCGCAGCGGGTGGCAACTTGATAAACGTGGGCGTACCCCAGAGAGGCGTGCTTATGCCACATAGTAATTATGTAAGTGGTAAATTGAATGGAGGCAAGACTTTCGCCATTTGCTTCCTTTCAAAATGTGCTCAGAGCCTTTGCAGCTGGGTCAAGCATGAGCATTAAAAATGTAACTTTAATAAAATAAAATACCATTCTTTGTGCGAATAATTACTTGAAAGTATTTATAAATATGAAAATATGTATTTTTGTAAAATAAAAATATAAGGAAAATATGATTGAAAATTAAATAATGTATATTTAATATTCACATATTTATAAAAAAAATATATAAATATTATTTATACATATATTATATACTAAACAATAATAATAATAATATTAATAAAAAAAATATATATATATTACAGATACTAAAAAATGCTCTAAAATATATTTATTTCAAAAATAAAATATTCACTGATAAATTAGTAATTATTATATATATCTATTAAGTATATTTCTTTTAATTATATATATTTATTATAAAAAAAAAAAAACACTAATATATTAAACTTTAAAAAATAAATAAACAGTTTTTTATAAACATTAATTTTCAGCAAATATAAAAAAGAAAAAAATTATATTAATCAATGTTTTGGATCAATGTAATTTAAATAGGAATTTTTGATCCTATATAAATATCGAAAATAAATCATTTCATCGCCTTTGCTCACATCGTAGGCCTCGTTGTCTATTAATCTTTAATATATATTGAAATTCTATTTGGCTTTAAAGTCTCTGCATAATGAACCAGAAATAAGATAAATATCCCATAAGTCCTTTAGGATATCAATGTGTATTAAAAGCACAGCTCTGGCCCCCTGCCTAGTCCAGGCTTCATTAATTCTGAATGTGTTTGCGGTCAGTGCGTGCAGGCATCTGCCGATAGCAAGTACCAGCTAAAACATGCCAGGGCATGTGTAGGTGTGCGAGTGAGTGGATGTGGGTTTGAGTGTGGGTGGTGTTACGAATGCCCTAGGGATAACAGCAGGATATAGAGCAGAGACTCACCGACCGCAAAAGCAGCACTACGGACGTTCTTTGGTTAGCACATGTAAAATGCCAAAAACTTTGAAAAGGAGCCCAAAGTGCGATAGAAATCAGCTGGAAAAAAAATGGAAGCGAGCAAAGCGTACAAAGCAAACAATGAGCGGTAGCCAAACACAACACACACCCACACACACCCCCATAGACAAGCCCACATCCATCCACGCCCACACTTTGTGGCGCACGGGACGAATACTTGATGTTAGTTTTGCACGAGCTCCAACATTTTACAGCATAAATTTTGACAGGCCGTCAGACATGGCAATTGCTTTGGGCCAACAACAGGAAACAGGTAATAAAAGGCAAAAGAAAAGCAGTTGAGACATAGAGCGATAGATCGTGAGCCATAACAAATGTTGGGCCATGCGTCACTCATACGCCGTGTGGCACCCGCTGTGCGGCATGTCATGTCTGCACTCGAAACGAATGTCCCCTGTTCGCATTGACAATATGCTGGTGCGAATGAGTGTTGTTCGTTCGCAAGCAGAAAATTTCAATAAAAACAAATTGATTGCTCCGTAGGATCTGCGCTGGCTAAAAAGGTAAACAGCAGCAGCCGGAGCCGAAAGATTCGTCGTGGATAACCGCAGACGGAAAGGACACGCACGTAGTAGCTGAGCTCTGGCTGCCTGGAGTTTGGCAAATGGGCAGGACGCGTCGGTTTGTTAGTAGCCATGATAAATGCCAGCTCATTTGACTGTGCCCTTGACAGCTAGATATCGACATGCAATGAAAAGATGGTAGATGGTGGAAGGTGGAAGGTGGAAGGTGGATGGGGGACGGAAAATGGCAAGATGTTCGCAGTCAGCTGCCTTTCACTTAGCCAGCCCACGCACTTCCTGCCCACATTTGCTGGCCACTCACGCATATTTCCGGTTTGGCCGAGCGCTACTTTTGGCTTTTTGCGTGGATTTATGTTTCCATTCGCTTGGGGGCATGGGGACTTGTGGTCAAGCGTGCGGCTGGCTTGTTGACTTTGGCGCTGAGCATAAAACGCATTAAAATCCTTTTTATAGCCAACATAAAAGTCAATGCCGCTTCTATTCCGGTTGACCCAAAAGGTGAACGCAACACGAGCACAAATTATTTTTCGCCAGCCCATTAAAAAATCATGTGCAGAGCATTTCTGCTTTTACAGCGCACATTTCCAATCACTTTCGGCTGTTGCGACGGCCTTAAAAATGAATTTTTAACAACGATTGAGGGCAGCCAAGAGACTGGGAAGTCTATAAAGAGCGTGTGATTTAAGTTTAACAAGATTTTATAAGAGATTTTTCAAGCAACTAGCATGTTAACTCTATATTATAAACAGATATATCTTCACAAACAACTTTTCAAGTCTAAGCCCGAAATCTACCAGCCAAGCCAGACGTGTTTTCTTCTCCACGAATCCTGCTTACTTTATATATTCAAATATACGCATCCCATCTATACCTTCTTTATGTATACGCATATCTTTTACATAATCTCCCAATCGTGAGCCTATATATATTTATTTTTTATTTTTCTATTCTCTTCTCCCATTTTTTTTTCGTGATGCTGCCAGCTCAACGCTTCAGGGCTTTTCTAGCCTATTTTCGACATTCGTTGTGGCGATAAGTATGCTAAGAGCTTTTACTCGTCCTTGGCACGCTTCCAAAATCCCTCGCAAAGCATTGCCCAGGCCACACAATTAGAAATCCCGGCGACACTTTAACCCAAAAATAAACCCAATTCACACACAGATACACACACTCATGCACACAGTAACAAATACAGCCAAAGGCAGCCATAAAAATCCAAGCAAACATTATTTAAATGCGCCCAAAAATATGCTGCAAAAATGAAAAACAAAAAGTCGAGAAAAGAAACAAGAAGCGAACAACAAAAATCAAATAAATGGCAATTTAATATACTCAACATGCCGTTTTATTGTGCTTGTATCTGTGTGCAATTGTTGTTGTTGCTGTTGCTGTTGCTGATGTTGTTGCTCTCTGTTGTTGTTTCAGTTGTTATTCAGCTCAAATTGTTATTGAAACAACATAAATTTGCTGCTCGACGTGTGCTCGTCGTTACTTATTTGAATACAGCATGAACACAGACCCACACACACGCATAAGCACACATGCACACTCCCACACATTTAATACATAAACAAAATAAAAAAACACACACACATACATACACATAAAAAAAAACAATTGCTCTGGATTTGGTAGCTCATACCAAAGGGTTTTGCTCAAATATCAGAAAATTAAATAAAATGAAATACAAATACGCAAAAATTTGTAGCCCCTTGTGCGCACACTGTGTGCGTGTATGTGTGAGCATGTGTATGTGGGTGTTAGGGGTGTTAGGCTTTGCATCGGATGTACTCTATTCGCAATTGAAAGAAGGCATATATTGGTTTAAGCCAATGTGTCGTTTGAGTGGGACTATAGAAAAATAAATTAATATATATATATATCAGATTATTGTGAATAAGGTCCTCCCTAGCTAACCACCCCAAGCCGAGATTTTCAATGTGTTTCAAAATCTCAGTTAATATATTGTCTTCCAAAACTTAGAGAATAACATGTCAAGTCCAGGCTTTCATAAATATTTTTATGTGACATTGCCTTGATGTCTTATCTATAGTTTCAAAAGCACAATCTAATATTATTATTTTCTTGTTTATTTTTTGATGAATTGATTAGTTTTTGTCTGGCTTTTAGACAACTCAATCTAAAAGTAAAATAATTAAATTATTTGCTAAGTCATACAAAATTACGAGCACACAAAACATATAGCATAGGCTAAGTAAAATACAGTAGAATCCGGTTATAACGACTCCGCTTATAGCGTCCTGACGGATTTTGAGTCGAAAAATCTGCTCCCTAATCAAATAATTTATGAGATAACTTATATGGCTATAGCGTCTTCCGGGTATAACGACAGACCCTTGTGAGTCATTATAATCGGACTCTACTTTATTTGATGAACTTAAAATCCTATCTTGTTGTTTACTAGAAGTCAGCTATAAGGTACAGAGCAACAAGGATCTATTGATCCCAAAAGAAGTCACCAAATTCAATAAAAAATATATTTTATAATTATATAAGTTAATTGACAATGATTTCCCATCTTTAATGTGTTCAAGGTATTAAAATAATAATTTAAGAGTCTACCGATATTCTTTGCAATAAATATAGAATACAATTCTCACCTCACAAAAAGAACTAGACTCAATACTGCATTAATTAAAAAGTCTAAAAAATTAGTTTTCAAAATATTTTGGCTTAAAACTTTTAAAATTTCTGCTTCCAATAAAACAACTAAGAAATTCTAGACGAGAGCCACGTTTCCGACCTACATATCACAGAGCATTGGTCAGTCAGTATGGCCCGACCATTATTGTGCATGTGCTCTGTGTGCGTGTAAAATGTTTTCGTGGAAAATGAAATACAAAAAAAAATGTGAATCTGAATAGCAGCAGCGTAAATCCGATAAGAGCGCTCAACAAAACCAACAGTCACACCCAGGCTCGGCTTCATTTTGTGCAGCATAATTCGGAGCGCTGCTTCAGCGAGCAACCAATTAGGTTTATTTAATTTTGGTCAGTCGTAAATCTGAACAATCAGCGCAGGACGAGCATGCAGAAATGGCACGCACACGCCCGCACACCTGTGCCCGCCGTACACCTGCCTCGTGCCCGGTGCCGCACACAAACAATTAACATCAATTAAGAAACGCAATGATGCGTTTGAAGCACTTCCACTTGCAGCTGCGGGCAGCAGCAGCAGCAACTAGTTGACCCGCACCTTGTATCTGTTGCCACACAAGCAAACAAACACACACACACAGTCAGACACTCGCACACAGTCACACTTGTGCAGTTATGAGTGTGGCGCGTGGAAGTTGCAATTCCGTTATGTCAAAGTTGGCTGCCAACTTGTCAGCTGCGCGTTGGCCTGCCTGAGACCAAGTTTATGGCTGTCAAGTGGTAATGCAAATGATGTCTAATTAATTGCAAATTAGCAAATGTTGTGTGTGCCACTGTATATCTGTCTCTCTCTCTCTCTCTCTCTCTCGCTCTCCCTCTCTGCATTTCTCAACAGCTAGCACAGTCGTAGGCAAAAGTTGCCGAGGCGTTGTGTCAAGTTTTTGCACAGTTAATGAGTTAAGCGAAACTAATTAGTTTCGTCTGCGAACTGTTGCTGATTTTAGTTATCAAACTACATATGAATTTCCCTGATTTAAATATTAAAGCTAATTAAAGCGAGCAGCAAGACGAATGCGTGCCTTTGCCTTCAGAGAATGTCGTTTCAGACATCAACTTTGATTTTAATTGGGAAAATTTGTTGTCAACTATGCGAGTATTTCGCTGTGCATTCAGCTCTGTTTTCAGTTCAAATGAGAAATGAACATTACATCAATTTATTATTTATGAGTATGAGCTTTGCAACTTTTAAAAGTATCCTTCCTATACACAATTTTAATTTTAATTCGATTGCCACATCAGTTGAAATTTAAGTTATGCCCCTTCAGTTTCCATACAAATTTAACGGCAAAACAATAACAGTAATATACTGAGAAACTTATGATTATTATGATACGGGAAAAATATATAAATTAATGGAAATTTACATACAGATGTAGTTAAAGCTAAAGAAATGGAATAATTAGACTGTAACTCATATAAAGCTCGTTATTAGCCCTCTTCTCCTTTCTCGCTTCAGCAACTGTCATAAATCTATGAAATAATAAAAAACATATATATGTGTATATATACTTTCTAGTTTCCGTTTATACGTCGTACGTCGTGCTGCAGCCCGGCTGCCCGTAATAAAACATTGAAGCGCAGCTGTCAGGGCTGCTGCCAAAACAAATATGGCTCAATGCGAGCTTAGTCTCAACCAGCATAAAGTCATAAAAACAACAATAACTAACAACAAAGGATATACAAAAGGATATGTATGTGTATGGTACATTGGGCAACGCGCCTAAAATTGCGACATGCGTGCAGCTAAGCGGGCCATGGCCATGGCACACACGCACACACTCGCACTCGCACACACACTCGGCCATCGATATCGACATAAAATATTTGCGCTTCAATGTGAACAATAATTTTGGAAATTTATTGCACAACTTGTGCATATCGCAATGAAATTTTACGCACTACTTGCTGCAGAAACGGAAACTTTCGCAATAAGCCCCTTAGCCCGGTCCAACAAAAAAGCAAAGGGGACCTCCAATAAAACAAAGCAGACAGGGCCCAAACAGAAGTGGGTCCCATTTTATGATACAATCCATTCGCCATCTCGCAGCAGCACTAAACCGCAACAAAGTTATGTCCTTCGTGCCGCTCAAGAACCCAATTCCTTAATCAGCACTGCGAATTTAGTTTTATGCGCTCACTTTTCACTAATTTCATTTCATATGAAACGCCCGACACACATTTTAATTAAGAACGTGCTTAGCTGGGCCATAAATATGGCTCGTATCAGTGCCTGTTGAGCGCCATTTAATTGATAAATAAACTGTGTTATATTAAATTCATTTGCCTTTCTGAAACTATTTTTAATAAAGCTTCATTGATTTTGTGAGCGCAGCGCAAGTTTTGCTTTAATTAAAATCAAACATTTTTCATTAGATGCACTTTTCGCATCACTTGACTGAAGGCCAAAAGCAACAACGAGCTGAGAATATGAAAACTCATAGATTTGATTTAATAAATTTATGAGAACAAATTGGTTTTTGTAATATTATAAAGGGGAGCAAAATCATCTTTCCAGATATATTTGATTTAAGATTTCAGTATTTGTAAAAAGAAAATTTGTAAGAAGTGGGATTTAATTAAGGAATAAACTCAAGCCGTGGTTGAGTTGATATTTATTAATTCATTCATATATTGTAGGAGGCTTTTATTTCTTAATTTTATTTCGTTTTAATTTTTTCCACACGTTTTATCTTTTCGAATCTAAACTCAGCTCTGCCGATATTTTTCTTTTTTTTTTTTCATCTGTCATTACTCATTATGGCACTCACGACAAGTACCGACAGAAATATTATTAACTTTCGATAGATGTGTATCTATCGATGTTTAACCAAAGTGCTAGTCCGTGAAATCTTATAATGGCCTGCAACAATCTGTATTTTTTTGTGAGTTTTTATTCATTTTTCTAACTTAAATAATTCTGTATCCCTTTTTATTTTATTTATTATTTTTTATTTATTTATATTTATTACTTTTATCTTTTCAATAATTATGAAAAGCTTTTTTGAGTCTTTTTTTCTTATTTAAATATAAATCGAAATCTATCTAAATACAAATTATCGGAATATATAGGTTAGACTATAGAAGCCGCCCACAGAATATTTTTATATGTAGTTTTTGGAAACATAGAATTTCATAGATGATTAAATTAGATTAGATAGATTAGTGTAATCTGAAATTTTAGTAGATTTCAAGCAAGATTTTTCTTCTATCCGTTATTATTATTATTATTTTTATACCCTGAACCCATTGAAAATGGGAAATCAGGGTATAATGGTTTTGTTAAAAGTATGTAACAGGCAGAAGGAGGCGTGGCAGACCCCACAAAGTATATATATTCTTGATCAGGGCGACGAGCTGAGTTGATTTGGCCCTGTCCGTCTGTCTGTCCGTCCGTCCGTCCGTCTGTCCGTCCGTCCGTCCGTCCGTCCGTCCGTATGTATGAACGCGTCGATTTCAGAAGATATAAGAGCTAGAGACTTCAAATTTTTTTTAAAATGTCCGTAATTACAGCGCGCATATCAAGTTTATCATTAAAAATCGATAACTCATCCCGATCTTTTTTTATCGATAAAAAACCTTATCGAAAACCAGTTATAAAATTATATCTTCTACACCCTTATTGCTAGAGTCTCCAAATTTTTAATGTATGCTTATATGCAATTTATACAATTTCGGTTTTTGTTAAAATTTACCCCCCACCCTTAAATTCACCCCCTCACCCTCACTTTTGTAAAAAGCGTATTTCAAATACTAGAGACTTGAGCTTTGGAATATACACACATATTCACCATATGATTACGCTCTAAAAGTTTCATTAAGATCGTATGTCTACAAAAGAAATTATTTAACAAATAAATTCTCATAATATTGCCCACACTGCAGCGCAGCCCAAGCGCAGTCGCTGCTTACTGCGCAGTTAGCAGAGCGCAGGCTTATGCGTGCGTGTGGATGCATCTGTATGTATGTGTGCATAAAAGAAGTGCAGAATGATTAGAATATCAGCTTGGAGGGTTCAGGGTATCTCCTAGTCGAGCAGTCTCGACTGGAGCTTTCTTACTTGTTTTTTTTTTTTTTTGGTATTCATATTCATTTTTTTTTTTTTTATATATTAATTATTATATTTATAGTCCATCGAAATAAAAAGCAATTGTATTCAATATGAATTTAATTTTCTTGTTAAGTACATAATACTTCTGTGTTTAAATTGTTACTCACGAAAATATTTCTATAGACTTCTTGAATTGTATTCGATTATTGAAGACTCAATAGCTTAGATAGCATATTAATATTCTGCATTTGACGTTTGTAATAATATTATTTTTGTTCTTTCTCTTTAAATTGTTCATTGGCTGATTTTCATATAATTAGGTTTGCCAGATAACTTAATTGCTATTCGGAAAATATTTGACTTTTTTTTCATAATTTTCACACTGTAACCGTCGCCAAAAGCTGTAAAGATTTAACGGTCCGATCTAAACGATGGGCCTGGCTCTGAGTACGGGAAGCGTTTCATGTGTTTATGTTATGCGCGCTTAATGAAGCCGCAGGCATTTCAACATATCACGCCCACAACTGCTGCCCGCCTGCTAAGCAGCCCAGTAGCCCAGCAACCCAGCAGCGGCAGCTGTCAGGTTTATTAGCCAATTTAAGAAACAGACTGCCACACACACTTACACACTTACACACACACACAAATACTTGGTTACTTTAGCTGTGGTGCGTTTTATGTGCTGCGATGAATTCTGGCGGCGCTTTTTCGGGCTTCCCATTCGCTTAATGACTCAACCAACAGAGTGCGACCGAGCCAGATAGACTGACTGCCACGCCCACAAAACTGCAACTATTTAGAGAGAGAGAGATGGGGGGGAGGGGTAAATGTGTGTGTGTGTGTGTGCGTAACGCGCTAGCTGTGCAGTTAAAACAAGTGACAAGCGCCATTTTGACTTTGGTTTCAGTTTTTGCCTTTGTGTCTGGCTGGCAGCACATTAATTATACGACTCGTTGACCGCGCTATTAGTGCTGCAAAATGTACAAAAGTTTGTCATACTTAGCGTTTGCTTTATGTGGCAACACTTGACTACAGATTTGCGGTTCGCCATGCCCCGTAAAGACAGAGATTGTGTGTAAAGTTATTATTCGTATTAAACTCAAAATTTAATTTATTATTTCTTCTATTTCTTCTTCTATTTGCAGGTACGTTTGATGAATAGCTGCAGGTATATTAAAGGTACTTTTGATTCCGGCACATGCATTTAATTAATTCGAAGAGACGGAAGAAGTAGTGTGCCGGCACTGTTGGCCACAAGAACTTATCAGCTGCATAGATACTGCTGCCAGCAGCTGCAGTAGCCAAATGCAAATTAGTCGGTCAACATAAAATGCATCCAGCAGCAGCCACATTTCATGCATGCATGGCATTTGATGCCCGCTCCACTAACCATTCAAAAGCAAATTCACAAAAGGACTTTGCCAAGAATATTCGCATTAGATAATGCAAAATTTCAAAACCACAAATACTGCTTTTGCTACTGCTACTACTACTAGTGCTGCTGCTGCTGCTCCTACTGCTGCTGCTGCTGCCAGCGTTCTGTGGTTTGCTGGCGCCTTTTGTTTGGCTCTGGAAATGCTACGCACTTGGTGCGTATCAAGTGTGTACACACACACTTATTTACACTCTAGGCGACTTGGCATTCTTCCTGCCATAGAAGTTCGTTACATTCCTTGGAAATTGCTCGCTTCTTTCCAATCACTCATAGCAAGCCGAAGGTGAGTGGTTAATTACACTTAAGTACTTCAGTTATGCTTAGCTAAGAGCATTCTCAACAATAAATCTTAAGATTTCACTTGAAAGTTTATTGGCTGAGAAACGAAACTCAATGAAAACTAAATATTGTTACTTTCAAAGCAAAATTAGACAATACAGCAAAATATTAATTTAATTGTTGGCCCGGTAATAAATTAAATTAAAATTGAAACACTATTTTTAGACGCAAAATTTAATATAAACTAAATATAATATATTAATATTTAATATAATCTATTTATTATTAAATAATTTTTTAAAATATCATTTAAATTATTTTTTAATATCATTTACAAAATTTATTAATATTATTTAATGTTAAATAATACATATTTAAATTAAGTTAAAATAAAATTTCGCTATGAGAACAAATTTAGAACAAATTTGGACAATAAATATTATTTTAACTATATTATTCTGCAAAATTTAAAACTGGTGTTTCTAAAAAGAGTTACCAAAAATAGAGAAGGAGATATAGAGGCAGAAATTCTATAAGGTTATTATTGTATCATCAATACTTTCATAATTATTTATAAATACTTTTATTATTTTATATAGCATCAAATTAATATTAAGAATTTTAATATTAAATTTAATGAAAGTTACAAAAAAAAGAAGAAAAAAAACTGCGAAAATATTTAATTCAATTTAATTCAATTATAATTACAATTTTAGTAGCTCAAATTGATGCTATACAATTTATATAATAACGAATTGAAATGTTATCAGTTATAGTGTATTTATATTCCCTGATAGGCATCATTGTTCATATATGCTTTACACACACTCAGGCAATGAGTGCTAAATCTATACACATTTTGATGTGCACATATATAGATATACATATATGCATATGCATACACTTATATATTTCGCATGTTAATAGAACTTACTCAATATTTGCTTTGCTGATTGGGTGAGGAGAAAGAAAGCTTTTTGCACTTGGGACCACATAGACACTTGGTTATTCCATTATATAGATACGTTATATCATTTATTATTATTGAATAATTGAATAAGCGAGACAACGGCTTCTGCACACACACACACACACACAGACACATCTAAGCCCATCTCTCTTTGTATGTGTGTGTGCTGAAGCAGCTAAATTTATAATGCATTGCGGTTGCTTCGCCTGCTATTTCAGTTGCGGCTAATGAGGCCGCCCGCCTGTGGTTCGCCCGGCCACGCCCCGAAGAGCACCTGTGCTCCGAAGGACATACAACGAACAGCAGCGCTTGGGCATTGCTTATGCAGCTTCTGACCATGTTACCTTTGTAGAAGATTCATTTCCATTACACTGCAGCTTTTTCGCCACTAACCAACATCACGCAGATGACTTCAAGTCCTTGCATATAGCCATTGTAATAATTCATCCACGTGCATACATACATCCTTAAGTATTTATGAACACACAATCACACACACACATACTCATATGTACATATTGCCTCACATAATTGAATATTTAAGTTGCATGTAAATGTGTTTGGCTTGCGCTATCCTTTGTTATCACCATTTGATGTACTCAGCTGCGATTAGTTATTTTGATTGCATTTGGATACCAATTAATGAACCACATTTTATGCTAATCCGAACAGCTCATAAACTGGCAATATCTGAGCAAACATTTTATGCCATTTGATCTATTTAACTGACTGAAAATTAAGCAACTTTCGCCCCAATCTGCACTTGCCTGCCAGCAATATGTCACGCGAGATCGATAAGCAGCTTACAAACTTTTACTGCTCTTCAAGTTGTGGCAAAGAACAGCTATAGTATGCGTGTAGATATATGTATGTATGAAATATTAATGCACTATGAGAGCTGATTGATAGGGGAGTCAAGTATTAAGCACCACAAAAAAAAAAAAAAAAAAAAAAAAAAAAAAATTAGATACGAAACTCAAACAGTTACGAATTTTCAGATTAATTGTTACTAAAAACATTTATTCTTGGACAGCGCTGAGTTTTCAGCTAAAATGGAACTAATAGTCTATTGATATATTTTTCATAATTATTTATGACCGTTATATAGGAAATTAACTTTGTATGTCTGAGTATTACTCTCATCGAGTAAGGCTAATAAAGTTTCAGTTCGGTTAAAATTGAATTACAATTAAAAGTACTTACTTAAAAAATCATCAAACATCAGATTTTATATATATTATTTGGCTACTAAGTCTTCAAATTGAATATCAGCTGAATATGAAAACCCGACATAAAAAGCAGCATCATCTTAACCACATTTATGATAAGGCAAACAGCAACAAAATGATGATATGTGGGTAGATCTTCCATATCCAGCTGTATGTAATTCAAATCCTACTAGAATACCGCAGCAAAAGGAATTTTTTAAATATGGATTAGACAACATTTTTATTCTAATGGCTCCGTCAGGCACAACTGCTGCCCTGAGAATTTGCATTCGAGCTTTGATTCTCATATATGTCACGTATATAAGCAAAGCAGCTGCTAAGCTCATGCGAAACTCGCAGATAATTAAATATTTATACACTTATTTACGCTTACACCTAAATATGCGGCAGCTGAGGCTAATATTTAAATTTTGGCTGCTGATTGAAATGCGCAGCGACAACAGCTTTGGTTGGTTGATTAAATGACTAAGTGGAGGCTGCACCACCAGCACCACCTGCTCCACATTGTCAACTCGGTCGTTGGTCAGGTAATGTCCTTTGCAAGAGCCAATGATGTTGTTGTTGTTGTTGTTGGGGCTGCTGTTGCCATGCGTGCCACACATGCAAATGCTATTAGGCATCCAGCCTGGGGGCGTTTCGAGTCTTAATTATGCTGCAAACTTGCGACGATGAGACATACTCAGTGCTTTTTGCTTGCTTCGAGTCCTGCCTGCGGACTGAGTCCATTCTGTGGCAATATCTGTTATCAACGTATGCCGCACAATTAGCAGAACTTGCTGCAGGTATTTCATGCACAACTAAGCAGCTCCTCAATACACACACTCCTATCGTCTCTCTCCCGCACTCTATCATGTCTCTCTCACACTCTCTCTGTCTCTCACTCGGTCTAAGTTTGTGTGCTTTTATCTACCCCCCTCCTAGCAGCAACCCCTGCTGTGTGGCACATTATGAAACTTGATTTAGCTGACAGCAAAAAGTCACGTACAATGGTGCGTATTAGTAATCTTGTGCTAACTTTGTTAGCAAGCACTTGAGTATGCCATAGCAAAAAATAGAGGAAAACAAAGAAATACAATCTCACTGGGTTAATGGAATACTACAAAAAAAAGGACAAAAAATATAATGGAAACTAAGAAAAACACATGACTTTAGTCCGACGTATGTTTAAATCAAAGTGAAAATATGAAAGAAAGTTGCCATTTTTTATTAAAGCTAGCGTGAACAAAAAAAAAAAAAAAAAAAAAGAAAACAAGAAACAAAAAAAAAATCTCATATTACAATGTTTCTTTTCTGTTAAAACAGAATTGAGTTATGATGCAAGTAAAAAAAAAAAAAAACAAAGATGCAAATTTTCCAACTTAGCTTAGCAATTTTAAACTCACAAATATTTTATTTGCCATTTCAGAAAGTTTCATATATTTTTGAAAATTTATTTCATATATCAAATTGCAAAGCAATGAAACTTTTCTGCCAATTGTTTTTAATCTTCATTTCTTGATAGCAGCGAGATTAAAACCATGCAATTCAGTTTAGCTTCGCTCCTAAATAGCTATTCCGCTTTTATAAATTGGTCTTCATCCCAGGGGAACTTAGTTCAATTCAACTTAAGCTCAAATTTCCCTTTGCTGTGCACTTTTTATCAATTTACTTGTGGAAGCGCACAAATTTTATTGAACTTAATAACGCTGGACTTGGCCATAAAACGTTGAGCCGCATTGACCGGGTTTATGTTTAAGAATAACGCTATTTATGTATACATATATGAGCCATGTCACGTGAATTAAATCCACATGGATGCGTGAGTGTTTGTAACTGTCACTTGTTTTTGTTGTTGTTGCTGCTGTTGTCTGGCGTAATTGCTACACGGTTTTCGAGCTAATAGAATTAGAACATAAACCGCTTTATTGTCTGAGCACATACACACACACACACACTTACTCTAGCATACACACAAACACGCGAACTCATAACAAAGCGTTTTTATGACAGCTCAGCGGATGGGACGTCATGAAAATGCGACGCTCTTGCGAGTGCTCGCTATTAAGCTCCACAATTATTTTGCATGTGTGTGTGTATGTGTGTGCGTGTGTGGCTAGGGGCGTGGATATGCTGCTTAAACGTTGACCACATCATAGAAATCGCCACGCACACACACATGAACACACACACATTGCCAAGCCGAGCAAATTATGGGCTCAGTTGACGCAGTGCAGGTGCTGCCATTTCGCTCGAATTTTTGCGGAAAGTCGCTTTTTATGTGGTTTGGTTCATCTCCTTCTTCTTCATCATGCTTGACCATTTATTGCGAGTGCGCCCACATTTGCTGGAAATCAGTTTAATAGCCGCATTATCCAGCTCGGACAGGCCACGCCAATTTAAAATATAAAAAATTATATGCTTGCTGACTTGAAAATAAATATATGAGCACAGTAAATTCAAGACTTCATTAATGATAAAAAAAAAAAAAAAAAAAAAATATTATGACTCATGCGGAGCTAAAAATAATAAAGTTTATTCAACTGCTCCTAGAATGCGTATGTGCGCTGACCGAATGACTGATTGAATGATTGAGTGAGACAAACAAAGAACTGAAGGTTTTAAAGATTCGGATTGATTGATTGACAGGTTTATTTTATGATTTTTCGACTGACTAACTGACTGACTTTATGTCTGATTGACTGACTGACTATCAATTAATTTTCTTAATTCATTTGAGTGGAAAGCCAAGGTGATTGCTTAGCCGATTGACAGACAAAGCAAACTGAATGACTTACTGACAGGTTGATTATAAGACTTACTGAAAAAGTGATCGCCAATCAGTTCAATCAATCCTGACTGAGAGACTGAGCTTGAAGGCTCACAGAACAACTGGTGAAAGAAAAGCTTTCATAGTGAAGAGAGTGGCTAAATGAGTGACCGGTAAGTAAATTGATTGTCTAACTGATTATGACCAGATAGCGGAGAGTGAAGTCTGACTGGCTGATTGACTGAGAGACTGACTGCAGCTGCTGAGTAAGAAACTTATTAAACAGCTGACTGGTTGATTGTGTGACTGAATAAAATATCCAATGATTGATATACCGACAGAGAGACTTATTGATGTACTGATAAAGAGACTGCCCGATTGACTAACTGATTGGCGTATTGGCTGGTTAAATACAAAATTCAAAGAATAACTAATTGGCGGACCGAGTGAGTTACCGCCTACACATAGATTGAGATGCTTATAGAGGCACTAAATGAGGCATTCATTGACATCTAAGGTCTAGGTGATAGATTGAACAACTGATTAACTGACATAATCATTAAACGAGTGTGCTGACTATTTGAATAATGAAGACAGTTTTACTAATTAGTAATTAAAGTGATTATGACTGAATAGTTGACGACTGCCGGCTGATTGACCGCCTAAATACCTTGCTGACTGAGTGACTCATCAAAGGACTAGGATACTGAGTGATTAATTGATCAATTTACCTGTGGGCACTTACACAATTGACTGATTGAATGGCCTACCAACTGACAGTCAGACTGAATGGCAGACTTAATGAAAAGCCGACTGACTTTTTGATTACTGAATCTTTTAACGGATTAATGCACTGTATGTCTAACAGAGCGGCTGAATTGAGCCCCAGCTTAAATGACACTCCCATTTATAAAATATTCTTTTATATCTTAACATTATACGAGGCATACCAAAAATGTTCATAAATAAATATATACATATACATATATGTAAGATAAAAATATTGACGTTGCTTCTCCTGTTGGCATTGCATACGACTGAGCGCTGCGAAACAAATGTCAATAATTAAAGCAAAAGGAATTTTTTTTAATGCCTGCCAGAGGATACAAAAAGTGAATTTTATTATTTAAAATTATTCAAGCGTTGCACCGCAAAAACAGAGCTATTCATTTAACATGCAAAATGTGCCCATTTTTATATGCACTTCCTATGTGATGTGCTTTAACAGCAAAATAAACAAGGCAGACACAAATTCACTGTGCAGCGTAACATTTCAATTCGAGTTAAAAAGAAGAACAATTGCTTCTCATATGTTGTTAACCACATATCATATTTTTTCAACCGGTCTCTATTGTTATCGCTGCTGTTTTCTGAATCACAATGCGAACTCCGAAAAATGCTGTTTATAAAATAAAAAATAAAGCAAGAAACAAGGTAACAACAATAGTCATTGGAGTCTTAGTCCTTTGAGAGCACTTGGCTATGTAATCCCCGTCAATGGCATTGCGAAAATTAAGCAAAGGCAACAAAAATTGCGACATAAAGAACTCGAGGACGACTCTCAGCACTAATAAAATGAAGGGAGCAACAAAGCAGCCGGAAAAAGTACAAAATTAGGTGAATACAGTAAAAAGTAGAGAGAAGAAACTGTGGCCCAATGCCTCTGTACCTAGCAGCAGCCTGCGCCGCCTGTTGCCCCCCGGGGAATTAGGGGATCCACGGCGGGGGCCAGGCTGCGTCTAATTATCGGCCCAGCAGCAGACAATATACCGAACATTTGGAGCACTTTGAAAATGGAGCAGTTGGCAGTGGCAGCTGGCTGGCAATTTCACTTTAAAATTTATACAAACTTCCGGCTATGCAGGCAGGCAGGCGTATACATATGTATAAAACACCTAACAACATAAACGGACTCTTAAGTCCAGTTTATATTGAGAGTAGAGCCTCATGTGAGTTACCTATAATAAAATTAAAGCTGAGATTGTTTAACAGAATTATTGTTTATTAATATAAAAGAGAATCGAATTGAGCACTAATGACTGCAAATTATATCTTTCATTTTTCATATATTGCAGAATATTTAATCAATAATTGAAAATTATAATTCATTAAATATTCCTTTTTGAGCATAAACTCATGCGTCATAGCCAGAGCTGGAACACAACTTTTTAATAATGAATGTATGCCGTTCACAACTTTGTAGCAGAGTGTCACAGTTTATACCAAGCCATACCTAAACTGTATCCAGAGCGTGAAAAATCACCGACGGCTGTGCTCCTTTGGCTTGTTAGCCGGCAAAACGGCAAAGCGGCAACAGCTGCTGCCAGTGCTTGATAAACCTCTAGGCAATGCCAGCCCACAATTGAGCCACGTTTTGTGGCCATCGAGTCGATGCTGGCAACTGCACTAACAAGATTCGACATCTCAACGAGAGTAATCCATCAGCGGGCGAGCGTCAGAATGGATTAAGAAGAAATGTGTGTTTTTACTTTGCCATCAGTTTCAGATCGGCAGACATTTGATGCTCTTGAAAAGTTGATGTCCAAAGTGGGGTATACAGAATGTGTGAGAATATTCTAGGAACTAAAATTCTATAAATTATAAAAATCATTACCACATAAAAATTAAAATATATATTTCCAGTTTACAATTTTACTCTCTAAGATAAAAATCAATTGGCATAAAAGGGTATCTCCAAGTCTATCATACTTCGCAGCACTTCAGCTCTGTTTTTTTTTTAATCGCAAATAATGTGCGGCATTTGCGTTTGGAACGCGGATGTGTTTCATTTTTCACAATGGAATGAAAGTTCAATTATTTGATTTGACAGCCGTTGCCAGAGGGAGGGAGGCAGGCAGCCACTCAGCTGCTGTGTGGGCATGGCACTTGCCCAGATTTAAGCACAAACAACAACTGCCAGAGCATGTTTTATACACAAAATGACGTTGAGTGCACAATTGAAGTGTAATTTATTAACTTTCCCATGCGAAATGAGTTCTTTTTCTGCGGCTGCTGCTGTCCGTGAGGCAAGGCACACAAAGAGACCAGGTTAAGCCCGGGGAATCCAGTACTTTGTTGCTTAAGCTTTTATGTACGCCTCTTGTACTCTGCAAGTGCTTTACATTGTACGCAGTTTTTGAAAAGCCTCAGCTCGTTTAATAGATTTGTCAAATTATTTCACTAACCAATAAATTGCTTGTGTAGTCAATCACAGAATTCAAGCCTCCATTTTACCAAGAATACTTCAACCTAATTATTTTATATGGGAGACAATTGGGTGCCTTTACTTCCTTAGAATTTGATATCTTACAATTGCAGATTTGGTGCTCGACAAGAAATAGTGATTTAAGTTTAAACTGATATGGGACACTTTATTTTTAATAAAATTGTTCAAATAAACAAACTTCATCGTCATTTTTCTTTTTATATTTTCCTTCATTGATAATAATTGTAAATCAGTTTCCCATCTTAATTTATGACATGCTCAGGCCTGTATAAAACAAAGCTGGACTGAATTTAATTTCAATTACAACTTTTAGGTGATAAACTTAATGTATTCATTTTAAGCTGATCAAATTATTATACATATTTAATATATTACTATTATAATATTATTACTATTTACAACTTGTCACATCCAGAAAAAAATCATGATCCAGCCCAGCAAGTGTTCCACATATTGAATATATAGTCGGGTAAGGGATGATCCGCACAATCCTCAATTAGACATTTCAGACTCTGTTTTATATTGTCTGACTCAGCCAGACTTAGAATGCAAATTTCTTAGCGAGCTCTTCTGTTTTTATATGATCCACTTCTCACTCAAGCCGTCGCTCGTTCGGTTCTTCTCACGACGATCGTAGCGATTCTCTCGCTGTGACCCTCGTTGCTTTTGCGAGTTATAAAATCACAAGAAGACTTATTCTCTATTATTTCTCTTATGCATATTCTCTATAACAATAGTCTTGCATTGTGTATGGCTACTTAAGAGACATATGTATGTTTATATATTACGTATACGCCATGTTCACTAAAAAACTATTGTAATAAAATCAATGGTAAAT
The DNA here is from genome assembly GCF_054131065.1 of Drosophila arizonae. Taxonomy (NCBI): domain Eukaryota; kingdom Metazoa; phylum Arthropoda; class Insecta; order Diptera; family Drosophilidae; genus Drosophila; species Drosophila arizonae. The sequence goes on from NC_142922.1 coordinate 27,974,368, forward strand.
TAAAATGTTTTTTATCTTTTGCCTATAGTACCTTTAATATGAACATGAGACAGGATCATACACACACATACATACAGCCATACCCACACACATGCATACATTTAAGCCGAATGATTAAGCCAAACCCAAGGATGTGATTACTTTTGCTCGAGTGCTGTACGCAAATGTCGCAGTCAAATGGGTTTCGATAGCTTTGGTTTTGGTTTGGCATTGCGATAAACCCCATAAACAACATGCTCAGCCGGCTTATATATCGTCCAAAATACATTGACAAATACGCACGTATGCACACATACATCAATCTGAGAGCCAACCGCACATTGAAACCACCTTTTACTGAGCGTGGGTTGATGGTTGGCTGAATAGGTGGGGTTGGGTGAGGCTGGGTGGGGCTGGGTGATGTGATGCCACTCTTACAGTTTGCAACACATTTTAATGAGTTCTTCTATTTGCTGGCTGTGGCTGGCATTAAAGGGGCAACCCATCTGTGGGTGCTATAGCCGACCATAATTTGCTTTTGTTTGGCTTTCGAGTTGTTTGAATCTCGCATTTAGTTGTTGCTGTGTGTGTGTGTGTGTGTTTTTTTTTTTTTTTTTTTTTTTTGTGGCTTTTGGGACTTTTCGATTTTGTTTGTTCTGCGGGCGATAAGTGGTCGTGCCCATTGTCTGTGCATGTATATAAACCTAATAAAAGGCAACACTAAAAACTGAAAACAACACTCGAATTGGCAGGCTAAATGGTCTGAAATATTGTCAATGCGACACGGAAAATGAGGCGAGTGGAATTAACTGAAATTGAATCGTATATGTATATACTGGTATGTGTGTGCGTCTCTGTGTGTGTGTGGCATAAACTTCAAAGAGCTGCCACAATACGAGCCCTGTCAAAAGACTCGACTGCAGCCGCAGGCTCACCGACTGTGTGCAATTGCCATTACTTAGTCATATGGCATATATATACTTGTACGTACACACATACATACGTACCGAATCTCAGCCAATTGGTTGGCGTGAGAACCAATTTGCAACTATTAAATGCGCGCCAGCAACAGAAGCAGAAGCAGGAGCAGAAACAGAAACAGCACAAACAAAGGCAATGCTGAAATGTTGCCAACTTTTGTGATTTCGCCTGTGAATGTGCCAATCTTAGACACTCGAGCCTCCAACTCTCAGTCGCTCAGAGGCCAGAATGTGAATACGAATGTGAATCTAAAACTGAGCCATCGTCAAGTTACCGTAAGAGGAGAGGAGGTGAAAACTGAGCTACAAATTGCAGCACTTGTATCAAGATAAAGTCAAAAACAGGCAAAAAGTCAACGGCTGGCAGTTCGTGCGGCATGTTTGAAAGGAGCACAGGGCACACTCACACACACACAAAGACACTTGTACTCACATATGTATATAGCATATGTATACAGCCAACCCCTGCTCATTCCCAGTAAAACATTTGCATAGCTTCGGCTTCGGCTCTAGCTTTGCCGGTCTCAGGTTAAAGCTCAGTTGTACTCCCTTTCTCACTCTGCCTAAAGACCTGTTCTATGCCCCACTCCCACTCCCACTTCCTCACTCTCGCTCTCGCTCCCTCACTCCATTGTGGCTTTGTTTGGCTTTGTTACTCGTGTGCCCTCAGGTTTTCATATGCTCAGCTATATTGAAATGCTCGGATTTGAGCCGACACTCGATATGGCACGTAGTGCTTAAAGACAATAAGAGCTAAATGCTGAATTCCTGGCATAGTTAAGCCAACAGCAATGGAAGCATCAATAGCACTCGCATATTTGGGCTGTGCTTTGTCTACAGCTGCGCTGCAAGATCAACAAAATCCTTAAATACAATTAAATATATGAATTTGCAAAGTAAGTTTTTAATCTTAACGTTAGCAAACAAGATTACATCAAAATTTGGAATGATTTAAACTTAGTGAATTAAAAATATAATTTATTCTTATAACTTTCTTATACTTTTGGTCTATTAAATCTAAATAAAATAAAAATTAAAAAAAAATAACAACCACAAAAATGTAAAAATTATGTAATAATGTTTAAATTAACATATTCTACATTTAACATACATAAATTCTTACAAAAGTCTGCCAACCGCTGAAAAGTTGTTCGTTGCGTATACGCCGTGTTTCCCTTTGGCTTGTTTGGGTTAAAATGTTTGTTGGCTATGAAACTAATTAAAATATGCACAACTTGCCAAAATACTTAAAAGCAACACATGCGGGTGCACACACAACTCAGCCTCACTCTCTCGCTCTCTTTCCCTATCTCTCTCTCTCTCTCTCTCTCTCTCTCTCTCACTTTCTGTATTGTGCTGTTCAGCTGTTTGTTTGCGGACCAGGTAAACGCAGCTCATGCAGTTTTTTGCAATTTTCCACTTAGTAGGTTTTTGCGCTGTGCCTTGCTTCGCGTTCTTTGTTAAATAAAAGTGTTTTATTAATGCGCTTGCCCAGCCAAACTTGCTTATATACCAAATTATTGCCCCAAAATTTAAAGAGCTTTGCTTTGGCTAAGATATAACTTATTTATTACTTACTCTTGTAGTATGTTCTTTTTAATACTGGCTCAAGCTAGAGCGAATTTACGGACAGGACTTTCAGCCAAAATGAATAATTCGCATCCACAGCGCAAGCTAAAAGTAAATATTTGAAATGTAGGTCAACAACCAAGCGCAATTCTGTATTTTATTTGGACTAAATACAAAAATTTTATTTTTGTTAAACAATATTCGTCTTTATATTCTTTTCCGTTGTCGTGCTTTATTATTTAAGAATACGTTTTCGTGAAATTTTTATCTGGCTTTTATGTACACTCGCGTGGGCAGAGTCTCTTACGCTTTATCCTTATGTAAAACATTCTGCATAAAGTTCGCATAAATTTCTTTAAGAACTAAAAAACAAATCTTTTTAATTGTTCTGCACGGCACAGCAAAAAGTTGAGCGCCAATTTGTTGCACAAGTTTTTGGCTTTTACTACTACTCGCGCTATGATCTCTGCCCTTTGTCTCTGCCTCGCCTCTCCCCCTCCCTGACTCAGGCTGCCTTTGTTTTGCCCTCTTGCTGGCTGGCACGAAGGCAAACAAGAAAATTAGTTAAAAACTTTGGCAAAAACAACGCTCAACTTTCGGCTTCGCTGTGTTTAGCAAAAAGCACGGCGCAGACCAACAAAAAAATTTTGATCAACTTTTACCTAGCAATATTATAGTAAAAGCTGTATAAAATAAATATATGTATATATGTATGTACATATATTTATATAAATGTATATGTGTTTAATTTGTCTAGCAATGTAATGGCCAAATATAATGCACGACATGGCAAACAATTAAAACAAATATTTTGGCTTTTTCTTTTTTTGTTCTTTTTTTTGCCTTTTTTGCCTCAATGAGATTGGAACAAAATAAAATTTCAATGCCAATGGCAACGCAGTTAAGTTAAGTTAAAGTAAAATACATTTATAAAAATATTAAATTCGCAGAAACTTTTATTACATAAAAAAAAAAAAAAAAAAAAAAAAAAAAAAAAAAAAAAAAAAGATATATTAAAGTTGTTAAAGTATAATAAATTAAAATATTTAAAGAAAAAAACACTATTCTGTCTGCTTAGCTAGTAGATGCCCTTCACGCCGTCTGAACAATGTTTTGAAATATACTGCAATAATTCTCAAGTGAACTGATAGAAATGCTCTAATTCAACCTTTCATAATCAAATAGCAAGTAAGATATAATACAAATAAATAATGAAAAAGCAAAATAAATAAATAATAATAATAATAATTAATGAAATCAAATTTTTTGCGCTAGGAATTAGAGCAACCTTTTAATAGTGAGTAGCTGTAAAACAAACTTGATCTGGGCTGATCTAAAACAGCACCCAAAAGTAATACATGCGTATAGACAGACAGAAAAGAATATATTTCCTTTCTCTGATATGCATTTCCTTTATAGGGCATGGGGCGCCCAGCAGTTATATACATATATTATATGCAACTTAGCAAAATGAATAATTTTTGTTTTCCGAGCACGAATATGAAAACTAAGTAAATCAATTTAAATATTTTAAGGAGTTAAGTATTACCATTTATAGTTTCTAATGCTAATTGCATAATGCCTGTTAGGTTGTGCATATGCACATACGCTCATTTAACTTTCTATTTATTCTTCGTACAATTAAACTCTTATAATAATTTATTATTATTGCTGGGAGGACACGCGCTTAGTTCGTGTTGCCCTCAGCTGTTTTGTATAAGCTCTGGCTTAATCCGTTTAGTTTGAGCTGTCGTGTCACGCACGCAAAAACACACACCACACGCAGCCATTTCAGTTAAGTCTTTTGTATATGAGCAGCCGGAAATGGGAAGTAATTAAATTTTAAACGCAGCTGCCAACTGCCAATAATTTAATTGAATGTGGCAATTGAGCTGCCGCGCCGCTGGTTATTGGGCAGCCAGTAATTAAAGTCAAGCCAACAGCTACAGAGAGACTAATGCTACTCGACGAGATGGGCAGGCGCAGATCGGTGGGCGCGCAGGGGGATGGTAGGCAGCAATTGTTTGGGGAGGCTGCTCAAATTAAGCCAAAACATTTGAGCCAACTTCAGTCTATGCGTTTGCCCGCATCGCCCGCTGCCTGTCAAAGCAGCATGCCACTTGACGCCTAATGACCAGTTTAATGGGGGTGCTTGATGCCAGGGGATGCCCAAAGCCAGCCACCCGTCCGCTATGCCCCCTACTTCGCCACCCCGTTAATGTCCAGAACATTTTCCAGTGAAATGGCCCAAACAAAAGGCGGCCGGCTGTCGATTACCTTTGTTTGGGGCCCGTTAATTAAGTTTTGGGGGCGAGCGCAACGCTGGCAAAATGTTATGGCCAAGTTTTCTATTACCGACTCGAGCACACGCACCTTAATGAGCCACGTAGGCGTATGAGTAACGCACAAATTGCCTGCCCCAAGTGCGCTGCGCTGCGCTCTGCTCTGCTTTGCTCTGCTGCGCTGACTATCCCAACAACGTATGCGTAATTGCCAGAGAAATGAAACTCGAGCAAACGTAAGAAACAGGCCGCATCCGTATCCGACTTCAAATGTTGGCTGAGACAATGCGCGAGCATGCGACAAATTTGCTGGCAATCAGTTTGGCCTCCCATTAATTTATATATGTATGTATATATAAATATGTACGTGCGTGTGTTCTTTTCTCGCTCTGCTCAACTTTCACTTGGGGGTAAAACTTTTTGCACACGAGCTTCAAAAACTGAAATCGAAAATTGTTTACCAAGCGAATGCTTAGCTAAATGTCTTCCGTGCCAGTTCTCCAATTCTGCAGCTCACCTCCGCTGGGAGGAAGTACTTGACATGCGAATGTGTCTGCGTAAGTGGGTGTATGTGTGTGTGTGTGTGTATGTGTTGTCCTGAACCAGGGCAGGTGCAGTGGTTGTTTGGCCATAAAAAGCAACGACAAGTGCAAATGCTACAAGCAACAAGACACAGCAATGCCAGGCCCCCAATGCTAAAACTCAACTCCCCAAATTCAATCCCAGCCTCGACTCCGCATCCGAGCCAGTCCCAGTCCCAGTCCCAGCTGCCGTTGCTGGTATTTACATGCAGACAATATGAAGCAGCTAGTATATGTTTATAACATCCGCAAATTGTTGAAGATAACAATTATTGTGCATTGAGAGCAAAGGCAAACACAGCAGAGCCAGCTGCCACAGAGCGTATCGAGTCGTGTACTCGACTGTTGCCGGCTTGTTAGACTTGTGGTACAGTCGGAAATGGTAGTTTACGGAAACACACACACCCACACACACACACACACACACGCGCGTACAGCAAAGAAGAGTGGGAGACTTACGGAAAAGCCAAGTCCAAATAGGATCGAGATGTGCCATTAGATTCCTGCTTTAGTTTTGTGGTGTAGCACTTAAAAAAAGTTGTAAATTGACATGGCTCGGGGCATTAACAAAGCTTTTCAGAACATCACATTTCGTGTGTTTGTGAAAGGAGCACAGGTGTCGCTCATTAAGGCAATCAATTAAGTTGTCAGAGCTAAAGTTTGCGTGAATATTAAAGCACCTGAAATAATGGAGAAATTGTGGCAAATTTAATTAGGTTTATTTGAAACAAATTTAATCAACTTAAAGATATATAAAAATTATACAAGAATATCTTCAAAATATACAAGAATTGCGAATCATTATTTTCTTTTAAATATATGCGCCCTAAATAACAACACAAGGCACCAGGCAGTGCAGATTAAATCAATTTTTACATACATTTTACTACATAATATACAATATATTATAATAATGATAATATAAAACAAAACTTTAATTATAATTAGCATCTGTCATTGCTTTTCTAGTCTTCATTTTAGCGGCTTGTATAAAACTGGATAAAACAAGTTAATGTTAAAACAATGTTTAAATGATTCGGAAAGTTTTTTTTTACATCTTCTCAGACCATTTCTTTTTCTGCAACTTAGTCAATGTTAATACTAAAATTACGTGTGAATTTTAAGCTAATTTAGTATTGCATATTTGGCATTCAATTCATAAATAGAAATCGTATAATCAAGCCAAAGTCTAATAAGATGTACCATTTATTTTTATATTTTTGTTGGTATTATATACCAATTATTTTATCTAAACAAATCTATACGTAAATCCTATCTTTTCAAACACAAACCTTTTAGTTTTAATTGAAATGTAAAAGTGCTTAAAAGGTTTTATTTTAACAAATTTATTGCCAACTTTTCTAATATAAACTGGGCACGTAAGTGTTTGCCTATAATTTCAATAAGCCATAAATAAGAGGGCCGTCGAAGCCTTTATGATTATTGTTGTGTGTGCCAACTACTTAGCTGGCTGGCCTTGGCTTAAGTATTACATAACTCTGTCGAGCCTTGACCCTTTATGGCTCTTCTGGCTATTGTTCAAGCATTTCGTAAGTCTTCATTTGCTTTTGCATATTTATAAGGCCACAATGGCATCCTTCGCAAAGGACACGCACAAAAAGTAAACGTTGTAGCATTTGTATTAGCCAAGCGAGCAAAAGCAAAGCCAAAAGCGAAACTCGTACGCCCAAATGACAGTCGGAATAGACTTAAGCATATATATATACACACACACATATACACACATACACACACACAGACACAGACACACATCGCATATCGCAGCAACGCCCTCATTGAGTAAACATTGAGTCAACACTTCCGCTACGATAACATCAACATGGCGCCAACATTATATAGGGCCAACAACGACGGCCAAAATAGATAAACCGGCCAAGATAAGGACCGAGAGATGGCGGATGAGACGGCGAGCGCGCATCGAAATGCTTAACTCTTGGCCAGCAATTTTTACTCAATAAATTATTTTATCTATCCAGACAGAATATACCCGTAGCAGGAGTAGCAGAAGCAGCAGGAGCAGCAGGAGCAGCGGCAGCAGACGTTGAATGCCACGTGGCATAAAATGAAATTAGAAGCACATCAGCATGCCGCGGCGACTGTTTATGAAAATGTCATTAAAATGGTCGGCAATAATAATACCCGATCCCCTTGCACCTCTCCCCCACGAATCTCTAAAACCCACTAAAAGCAAAAACTAAAATAAAACAAAGCCCGCACAAAGGAAAATTAATTAAGAGAGCTAAAGGAATGCTCGCATGTGGGTGTGTGCGGGTATCTTGTGTGTGTGGGTGTGAATGTATATGCCTGTGTGTGTTTATTTCGGAAATTGATATTCATTTGCAATTGTCATAGTATTTGTTTTGCCTCATATTATGTAGATATGCCCCGCAGACATGAGCCAAAGTATCAGATAGTGAGATTTGTAGTGTGCTTGAAGCGATTCGCTCACAAAGATTTCTAGGAAATTTGGCTTAATTTAGTTTTCTTGAGTAGCAAAATATCATAAAAAGTAGACAGCTTAAACTTCTGTATAGAATAATAAAATATCTAATTTATAAATCCTGAATGAGATAACCTTACAAATAGCGTATGCGGTATATGTTTAGTTCAGCTTAAAATGAAAATAGCATCAAAATATTGAATATAATTATTATAAGATAATAATAAAAATATGTATGTAATAATGTTAGAATTAATACGTAAATATATTGAATACATTTTTTTTTTTTTTCAAATAATATAATATATATATTTAATAAAAATATATATGTGTAACATATGTTAAAAAAAAATATGTATATACATTTCTTAGATATTTGTAAATTGTTATTCCGTTATGTATATACGTTTTTATTATAAATTTCGTATTTTTTAATTTTTAGAGAAAGAGAGAGCTGCTCGATTCGAATATAAATATATATGCTATACATATGCAAATATACATATGTATGTAAATATTTCTGCTTTGATCTTTTGTTATTATAAAACTCAGATTAATTTGATATTAATAGAGAAGTAGAAGTTCGTTTCTTATATTAGACTTTAGCATACAAACGAATATCTATACGATAATCTGACATCCGCAAGCTTAAATCACTGCCGTAAATGTCATCAGCTATTGTCTAGGGTATTCTCACTGCGACACAGATTTCCATCATTGATTTCTATTTCTATTTCTATTTCAATTTCTATTTCTTTTCCTTTGTGCGATGGCTGCAAATGTATCTGGTGCTTGTGTGTGTGCTCGTGTCCTGTTTGCTCTGGTGCTCGTCGTGTCGCTTTTCGATGCCGTTCGACATTCTAATTTGAGTTTCTCTTATCTACTTGGCAGCCATTCGCCTTTTATGTATTGTTGTAATGAGGCTTTAATATCATTATTTGAGCATTCGCTGGCGACAGCCGGAGGCAAATGATTCTCTGTCATTCGTGTGTGTATGTGTGTGTGTGTGTGTATAGGACTGCTCCACATAATGAATTCAATTTGTGCGCTGCCAAAAATTGCAAGAAAAGGCAGAGATAGAGGCAGTGTGGGAGCGAGAGAGCGGGGGCGCAACTCAATATAAAAACTGTTGTTGGTGTTGGGCAAATTATTTGCCAATATTAAGCGATAATTTATTTCAGCATTCGCTTTTAAAATTTGTTAGCCGCGAGCGCACAATTTATGCCGGGCTGTCTGGTATGCGCACAGACACACACACACACACCCACTAACACACACATGCTTTCGAATGCACACACATGCAAAATCACAGGAAAATTAATTTTCGTTACATTCGCTTTCGCACAATCACAGGCTCAATTGTGCGCGAAATTTATTGCTCAGCTAATGTTTGGCCCAAGGATAAAATTGTGAGCGCCTATCGAATTGAAGTTTTGCATAAATTATGCCCAGATACACGAGTCTGATTAAATTTGAATTGCGTTTAACACATACACACACATACACACACCCACACATACACAGAGTCGAAATTTGTATGCAAAATGTAAAATTTGAAGCAAAACTAATGAGTGCCAATTAAATTTAGTTGACCAAGAAATTGCCGCAGTGCAGTTGAGTTAACAAGAAAATTGTTCAATTTACTCTAAGCGCGCTCTGCTAGAAGGAATCTAATTCACTTTAACTTAATCTAATCAAATGATTTACTGATGGACTTCGCTTGTGGGTCATTCAACTAAATCATATTACATTTTATGGATTAAAATCCAAATCATTTTAATTTGTAAATTATTTTTGAAGGTAATTAAGGCAAAGGCCTATTATAATTGAATTTTATGTAAAATTTAGACTAAGCAAAGTATTACAATATTTAAAAAATACTACCTAAATTCTTAATTCTTGGCAACATAATCTCTTTAAAAAAAAAGTCCGTTTTTGTTTAATATTTATATCTGAGATGAATATTATACTTACAAATATCCCACTCATTATTGATTTATTTTTGTGATTTATTTCTTTTTAACATTTTTAACAATCGTTAACGATATATATTAATTTTTTTTATTAAATAGCTCAACATAACACGAATGTAATATTCCTTTGAATTGATATCATTTTGCTTTCATTTACTCCATATATTTTATATACGACTTTAGAGTATTATACTTTCCACGCTCATGCTTTTAGCAGATATTACACTTAAACACGATGGTTAAATAATTGGTAAAATCGCTCAGAGCCCTCGCCTGTCAGACTCGCGTTTCCTCCTGCTGCCAAGGGTTGGGCAGCTTCAGTTTGTGTTGCTGATGATTTTAATGCCTTGACTGCTATTGTGGGGATCCATTGTTTTGTTTTGCTGACTACTTAAAAAATGAAATGATGGCAACTTGCAGCATGCTGCAGGCAGATGCAAATGCCGCAGAGCGCAGCCTTTTATTGCGCTCGCATAAATAATACATATACTCGTATATGTTTAACTGAAAGGCAGTAAGCTGCTGAAGACTTAAAACAAAGGAAAATAAAGAATATGAAAAAATAATGCAAAAATTAAGAAAAGCATGCGGAAAAAAACGGGCGAAAAGGGCAAAGCATAATAATTATAAGCCATTGTTGGCAGGCACTGAATGAGGGAGTGGAGCCGAGAGCCGAGAGCCGAGAGCAGAGCAGAGCAAAGCATGCATGGTGCGGGGGTGTAGCGGGGTGAGCCCTTGAGCTGAAGTCAAGCAGCAGACGCCATAAAGAGCGAAAAATGTTTAAATAATTTTATCAAGCGTCTGCGACATGCAAAGTGCATTTAAACTAGTTATAAAGTCGCATTATTTGCCATCAAATTCAATGCTCGATGCGAAAGTTTTCCCTCAATCTCTTTGTGCCCCACTCGCTCGCTCGCTGTTGGGGCGCGTTTTTCCACTGCATTTTTCTTAACGCACAAATTTCAGAAATTTTTACATAAATCTGCATGAAAAATGACATGCTCCGGGGATGCGATGCAATAAGAAAGTATACTCTGCTGTTATCAAAGCATTTCTTGACTCCCTGGCAAAACTATAATTTTCCGGCATTTGTTTTATGGCATTTAAATGCTGAACGAAAATTATATAGTTTTTGTTGCATCTGGTGGTGGGTGAGGGAGGGGAAAGCGAATGGAGTAAGACTTTTATTTACTTGGCAAAGTTATGCATTCATTTTGTGGTAAAATAAATAAGTAAATAAAATAGGATTCTGGAAAACGAATTTTAGCCAGAAATTCTATGAAATATGTAAAATCAACAAGAAAAATATGTTATCTAAGAAGAAGATAGAAAAGCAAATAGATTACGGCTATATGTGTATCCAGAGTATTTACCAAATTTTATGAAGACATTTTGCAAAGTGAGTTACTTGCATGGAAAAACAAATTGGCCACGCATGAATATAAATTCACATATGTATAAACAGAACTTAAGATGTGAGGGATTCATTCTACGAAGCCATGACCGAAGCATGCTTGGTGAGCAGATGTGAGGGTTATGCTTAAATTAGTATTTATACTTGTCTTTTTAAATCTCAAATATCATGCATGGATTTAATAAATTATACAAAATAATTATAAAATACTAAAAATATAAAAATACCACAAATTGTACCAAACATAAGATGTTAATTTTATTGAAATACATTTTAAATTTTTTAGCATTATATAAATTTAATTTATTTAATTATTATATATTATGACTAGGTAACTTTAGAGCAATATAATAAAATACAAAAATTGGATTTTATAAATAAATTGTATTTATAAAACTACAAATATACAATATAAAAATAAATAATTCCAACTAAATTTAACTAAATTTTTAGTAATCAATATGTTATTATATTGTTAGAATAGTTGTGTTTAAGCAATATTAATATTTATATATTTGACAAGCCGTTTTCAACATTCTCTTTCTCTGCTCTTATAAAGTGTGCAATCAATAGTCTTCAACACAAACAACATATTAATTTACTTTTTGCTCATTTCTATATTCATATCCACATCCAATTTTGCTCATACACTGCACAATTTATTCCATTCAAAGATTTCTGCGCAAGGCAAAGAAACTTGCTTATGCATGAAAACTGATTAAATTTTTCGGCAAATAATAATGTATACACATGTACATATGTATATATGAATGTGTGTTTGGATGTGTGTCTGTGTTTCCCAGATGCCTATCCATCGATATGAAGCAATTCAATTCAAGCTTTTGTGCTCGCCTTTGCTGCAAGAGATTGAGAAGAAATATATGAAATATTACGTATACGCAGCATGCGCGCCAAGGCAACAACATGTTAAGTTTATCATGCTTTGCTTTTAGCAGCCAACATTAATATCTATGCATGTTCTGTCTGTATGCATGCCTGTGTGCGTATGTATTCTGTGTGTATTTCGTCTATGATAAATGTGCATTGTGTTCGTTTGTATTCGCATTTGTTGTTGTTGCTGGTGTTGTATCTGCTGTTGCCGCTGGCAAAGTTGCTTTTTTCGTATGCTCTACATATTTTCAACGTTTATTTGGTTGCGGTTGCAACATTTCCTCGGCTGTTGGGCGTGGCACATTACAGCTGCATGCCAAACAATTCGTAGCTGCCTGTTTGACGCTGCCTCTGCCTCTGCCGCTGCAATGAATTATGCTCATGCAACGCATTCATTATGCTGCGTTGCTCTATGCATCCTGGACCTGTTTATATCTCTGTATTCGTTTTTGCTGAGCGTTTTGCAACACCGTTTTATAATGTAACCACGAGTCGCAGTGAGCTGTAAGTGTGTGCGCGCTATCTGGTCTTGGTACAAATCCACTTTGAACTTTATCAACAGACGATGCTCGACATCCTTGAGCGCCCCTCACCTACTAATTGCCTTTTTGGCTTTGCTGGCGCGCACTTTTCTTAATTTAGTTGTGCTACTTAAGCAGTTTAATGCCACGTCGGCGTTCGGCGGCCTCTAAAGACAAATTAATGACCCACGGTCGCACAATTGCGACCGCGCTGCGAATCCTGTCTGCGATCCTGGCGCCTGAATTTATGGCGGCAAAGGCTTCGCGGCCAAGCACGGAAATTGCCAAGGAATAGCGAGCCACAATTAAACGTCTTTAGCTAATGTTGTTGTTTTTGTTGTTGTTGTTGCTGCAACTTTCATCTTGTCGCATCGCGTTCGGTGTGCTTATCGCGTTTTGATTTTTAATTAAAGCCCAAGCCAAATGTATTTCACGAAATGGAATTTGCTTTATACGCCCTTAAATTGGGCGCACAAACAAATGCTAAATCCAATTATCTTTTTGGCCCGGCGCACAAATTACACGGCCAAAACACAACGACTAACCAATTGATAAAAATCAGTCTGAATGCGAATTCGAACGCGAATGTTGAATGCGAATACCTTGTTTATTTCCCAAGTTGTTTTCTAACTTGAACTTTCTGACAATTTTCTGTTACGTTTCCTCGTTACGCTCCATACTAAGCAGCAGCAGCAAATCGCCTAAATAGAATCAAATAAATGCAAAAAAAAAAACTTTTTAAATATGTAATTTGGCAAAGTTAACAAAAACCTAAAGATAAACAAATAAATGAAAAGCGGGTCGCTTTAGTGTAAACACAATTTATAACGACAAATTGCATTTATTAATCAGGTAATTTAGCCCTAAATAAAAATATATAAATATTTATTTTTAAGTAAATATAAAAGAAATATAAAATAAGGTGTTAACTTGTTACAAAAAAAAATAAAATAAAAACAAGTAAGAAAGCTCTAGTCGAGACTACTCGACTACGAGATCCCCTGAACCCTTGGAGTAATAGCTATTTCAATAATTTTTCGCGACTTTCAGCTTACACAAGAAACACGCACACACACACACACACACACACACACACACACACGCACGCACACACGGGCATACATACACACACATACATACACACACATACACACACACACACATACACAAACAATTACATACATATACACACACAAGCATATACACGCATGGGCGGCAGTGAGCGCTTACTATGAGAACTTAATTGCTTAATAACTTTTTTTGTGGACGTACGATCGTCATGAAACTTTCCGATTATGAATATAACATGGATATGCACGTAATTGCTAAAGCACAAGTCTCTAGTATTTGAAATACGCTTTTTACAAAAGTGAGGGTGAGGGGGTGAATTTAAGGGTGGGGGGTTAATTTTAACAAAAACCGAAATTGTATAAATTGCATATAAGCATACATTAAAAATTTGGAGACTCTAGCAATAAAGGTGTAGAAGATATAATTTTATAACTGGGTTTCGATAAGGGTTTTTATCGATAAAAAAAAGATCGGGATGAGTTATCGATTTTTAATGATAAACTTGATATACGCGCTGTAATTACGGACATTTAAAAAAAAATTTGAAGTCTCTAGCTCTTATATCTTCTGAAATCGACGCGTTCATACATACGGACAGACGGACAGACGGACAGACGGACGGACGGACAGACGGACAGACGGACAGACAGACGGACAGGGCCAAATCAACTCAGCTCGTCGCCCTGATCAAGAATATATATACTTTGTGGGGTCTGCCACGCCTCCTTCTGCCTGTTACATACATTTCAACAAAACCATTATACCCTGATTTCCCATTGAAAATGGGTTCAGGGTATAATAAAAATAAATAAATAATAAAAAAAACTGGTTGCTTCAATGTAAACTCAATTTCGTAACGATCAATTTAATTAATTTATCAGGAAATGATTCATGAATAAAATTATATAATTATTTAACCTTAAATAAAAATAAATAAAATTTGAAGTCAACAAATTCAAACAAAAACTTCAAAGTATAAAAATTCCAATGTGAGTTTCATAAGCCGCGTCAGTTTACTAAAAACAGCCACAGAATTGTCGTCGTAACTCATTTACAATAAACAAATAAGCCAACAACAGCTAACCCCACCTTTAGAAGGGGCTAACAGTGCGTATGACTTACTTGAAGGATAGAGAGGGAAACAGAGAGAGGGAGAGGGAGACAGACAGACAGACTGTTGCTGTGATGTAATCTGCCCCCAACTAAGCCACGCACTTCATGATTCCTCCGCTGTTGTTGTTCTTTAAAGAAAAGTATTCAATGGAAGAGCGAGAGCGAGAGAGAGTGGCGTGATATTTCTTTACTTATGCGACTACGCATTTAAATGCCAAGCTACTTGGCCCGCTGTAGCGAACATTCATTCGTTATTTGCATAAATAAATTAAAAAGCAACTCGCGCATTTGCACCGCCCACTGTTTGGCTAACAGCTCAATTTCCACGAAAACAATTAATTCAACTAACTGGGACTCTGACTCTGCCTATTAAAGACGCTGCTAATGATGTGCAGAATGATTTGCGTACTTGAAAAGTTTACGCAACGACTTGAGATGACTCGCAATTGAGAGCTATTTTGAGTGGAGCTTACATAAGGACTTACTAGACTTACCTCAATTACTTTTTTGAAATTCCATTATATTGGAAAAATAAATATTACTAATTTAGTTCAGGGCAATAGAAATTAAATGGTGCTCTATCGTTGCTTATGCAATCCGTCTGCTTTAATCTCGTTCACTTTTCCTCCTTACTTATCCTTTTCAGCATGTACTCCCTCTCCCTTTTTCTCTCACCATGGCTAATCGCTCTCGCTCTGGGTGTCGATGCACCCTAGAATAGTATATATTTGTAATCAAATTTGCAAATTCCTTGAAATCATTAGCAAGTTGAGTAAATTGTTTGCGCACGGGTCGGCTACTTAATATGCATTTAAATAGAGCGTGCTTTATACGCGCCACTTAATTAATCATAGCTCAAGTATCATAAGCAAGCACTCACACTCTCCCCCCTTGTGTCTATCTCTTTTGCAGGCATGGGAGGCGCCATCTGCTCGAGAAGCCAGCGTCGGAGGCGTTGAGCACGTGAGAGCCTTGAAAAAATGTCCGCTTGCATGACAATTGTAGCGTGGAGGCATTCAGACAACGCAGCAGACAGCAGCGCCGTTGAGCGCAGCGTACGTGAAGTGTGTGCCAAGAACTTGGGGCAAGCAGCAGAATATAAGCAGCCACAGAGAGAGCAACAACAACAACAACAATAGCAACAGCAACAAGAACAACAGACGTGGCAAGGACGCTAAGCCACATGCAGCGCACAGAGCAGGAGGCTTAGCACCTGCAGCAGCTCAACGCAGACAGAAGAGCAACGCACGGAATAACTAAGTGAGTAGCCGAAAGCTATACCTAAAAGTATTTCCAAGCCCAAAAATAACAGACAGGCCAGGGCATGTCGAGCTCGGCTATGAAAGGACATCAAGTGCATTACTCAGCCACAGCATCTGAACAATGTTGAAAACTAACTGACTCAGGCACGGTGTATGAGAAAATGTTGCACGAAAAGAAAATTCTAAGCATAACCTCTTCACGTAGAAGCGCACAATTTGCCAAGAGCAATTGGGAATACATACATATATTTGACATACATTCAAAAATGGGCAAATAGCTGAACATCAAAATTGGTTGACTAAAATATGCAAGGCAAAAATTTATAGAGAGAATAGGAAAGCATAGACAACGAAGCTCAGAATATAAAAAGTGGAATATCAAAAACCAATTATAGTTTAATAAGATTATAGTACGGCAAAAGAGCAAGTGGCTGCTCCTTGAGTAATTCAGCATCAATTTATTTCCAAACAATTAAAACTGCTCAATGTCGAATGGAAGCTTTTCGCAATCTTCACTTGCAAATCCCAGCTTCGAGCTCAAATGTTTGAGCCATTAACCTAATGACCTTCTCTAGATGATGATGTTAGCCATGCTTAAAGCCCCGCCTACAGCCCACAAGCAGCTGCATCGGCCTCGTTGAGCTGCCTGACATGTCTGGCATATGTGAAATGCCAACTGTATTGTTGTTGTTCTTGTTGATGTTGTTGTTGTTGAGGACGCAGAGAACAACAAGAAGGGCAAGGACACTACAGCAAGTACAAACAAGGTGGCCACACACAAAAATAGAACAAGAAAAAAGACAATAAAAAAGAGATAGCATGAATTGAATGGGAAAGGAATCACGCCTGCAAGAAGACCGAGACAAGAGATAAGAGGGAGTGAGAGAGAGAGCTGCAAAGGACAGCACCGCCAGAAGCCAAGCTGAAGCTGATTGGGGCTTGTGCAAAGAGCTACTTCAATGAGGACTTTCAAATGCCATTGCAAACTCTTCTTTTCTCTATCTCTCGTTTTTTTTTTTTTTTTGTGATGGGCGGGCAAACCACGCCCAACAGGCAGCAGGCTGCAGGGCTCACTTTGCATAGATTTAAAGAGTAAAGTCGAAACGGGTTGCATGAGCTCTAGAATTTGCACATTTTAAATTGTAAACAGAATATTACATTTTCAGACTGAGTTGAATATGAAAAGCTGAATATGAGAAAATATTTTTCAACTTTTTATGGAATATTTATAAACAAGACACATTAAATGTTTTAATTTTTTTTTTTTTTTTTTTTTTTTTTTTTTTTTTTTTTTTTTTTTTTTGCTAGGCTTATTAAATAGTTGAGAGAAAAACTAACTTTTTATCAAAAAACACTAAAATGTTTAATTTTTTTTTTTTTTTTTTTTTGAATAAAAGCATTAATATCAAATTCCATTTGGCTTTACATAAAAATTTCATTAAAAAAAAATGGTTAATTAAATTTAATGAAAATATATTTAAAAATTAATTTTAGCTTTCAATTTTTATCAAAAACTAAATTATTGAATTTTAATTAATTTCTTCATAACTATTTAATTTATTTATCATTATTAAAATGATTAAATCTAAATATATATTCTTGTACGAACGTTAGAATGATTCAATAATTTAATGATTCTAAACAATATTAATTATATCGAAAATTAAACTCTTAAGTAATTAGGAAAAAGTAGATGTATTTTAATTAAAGTCAGAGACACCGGCCCTATTTATAATCCTTTTATGTTTCTATGCCCTACAATATACGTATGCCCTATATGTATTTATTCAACTCGATATATGAATTACATTCTTCTTTGCACTTTACAGTTCGCTTCAGCTGGCAATTTAAAACAGGAAAACAGCAAAATAAAAAATTAAAAAAACACATTCAAAAAAAAAAAAAAAAAAAAATTAAAACAAACAAAGAATTAAGGGCACGCCACAAACAGTTGTTGCTGCGGTCAATTACAGCAACAGACAGCGGCAACTACTTTAACGACAGCAGCAACATTGCAACAACGCCATTTTGACCAATATTAATAATGAAAATGTTGCTGCTCTTGAAGCGACAACTGCCGCCAGCAGCAGCAGCAACTGCAGCAAGCTCAACAACAACAACAACAAGAACAGTGGCGAGAGCGCGAAGAAAACCATTAGGAGCAGAGCCTCAGCTGATGTTGTTCCTGCTGCTGCTGCTGCTGGGCATTGCGTGTCACAGCAGCAGCGGCGCTGGCATCAGCTACAGCAACAACAACAACTCGGCCAATCGCAGCATGTCAGCTGGCGGCAGCGGCGGCCTCGTACTGATTGGCTCCAGCAGCGTTGCGAGCAGCAGCATCGGATCCACAGCTAATGCGGCCACTGCCAGCGCTGTGCCCTCATTATCGCTCACTTCGTCATCCTCGGCTGCGTCATCGTACGCCACCTCGACTAGCAGCAGCAGCAGCAGCACCAGCACTAGCAGCAGCAGCAGCAGCGGCAGCGGCAGCGGCAGCAGCAGTAGTAGTTCATCATCGGCAAACCGAAGCAGTCGACTAACAAGCAACAGTAACAGCAACAACAACAACATAAATCATGATCAATTACCCGCACAGCTCTCATCGCGCATCATCCACACACGCAATGGCGCCATCTCGGGCGTAATTGTCCAATTAGATGGGCGGCATTTGGATCCGGTTGAGGCGTATCGCGGCATACCCTACGCCTCGCCGCCCGTTGGAAATTTACGTTTCATGCCGCCCGTCTCGGCGGCCATGTGGTCGGGTGTCAAAAAGGCGGACAGGTAAGTCAAGCCCAGACTAGCTCCGGTTCCTACATTTTTAATGGCGATTTTGAGCCGACCCAAGTTGCATGTGTGTGTATGTGTGTGTGTGTGACCGTCTTTAGAAAGTTATTCGCATAAATTTCAAGTTTCAGCCAGTATGCGTGTGTGTGTGTGTGTGTGAGTAAGGAGTGTGTAAAGTTGAGGAGCTGACGCGCTTTTATGTTAATCATACGACCCGTGCGCCGGCCAAGCAACTACTTAAGCGCTAGTTAGCCAACTGTGAGACAGAGGCTGACGTGCGCTGAAACCCTTTGGGATTGGGCATAAATTTGACTAAATCAAATATTAAATAGTTGCTCGTTAGGGTAAAATAGGATTTGGAGGGTTTTTAGGCTGATTTGAACACTGTTCTTGAAATGCTCTGAATTTGTGAGACTATAAAAATTAAGGTAATCGAAGAACAAGAGCCGAGTCTTGGCTCCAATAAAAGTAAATGGATAAAAGTTAAAGAAAAAGTAGCTAAATGCAATTTTAAATGCATCTAAAAGGGAAAGTTCAGTATTAATAAGTAAAAGTTGAAGTCTCAAGAAGGAAAGAAAAATTGGAAAAAGTAAGAGAATATGAAGAATAGTAGGAAGCGAATAGAAAAATATTGATAGGAAAAACTTATGATTGAATTGACTGAATGAAAGTAACAATGAAACGAAACGCTCGAGCAAGTGGCTGACAAAAAGTAATCAAAGATAAAGTACAAAACTCAGCATAAATTATTCACGAAGTCTTCATTTTGTAGTCAAGTTTCAAGTGATTTGTCTGTAGCGGCTTTTTATGCTGTAGAATAATTACTGCTTACAGCTGTTATTAGCCTTGGCGAGAGTCTTGTCTCGCAAATCAGCCCACTTCAATTCCATTAAAACCAAAATGCAGTGAATTATTTTCCTTTTTGGTTGAATAACTCCTTAAAAAGGTTATGCGCCTGCAAACCCTTTCGCTAAAAAAAAGATCTGCCATTTAGCTGCCTCTATTTCTTGCGCAATCGCAATTTAGCTGGATTCCGCTGAACCCTCGTCTTAATAATTTAATGCGGCCCGAAGCCAACAGCTCGAACCCCTTTGCAAATCTGAGCTGTCAATTTAAATACGCTAAATCATTTCGCAGTTACTTGAGCCTGAGAGTCTGCCGCGAAGAGGAGACGCGCTGTCGCGCCTGCCAGCAAGTACATAAAATGATCAAAAACCCATTACTTGAGGCCACTCCACAGGGTCGAGAGTGACCAGACGGTCTGGAGTGCGCAGCCGTTGCCTTCGACCGGCCTCTATAGCCCCGCAATTGTCACCTCAATTAACTTGGCTCATTATTCTCAAGTGCGGCTCCAAAATGCGAAAGCACAAATACAACAAAAGTACAACAGACTTGCAATAATGATGAAAATACGCGACGACGACAAAAAAAAAAAAAAAAAAATTATGAAGGAAAGAAGGCTAAAGGTCAGTTGTGGAGACTCCATGGGGCTTCTGCTTCTGCTTGAAATGCTACACAAATTAAATATTTACGCTGCCGCCAGCCGAGCGCCAGCTGCGACACTCGAAGAGCAGCAGCAGCAACAACAATAAGAAGTCGCGGCATCTAATTTACAAACGCTCCCAAGTGGCAAATCATTATTCACAAAGATTCCCACGACAACGTTGTCCTGCAACCGTATTGTTTGCTTTGTAAAAGGGTGCCGGCATAAAGTTGCTGCTCTCTCCCCCATCTGTCTCTCTCCCTGTATATATACTCTAACAAGGGGTACTTTAAGTACATCTGAGCTTAAAAAGTGCATAAATAAATACATTATTATTTAATAAAATATTTTTGGATTTTGTGCCAAGCAACTTGAAGCTTCTTCCCCTCAAGTTTCATTAGCATCTTTCTTATTTGTTGAAGCAAATCTAAATAATGGGCTTCTATACACATTAGGGCAGCTTGAGCATGATTTCCTGAGCGTCTGAAGGCCTTAGCAAAGTTAAAAGGTAAATGTGGTCACAGAGAGTGTAAATTTATTCTGCATTTTTTTTTATTGTTTTACTCAGGTTGTAATTAAAATAAAATTAAAATCCTTTTTCAAACGAATCTTACGATCTGTTGAATTGCTTACATTTCAAATGCTTAAATGTTTCACTTTCACTTACATATTTTCTCTTCTTATATGCATCTACCATAACTTTTCTTCTAATAAATCTGATCTAATTATATTTTTGAATAAATAAATAAAATCAAAATATTGTATCTTCTGTCTGTCTGTCACTTGCTGTTCTCATCTCTGTATATACTTACTCTATTTAATTTACAAATAGCATATTGTAGAGTATTTAAGATCAGCATAGTTTTCTTTTTCGAAATTTTCCGGCAATTTATTGTTGATATTTCCTTTTTTTATGGCTTATGAAAAAGTAAAACCTCTGAAAAAGGGACCTTAAATCAGAGCTGCGTAAATAAATAAAATTGTTCCGAATTTCTACCAAGTCAAAGCTGATGAATGACGAGCGGGCTGTGTGTGGCACCTGCTGCTGCTGTTGCTACTGCCACCAAATTTTCGGCTGACATCATCGCAATTGTCAGACAATCTCTGTTTGTCTGTTTGTGTGACGGCTCCCCATCGTGAGCCGGGCATTGCCTGTGGGCCCGTTGACAGCTTGGGCCCAGCTAGCCAATAAACTCCTTGAGTAATGTTCCACTGATTTTTCAGCACTTCAGCGTAATAAAGCTATTTGGACCATCAACGGACGGCCGGACAGCCAGACAGACAAACACTCAGACTCAAGGTACAAAAGATCATTTACAAAACGCGAAACTGGATACGTTACGGCCCATTCCTGTGGCCTCCAAGCCGCAGGAATTGCCTTGGCTGGTACTTGAGGCTTATTAGCTTAGAATAAAAAATAAAACGTATTTATAGGAGAATGCTTGGACGAAGTTTATTTGCGGGCTCAAATGATATTTAAGAATTTATGGTAGACAGAAGTCAGGTAAGATTGCCAATGAAAACTCAGAGATATGCGCTATTCTTATTTCTGCAGTGTTCTTAACTCTACTTCTTATTTGTTAGAGCAGCTAACGTGTTTAGCGTTACTAGCAACTAAAAAGGAACAGAATTTCCTGGTTAATATGGCTAGCAGACTTACGTTAAATGAATACAGATACAGATACAGATACAGATACAGATACAGATACAGATACAGATACAGATACAGATACAGATACAGATACAGATACAGATACGGATACAGATACAGATACAGATACAGATACAGATACAGATACAGATACAGATACAGATACAGATACAGATACAGATACAGATACAGATACAGATACAGATACAGATACAGATACAGATACAGATACAGATACAGATACAGATACAGATACAGATACAGATACAGATACAGATACAGATACAGATACAGATACAGATACAGATACAGATACAGATACAGATACAGATACAGATACAGATACAGATACAGATACAGATACAGATACAGATACAGATACAGATACAGATACAGATACAGATACAGATACAGATACAGATACAGATACAGATACAGATACAGATACAGATACAGATACAGATACAGATACAGATACAGATACAGATCAGATACAGATACAGATACAGATACAGATACAGATACAGATACAGATACAGATACAGATACAGATACAGATACAGATACAGATACAGATACAGATACAGATACAGATACAGATACAGATACAGATACAGATACAGATACAGATACAGATACAGATACAGATACAGATACAGATACAGATACAGATACAGATACAGATACAGATACAGATACAGATACAGATACAGATACAGATACAGATACAGATACAGATACAGATACAGATACAGATACAGATACAGATACAGATACAGATACAGATACAGATACAGATACAGATACAGATACAGATACAGATACAGATACAGATACAGATACAGATACAGATACAGATTACAGATACAGATACAGATACAGATACAGATACAGATACAGATACAGATACAGATACAGATACAGATACAGATACAGATACAGATACAGATACAGATACAGATACAGATACAGATACAGATACAGATACAGATACAGATACAGATACAGATACAGATACAGATACAATACAGATACAGATACAGATAATACAGATACAGATACAGATACAGATACAGATACAGATACAGATACAGATACAGATACAGATACAGATACAGATACAGATACAGATACAGATACAGATACAGATACAGATACAGATACAGATACAGATACAGATACAGATACAGATACAGATACAGATACAGATACAGATACAGATACAGATACAGACACAGATACAGATACAGATACAGATACAAATAATCATATCAGCTTATCCTAATTGCCTTTCTATAATCCTAATACCACGCCGCTTTATTTATAAACAATATTTCTATTGTTAGCTTTGAATCATTTCGCTGGCAAGGCACACAAATGACAATGCTCGCTCACAATTCCCATTCTGAGAACCGCAGCTTATCGCTTATCGTTTTCCGGAAGCAAACAAGCGCGAAAATTTGAATATTTGGAGAACAAACAAATCGTAGTTTTCGCAGGCAACAAAAAATACGCCACGCATATAAATTAGGCGGCGAGAAGCAAACAGAGGTCAGAGGACACAGGACATAGTTCAGGGCATAGCAGGGCCGAAGCACGACAGGACACGGCCAGACACATGCAATTTGGCATTTCGTCTGTCGACAGGTAGGGGCGTGGCTGTGCCATGGCGTCGTATAATCTGCATGTGGCCTGTGGACAGAAGGTGGCAACGTGAGCGTGACTGTGGCACATACAAACTGTGTACGGAGGCTAAAGTCAAAGGACAGCGCAGGACTCTGGCCAAGACATTCGGAGCGGTTGCCTCGCTCTGGGCTTAAATACATCAAACAGAAGCATAATCTCAGCCAAGCGGAAAAATGCATGCGCCTGAGAGGACGTAGCGAAGACAAGCTAAGATATTTATATAGATATAGAGTGGCCAGGGGAGGGTTGATTGAGGGGGTGAGCTTGGGTGGTAACCGAAAACGATATGCGACAGTGCGACCACGTCAAGCAAAATAGATTAATTTTACCTGTGGGCTACGTTGCAGAAGTCTGGCAGGAGTCGCTTTTTCCCTCTCCATCTCTGCCTTTTTCACTCCCCACCTCTGCCGCGCGCTGAGCGCTGCTGGCTCACAAATTAGATTGGCAGCCGCAGCCACCGTGCCACGCCCACCGGCTTCGTCTATGGTACTCACGCATAAAGCTTTGCCGCCGCAGTCAAATTAAATAAAATCCAATTTAAAATGAATTTTCGCAATTTCATTTACAGCGCAAACACAACAACAACAACAACAGAAGCAGCAACAACACCTTGGGCAACAGCAATTTATGCAGCAACAGCAACGCTCTGGTGGTGGCGGCAGTGCCACGCCCCTTAACCCAGCATTTTAGCTTGACTTGCGCACCGCACTTGAGTCTGAAATTGGAATTAGCGTTTTTAATGATGGGCACCAAATTTCGGTTCGCTCTCCCAATTTTAATAACTTTTCTCTCTCACTCGCTCTGCCTCTCTGTCTCTCTCTGTTTTCACTCATAGCCATCAAACGGAGCAATTATTAGTGCGGTTTCTATTAGAAAAACCGTTAGGCAAAGTTTCAGCTGGCAACGTTTATACGACGGCTATTTTCCATTTAAACGCTTAAGTGTCATGCATAAACTTCATACTGCCTCGGGCTAATTTGAGGGGGTGCAGGGCCAGCACAGGTAACAGGTAGCCCAAGCGCAGGACTTGTCGTTGTTAATCCGCTTGTATTTTATAATCCTTGCGCTAAAAGCAAAAGCTTTGTGACGTCTAAAGTGCCAAGTGCTTTCAAAATTTATTTTAAAACAACAACTGCATTCGGTTTGGCTTTATGAGGCAGCGGGGGACTTAACAGAGAAGTGCGAAACGGAGTGAGGAGTGGAGGGAAGTGAAGTAGGGGGAGGCCGGTTACGTGTGCTTTGTGTTGTTTATGTATATTGCCTTTGGCGGCTTGTCAAAGCTGATGCTGTGGTTATAGCCTTTGATACTAGTTGCAGCGGGTGCGGCGGCAGGCGAGAGTAATACGTATAACTAAATAAAATTAATAATATAAAAGCTTCTAAGCACTCTTTGAAGGGAATCATCTGTATAAAATACATAGTAATGTCGAAATATAAGTAATAAAAACGGCTTTTGAACTGTGATTTCAAAGATCCTTTCGCATTAGATTAGACGCTGAATTAGTAAGCTCGTTCCACTGCTCGTCCGTCTGCTCGTCCCAGCTGAGCTAATGAAGAATGGAGGCTTTCTTAAATATGAACTAAAAGTGAGCAACTTTTCAATGCGTTGGTGATTCCGCGAATAAATTATTTATAACTTGCAACGATTATATCGTGCGGACACCATATATCAGCATATTATCTTAAGGTTTTATTCCCACAGAATTTCTTAGAGCTGCAAAAAAAAAACGTATTCAATCGATAGATCCTCCCATCGATAGTTCCATTTATTGACTTAACTGTCTTCCTTGTGGGCTTATGTAAAACATTTTTATTATTTATTAAACAATTTAAATTAAATAAAAATCGAGGATGCAATAAAAACTTAAAATAAAAATAATTAAATAATATTCTTATCACAATTCAAAAAATAAAAAATAAATAAGTAAATGGAAATCAACTATAACAAAATTTAAAAACATATTAAACTTATTTAAAATTTTCAGTTTTTAAGGAATATTTTTGCTGCCCTATAACTATAACTAACTATAACTATAACAAAAGTTTGTGTGCACATTTAAAAGAAATTTTTTGTAATCTATTAAAAATTATAGCAGTGGGAGAACAAGCTATCTAATATTACTTTCCAAGAGACTAGCGTACACAGAGCCAAAAAGCCTTTTAAGTAAACAGTACTTACAAGACCTTTTCGCTCAGTGCACGGTATATGAACATAGAACGGATCCAATAACCCGATATATCGCTAAAAAGAATATTAATCGATACTATCGATGTCGGCATTAACGCTCTAAGCTCTAACAGCTCTGTCATCAGCATAGATATGTACACACTTGCTCTGGCTCTTCCTAATTTGATAAGTCTAACTATTTTCTATTTCCCTCTGAAGAAGATAAAGTTAGTTTAGTATTACTTTCAAGAATTTTTGACTCTTTCAGAGCACTGCATACGCCATACTCTTATTAGCCCAGCCAACTGCTGACCTTCGAGTCGTAAAAACATTGTTTCTTTATTATATGTCAAATGATTGCCGAATAAGCTTCATTACAACTCAGCTTCAGTGAAAACGCTGCAGCCGGAAGTAGTTTATGTGACAAAAGCTCTGGCAAGCGTATTAAAAACTTTACAGAGTTGTCAACTCGCATTCGGAGCCTTTATCGACTGTAGTTAAAATCTGTACAAGCACTAGTGCCGGCCACGCCCCTTTCACTGGCATGACCCCAATTGGGCCGCCCATTTTATAAGCTTAATACCCATTTCTCTTGCTGGAGACTCGGCTTATCAGTGGCGCTCCAAGCGAATGCAAGACCATGGGCGTGGCATGGGGCGCAGGGGACGGCGAGCACACAAAACTCACATAAACAAGATCGCATCCACTTGAAAACTGAGCACATTCGCACGCAGCTGCGGGGCAGCCGTTGATGGGGTTGCGGGAGCACACATTAAAAATTCAAAATGTGGCTTTTACGAGCTGTAGCTGCTGCCGAGAGTGCTAGACCCGTTGACTGGCGACTGGCGACTGGTGAGTGTTGAGTGGTGAGTGGCGCTGCGGCACGGGGCGTGTCACCTGCCATCAGAAATGTGTATTTGCAGCGGATAAAGGCAGCAACAACAGGCGACGCTCGCAACTTCCGCCATTCAAACTTTTCACTTTCATTATTTTTAATACATATATAAATATATATATATATATTTTTTGTTATTCTGTCTTTTATCTGGACGCAGGGTTGTTGTCGCACCGCAGCTGCTCGGTTGGCCATTTAGCGGACAGCGCGCGAAATGAAGTCAAAAATTAAACTTTTATTACCTGCCTTATTGTTTAACCATTAAATTAATGATTATTATGGCAATCGCGCGGCCGCCACAAGCGACCATTAAAAGCTTGTTGGGGTCAAGGGGCCACGGACTCACTTCGTGGCCATTTCGCCAAATATAATAAAAGCACAATGAGAAGAACAAAAATTAAATATATTTCTGCACCAAAACAACAACAAAAGAGAACAAAAAATAAATAAAAATGAAATTATATAAATTCTCATTCCGCAATGCTATTAATGTTAATGCCTTTTCATGGGTTCGGGTTGGCCATAATGGATCCCCCCAGCTCACACAGATAAGTTGGCCGAAAGGGAAATTTTTAATGCCAGCATTGATTTTTGCTTTATGACAATTTGATGTGGCGCCAAAGATGCGCCACTTGATGAACCGTAGCTCAGAACAGTCCAAGACCAACGAGGAATGTGGAGATATAGGGGAATATACATCTATATGATTAATACGAAATATTTTGCTCGAGGACTTTTTCATTAATTAAATTGCAAGCTGTTTGATGCAAAATATTTTTTAAAACTATATTAAATTCATTTTCAGTTTATTTGATCTATAATTGATTTTCTATAAGACATCTCAACTCAATTAATTTATTTCAAATTTAATATTTTACCCAGCTAATCGCAATTGTGGAAATTCAGCTGCATTTTCAAAGTAATTTTACCAATGGCAAACGAATTTCAAATATTAGCAAATTGCTTTTGGGCCGATCACAGTGCGGATGGCCTCGCAATACGACTATTTGATATTTGCAGCAAATACCCACTACTCGGCCACATTTCGGGCTAAACACTTTGGAATGTGCAATTTGTTTGCGTATTGAGTGCAAACAACTAGTTTCGGTTCGTTTTTGAGTGCTTGGGGCCAGCATGGTTTGATGTCTGTCACACGGCAGATTAAAAACAAATAATACTAGAAATTTGAAGTGGGTTCAAGGCGGCAACTGACAGCAAGCAAGGGGCTGGGTCGCTGTGCGGCAGCATGGCCAATAAGCCAGTCATAAATGAGCACAAGGCCAGAATGCCATTTGCATGACATGGCCAAAAACAGCAGAGAAATGCAGCAAATGTTGCTGATGGAATCGACGAGAATAGAGTAAGAGGATAAGAGAGAGACAGAGAGAGAGAGGGGGAGAGAGAGAGCATGACAAAGTTGGCTGGCTGTAAAATCGAAAACCAATTTCACAGACGGCCCGAAATAAGCTTTTGCCCAAATAAATTAAAGCACCAAAAACTTTGTCAGCTCAAATCAAAAAGTTATTATGACCCAAGGACAGAAATTTGTGACGCGAAGGCTGAGATTGCGCACAATGCTAGCTAAATTAATCTGTTTATAAGGCCACGCATAAAAAATAGCCGGTCGAAGCCTTTTTAACAAGGGATAAGAAAAATTGTCACCAGCAACTAAAAGAGTGCTCGACTAAGAGATACTGCGTACCCAAATGTAATGTCTTCAATTAAAAAGTCGTTTAGTCTTACTGATAACGAGCAAATGAAGGAATATATTTATAAATAAATAAATATAAGTGATCCAGAGATCTACTCAACTCAAGTTGTTATTAACTCCAAGACTCCCCTCTGCCCGTTAAACGGTCATCTATAGAGATATAATGATGGCCTAACATCATTTTCAATGGGTTTAAAAAACTTTTGCCTTTTAGCCACAAATTTCTTATCCAATTTTCGATGCCTTGCAGATTCAGTCCCGTCTGTCCGCAGCGGCTGCCGGACATACACAACGAGACCGCGGCGATGGAGCGCATGCCCAAGGGTCGCTTGGAGTATCTAAAGCGCTTGCTGCCCTATCTGCAAAATCAATCAGAGGATTGTCTTTATCTAAATATTTATGTGCCCATCCAAGGTAAGTGCGAGTGTGAGTGCGAACGAGAGGCCGAGGCCCACAGGTTCGACCGAGTCTGCTCTACATGCTATCATTCTTTTTATTATTTTTTGTTTCTTTTGGTGCGCCTAAAACCAAGAAAAATGACGCACATGCTCGGGGTGTTTTGAATGTCCCGCTGCCCCCGTGTGTTGCCTAGACATTTTTCAGTCTTGTTTATTTAGCACTTTGCAAGGCATTTGAATAAATTGGCAAGCGGTAAGCGGCACGAAAATGGTTTGGGTAACTTGTTTCAATTTTTCTTCGGCTTTGCCCCACAAGCCCCGCATCAAACACTAATCCCAAAGGCCAGCGGCGAGCATGTCGGAAAAGGGTCAGCTTTTCCCAAAGTTTTCAGTTTTCCTTCTTCGCATTTTTGTTTTTTGTTATTTATATTTTTTCTGTTGGCTCTCTGGTTTTCTCCTTCCTATCCATATCGCGCAAATGGACAAATGTTTCGACATTTTTCAAACGCCAAAGAATTTGCTAAGCTGCACAAAACGAACGAGCGCAGAGAGAGATAGAGAGATAGAGCAAATGCTAAAGAACCGGCACAAAGTGGCCAAATTTATGCAATAATGTTGAGCCCATTGTCTGTCTGTCTGTGAGCATGTCCCTGTGGACATTTCATCCATTTACGCGTCTGTCTGCTGATTGTATAGAATTTTTTGTATTATGACTAGAGTGGATTGAAGGCTGGATGAGATATAAATGATATAGCGATAGGTAAAGCTGCTGAAGGACAAATGATTTATATAAGATGAGGATAAATTATTTATATAGGAGTCTCTCTTTTATTATTATTTTTGTATTTTCTATTTTCATATAATGTGTTAAAGTATTAAATGTTATTATAAAATATATTACAAAATTATAAGAATTTATTTCCGTATAGTTGATAAGAAAGATATAGTTTATTGTTATTGGTATTATTATTATTATTTATTTCTAGTAAACAAAAATTAATTTTAATAGAAAAAATATTATTATTAAATTAAAAATACACTGTTTAGTTTTTCTCCGAAAAGCAAAATATTTATAGTTTTATTTATTTATTTCTTTTCGACAACTAAATTTGTATTTTATATTTGTTTTATAGGTTTTTTTTTTTTTTTTTTTTTTTTTTTTTTTTTTTTTTTTTTGTTTAATTTTGTAAATTATAAAATATTATATCATACTTAAATTCTGTTGAATTAATCGACTACTCTCTCTCCTATATGCAATGTTTTATTTTATGCAAGTCTAATTTCACTCGTATTTCCAGTTATTTTCAACCACAGCACACTAATTATTTCTATATCATTTACCTTTAATCAACACCTCAGCCTGCGCGTCAGCTCTTCAAAATTAATGAGCCCCAAAAGCATTGATTTGCATATCTGACTCGCTGACTGAATAGCCGACTGAGTGACTGGCTGAGGGCATGTCAAGTGCCAGCAATCAGTCATAAACGAAACCAATTTGCCGAACAGCCAGCAATTAGATTATAGAACCAAAAACGGAAACATCTTTGGGGGCAACACAAAACTAAATTGGCAAGTGTATAAAAGAACTCGCTGCCAGTTGCCTAGACTCAACGTCAGTCAATCATTCGGTGCATCTGGCTGAGAGCTGCAATGGCCGACGTTCGACATGGCTGTTAATTACATTTTGATTAAAGCGCAAGGCGAGGGCAAAAATAGCAGCGCGCTGAGAGCGGCATCCCTAATGGAAGCTATCAGCGGCAGTTGCGGCGGACAAGAACAGCTGCCACGCCCCCATGCAGCACGCTGATGGTTGGGAGTGCAAAGGCTTGTTATCGCCACAGACGGAGAGCCAGCCAATTCAATTGTCTAACGAGGGGCGTTAAGAGTAAAATTTAATACACCACTCACCGGCAAAGCAAATGTCTTTTCGTCTTCTCGCGCTGTCAAGACGTCAGCCACTGAGCGCCGTCTACTTCACCGGTCTGTCCATCAGGCAACCGAGCCGAGCAGTCAGTCAGTCAGTCAATCAAGCTGGCTTTACACAATCTGACGGCGCCTTTGCAATTGACTAAGAAATCAATTAACAGCCGTGCATTTACCCACGCGTTTACCTATTATATCTGCCGAGCTAATACCCTGCTTAATGGAGTTTTAAAAGGCGTATTTGCATTTCATCCACCCACTCTCTACTGAGGCTGCTGTTGTAGTAGCTGTAAGCACTCTTATTATGCCAAGCAGTGTAAAGAGTTATAGTTATGGATGTTCTGCTTGTGATTCTATCAAGGCACACAGGGTATTTTACGTTCATCAGCTTTTCCCTACGCACTCATTCTCATTGGTAATTAATTACTCTCTGCATTTGACTTAATTTCTTTTAAATACTCGTGTTTTCTTAACACAAATTGCCTGAGCTCAAAGCCCGCAGACAGTCGACATCAAATACAATCTTTCACAGCATATAACCCCACTGCCTAATGTAGCTGAAATTAATAGAAAAATAAATGATATTCTCGGAAATCTGTCTGCCAATCTGAACAATTTAACTCTGCTCAAATCGAATTAGTTGTTGATTGAGTACAAAAAAGGAGCCAATTACGAACTTAGAGCGCCAGAGACAGATGCCAAAAAATGTAGAAAAAAAAATGATATAGGTATGTATAATAACAGTATTTGCAAAAGGTCCAATTAAACGTCTTTCACGGCGGGTCAAAAGCTAACAATGAAGGAAAAGGTGGTGGCTGACATAAAGGTTGAAACTGTAGAAAATGTCGCACGATTTGAGATGAGCATAAAAAATGTAGAGACTTCTATATATAAAAATATCTTGAATCGCTGAAGTATGACAACAATTTACATTTCTCTGTAATTTGTCTTCGATGCCAGACGCTCCCTTTTTCAGATATACATACCTACATATATGTATGTATATACATGTCTGAAGGAGGA
Source organism: Drosophila arizonae (assembly GCF_054131065.1). Classification (NCBI taxonomy): domain Eukaryota; kingdom Metazoa; phylum Arthropoda; class Insecta; order Diptera; family Drosophilidae; genus Drosophila; species Drosophila arizonae. Next base: position 28,006,189 of record NC_142922.1, read on the forward strand.
GCGATGCCTTCCTTCCAAGAAGTGTTGTCTTGCGCTGAATTGCGAGAATTTATGTGAAATTATGATAAATTGTTCAATGACTGTCAAGCCTCCAGGCAGACGAAGGGTTCAAATTGGATTTTGTTTTTTCATCTGGTTACTCTTCCTTTCGTTTCGTGTTTTTTTACATAATATGTGCTCCAAGCACCGCTAATTGAGCCTTGCACGCAGTGTCCCCTTGAGTGAATGGGAAAATTAAATATTTGCCTAGACAATTCCATCAGAAGAGACGAAATGAAATGGTCTGCGATGTGCCTGAGTCGCTGCGTATGTATACAAGTTGAGCAGCTCGAAAGGGTCAAGTGACGATCCTTCAGACGCTTTTATCAGCTCTTCAGATTATAAATCTTATAATTGGAGGCAATTTATAAAATTTTGACAGCTTAAGGCCATTTTGGTGGTGGGCCGCAACAAAGCCAAAGCACTTAATGAGCCCGAGTCGGGAGTCGTTAAGGTGGGCGTGGCTGCGTCCCATGTCGGGGCTTACCTTTAGTCGGGCACAAATAAATCATTATTTATTTGGCTGTCATGTCAAAATGAATTGCCAGATAAATTTACAAAAGAACAAAAAAGTGAAACACGAAAAGAAACGAAAGGCAAGAGAAAAATCCCAACGCTTAATGTCAAAATTAATGAAACTTTTTACAGACGACGGTATATTTGTGCTACATACATACATGAATGTATACATACATATATTTTCACAAATATGCTATGCAAAGGAGAAGAATGTACATATGTACAGGAGGAGGACACCCTCACTCACACCCACACACCCACACACACACACAGAGCTTTCTTACCCGTCAAGTTCTTAATAAATCTCTTGTGCCTTTTACGTAGCATACTTTGCCGGGCTAAGCGCTCGAGCCTTTGGGTCTGGTATGTGCAGCTAGTTTAATCTACTCGGACATGACAATAAAATTTATATCATCTTTCCTTTTCGCCTGCTTAGTGAAGTCCTTTCTCGCCTCTGCGGTTTCTATTTGACTTTTGCCATTTGCCACTTCTCATTTTCATTTTATTCGCTCGCCTTTTTATGCTTCTGTTTGTGTGCTCTGTTTCTTCCCTCCTTTATTTGTTTATTTTTATTTTTTTGTGAAATCTTGAGCTTGTTCGCGCTTTGAGCTCAAAATAAAAATAAATAAATAAAGCATAATAACAATAAAAAGCAGAAAATGCCACATTAAGCATGATTTGCCGCTTTTCAAGCCAAGCATCCACCGTGGCTGTGCCTGTGCCTGTGCCTGGACCTGAGCCTGGCCTCGCCGAGCTTCGTCCTTCGGGTGCTCTGCATTTTGGTCAGTCTGCCGTCCCGTTTGCATTGTTCGCTGTGCCGTGTTCAGATTTCAAGTTTATCAGCTGCTTTCATTTCGCTCATATTTCGCGCTTAACTGACTTTTTGCGCCGACCCAAGCCGAAATAAATGAGCTGCCATTTGAGCGAGAGATTAATGTAATGTCATAATTTCTAATCTACAGCATTTCAATGCGATTAACATCTGTTGGCATCACTTAATGGCGCTATATTAAAAACCATTGCGGCCATTGCCCAATAGACGCCCCAATCCAGATTTATGACCCTATGTCTAGCATACGTGACCCGCGCGACTTTCTTCACGGCAATTGCAGCAAAATACATATCTCTCACTCTCACTCCCTCTCACCTCCTCTCTCTCTCTCTCTCCTATTATATATACATAAAAATGTAATGCAATATTGTCAGCTCAACGGGCTCGCAACATATAAATCAATAAGCCAATCAAGTGCTCGCAATCAGTAAACTTTCGGCGCGTGCCTACATGAAGCAAACAAATATTTATCATACGCACTGTGTGCAGTGGGGAGTAAAATAAAATGTATATAAAGTGCTGCTGCAAAATATTAAAGTTAAGCATTCCACTAAGCCTCAATAAGTAGGAAATTTAATAGGCTGACCAATAACATTTGATATTTGCAGATGCGAGTACTATCGATTGTTTGTACAATCGAATAAGCTGAGACTAAGCCAGTTTTCTTTAGAGATACTGAAGCCAAAGTTTCTGCCTGTTATCAATTTATATTATAGTGGCAGTTCGATAGTTATTGATAGCTGCAGTAATTGAATAGAAGTAGATTCAATTTACAGAAAGGAGCTGCATTTAATTGCCTGTAAGAAATTATTGATTATAATAAATAAAATAAATAAATTACATGTGAAGTTGGTTTAACTTTTAAAAACAAGATTTTTTCCTTAACTAAAAAAAAAATTTATGTATGCATTTATATGTGTATAAATAAGTGAACTCAGTCTAATAAAAGTTAAACCTATCTAAGCCCGATGTTACTTCAATACACGTGCGTGCTAGCTAAACTATAGACTTTGAGCAATGATTTAGCTGAAGGAATTCTAGGAGGTGTTACATATTTTATGAACCATTTAAAGCACCCTGCTGGGCGAGCAATAAAAAGTTAGAGGGAAAAACCAATAAATATCAAATGGCAACAGAATACAATATGAAAGAATGTGCCAATATATGTGTGTGTGTGTGTGTTTGATATGTGTGATAGACAACACGCAATACAACCCGATGACACTGCCGGAAACGGAAATGAATGCGCAGTCTGCGTGTTGCATGCGGAAATGAAAATGCTGGTCAAGAATCCACTACCTCCAAAAAAAAAAACAAACGTAGCAAATATACGACGAAAGAAAAAAAAACTATATAAAAGTATGACAAAAAATAAGTCACAAAATGCAAAACGAATAGGAACCAAACTTTTTACTTTGCTTGCAAACGAAACTTTGCAGTCAGAAGATATTTCAGTCAGGATTTCACAATTGGGCGGAGTTTTCATTCGCTTCGCTCAGAGTTCATGCTCATTTGCCTGTGCGCAGACAATTGGCAAAGAAATGCTAAGAAGCAAGCAGCAAGAAAAGAAGCGAAAAAAAAACACACACACACACACAAAATAAGAGAATTGTAGTAAAATTACATTTATTACATTTTCGCTTTCCTCCAAACTTTTGCCAGGCAAAGCAAACTTTTTGGGCCAGATTAAAGCAGAAAGCAGTTCGACATGAATATACATGAAGGAAATACAGTCTTTAAGCATTGCAATGTTTTTGTTTGTTAAATGCCCAGAAATAACTGTCAAGCCAATTGTTTATAAATATTTAATTCTCATTAATGCAAAATTTTCAGTGGTATTTCCAGTTGTACTAAGTAAGTAATCAATATTTAAGCCGCGACGCGCAGAGCTTTTAATAAATTTCTAAGCAAAAATGCTGGTACGGCCCCGCAGCATTCATAAACAGAAAAGTTTTTAATTCTTGGCTAATTAAAAAGGCAATTTAAATGCAAACTAAATGAAAAGCGCGTCCGAAAATTTTCCAACTTAATTAATAAATCGCCACGCTATGTGGCCGCTGAATGCGTTTGGGGCATGTGGGCGTCGTACAGTAGGCCTCGGTTGGCAAAATGTGGTCAAAATTCAAGCTATGACGGAACCGATTGACCAGATGTCATAATGAGAGAATGCTGGAGAACTCACCAGAATAAAATAGAGCTTTGAGCTTTGATCAGGCTATATATATATGAGCATTTCAAGTTGTGAAAAGTCGCAAGAAAAATATGTGGAAAATATTCAATATTCACCTAGATAGGTGCTTTATATTAGCAATCTTTTAAACTGAAATTTAATTTTTAGAGAAATGTTAAGAATTGGGTTTTCTGTACAATTTTCGGCATTCTTACTTTACGATAATAAAGATTATTTAATAAATAATTTTTATTGACAACAGCAGGAATTATTTGCTGTATAAACGTATTATTTTCTTTAATTAGTTGTAAGTTGAGCGACCGTTTGGTTCCTCACGCTCTCTCCACGAAATTATCGTACCCCTCGCTCTCACTCTGAGCATGTGACTTCGGTTCACATCGCCTTGACTTTATGTTGGGCGGCTTCAAGCCAACTATTCGTGTGATGCTCTTTAAAGGAACATCATTTATGGAGAGGAATAATTGACGTTCGCACAGCGAAACTTCGTGCGTAAAGTCATAAAGGCAAGGCAATCGGTCTTTACATTCACATACCCACACACTTCTATTAAGTAATTGATATAATTAGCGAGCACAACACCTGCTTAAATACGGAATCATGTTTGTACATGTACCAAAAGAAAGGTTTCTTTTCGATCATGCACGAACTCGTTAGAGTACCGATACAATCGGTTGATCTCTGTGTTTTTTCTCAGAGCGTGAATAAAAAACACATATTTCTTTTTATTGCGAAACGTTCAACAGATCAATGCGCAGCAATTGATTGATTTTTGCATTGAGATATGAACAAAAGCCCCAGTGTGCGTCAGCTCTAGCTCAACACATTCTCCCCACTAGGCTCCCCTCCGGTCACTGGCTGCTTCTCGTTATTATGCCCACAACTATGCGAATTGTTTGAGCAGCACAATAAAGCTATGCTAAAAGCTGGCTTTGTTTTTTTTTAAAGACTTAAATATATGCATACATCTACAGAGTAGCTGCTAGACAAGCATACTCACTTCCAACTTTGGCTAATCCTTAGCCTTGTCGCAAATATGCACATCATCTCAATCTAACAGAGAGACTCGTGAGCCAATGCATAAAACAATCAAGCATATATTGAGTTGTTCCACAGCTTAATTTCGCATATTCTGCCACAATATCCGCAGCTGGCAACAAGTCGCATAACATTCGAGTAAATCTTTTTAAGCTGCTCGCTCAGCGCGAGTCGGTCTCTCTCTCTCTCGGCCCGCTGCTGATTGTGTTTGCTGCTTGAGATTGCATATTTCTATCAACAATGACAACAACAGCTACGAATATTGTAGCAATCCGAAAAAATACCGTCAAGTGCTGATGGAAACCCATAAATACTCAACGTACATACAACAGCATCAGCAACAATAACAACAACAATAACAGCAAGGAAAATGCTGGGTAAAACTTTGTCAACTTTGTGTAACAAACGAAGCACTTGCATACATATTGACTTTAACTGTAAGCGTTTATTGTTGATTGAGTGTGTGTGTGTGTGTGTGGGTGTGTGTATGCGTGAGCGTATAAATATGTACCTCGGCTATCAATAAATCCACTATATATATGTATAAAATTGTATTTGCTAAGCCTTCGTTGGCGAACTACGGCGAGCATTTGCTGCCATCGATTTGTAGTCGTAAATGGGATTGATTTACTTTTCCTTTCGCTCTTTACTATTATTTCGTAACCCTCTCTTACTCACTCTATTCTCATATTATCACTATATTGCTTTAAAATTATTTACAGATAACCATAAAAGGTGAATTATTTTCTTGATTTTTTTTTTTATGAAAGGGATATTTTAAAAATATCAAGAAAATAATTCAGCATATATTTTATTTTTTTATTTATTTTTTTTTTTTTTATTGTTAATCTATAAGCACAGAGTTTTTACGGCAAACAGGATAGCAGTTCTTTGTGATTTCTTTTCATATTCTTAAAACTCATAATTAAAATTTTCATTGCATTTAAAGTTCAATTTGAATACCTCAAAACTGGATATTTTTAATGCACTGCGTAGGCAATTATAGGGATAATATTGTTTTTCATATTTTAAAAAATCTATTTCATATTTTTTGTTGTGTCCACTAGAGACAACTGCATGTCATTATTATGCTTTGATATTTTAATGAAGTACATCCTCAAGAAAATTTATTCAACAAAAACTTTCGCATGGCAAAACCTTAAAGAGAAGCTCCAAAATACAATCTCTATATGCATCAGAAGCGTAGAGCTTACTTGTGTGGATGTATATTTATATAAATAAAAAAAAATAATAATATTTCCGATATGAGCATAAAGTTGAGGTTATCTCCCAGTCGCTCACTCCTGCTAAGCTAAAATACAATTTATTTCCATTCATGATGGCATGGATACAAATATTTTAAGCTATGAATTAAAGACAAAGCCACAAAAAAAAAAAAAAACAAAAAAAAAAAACTTAAAATTGCTTACCTTCACAGCATTTGCAGAGTATTCAACGTATAAGCCCATGCCATAACTCTTATTTATGGCACATCTATAAAGAGACGGAAGCTTCTTTATTTTACTTTTAAAAAATATATACATATATCGTTTATTTTTTGTTTTTGTGTAAATTTCCATATTCAATATTTGCACAGCAAATTGCGTTTTGAAGCGGATGTTTATATATTTTCGAGTGCGGCCCATTTTATAATATTTTTTGCACAGCCCACACACACATACACATTTGTCTTAGATACACACTTGTGCAATGCCATGCCATAAAATATGCATCAAAAATTTGTCACACTCCAACAAAATGGTCGAAAAGTTCACCTTCTTAATGGTCACTTGACCCAGAAAAGTGTGGCCCGCACACACACAGAGAGATATATATGTGTGTAGGTGAGCATGTGTGTGTGTGTGTATAGAGAAGGCATTGAATTTAAATTGCGCATTAAATGCGAACCAGGAGGCATGTCCTTTCAGCCAACGATGACGCAGCTCTGTGGCCCTTTTCCAAGAAATTGATAAGTCAAAGTTCATAATTGGACGTGCCTGAAGGGTCCACTCAGCACACAATGTGGACATTCCGCACAGCTCAATTTGGCAGCTGAGAATTTATTCGCAGCAGCAAGAAAAAAAAAAAAATCTAAATGAAGCAAAAGCAGCTCTTAGCCTTACGTATACCAGGCCAACCCCTTCACTAAACCGCAATTAGGAGACGAGGCATAGAAATGTGCGCAAATTGAAATGGAAAACGGCAAAAAGAATGCCACAACAAATGGCTGGAAAACTATTTCCAACTCTTTTCAGGCAGTCGTCAGGTGAACCACTTTCTTCGCCCATTATGGAGCAGCAGCGGTGCCAGCTCTTCTGCACTTAGCATGTCTCGGTCTAATTACGGGGCGTTGCTGACTGCCATTTTGCATGCCTTGTGTGCATTAAGCATACGCCCCGTGGCACGAACAAAGGCATGTTTACACAAACCCTAAGAAATCAACAAAAACAAAAAAAAAAAAAAAAAAAAAAGCACCGCAAAAGTGAGCAGTTAGGAAGTTATATTTCTCACTGAAACCCAGCGGAATTGCATAGATTGTTGCCAGCTCGTTTTTTATGCGGAATTGAAGTTGCTGCAACACGCAGTTTTGTATCCCAGGTGCCTTATCTTGTGTGAAAACCTAAACAAATCTCAAACTAAATGGCTGCAGCGCACGGTGCGATAAGCCATAAAAGCCAAGCATATATTACGCCTTCAGAAATTTCGATCGTGACATTATATGTAATTAATCGGGCATAAACTAATAATTAAGTAACATTACAGGAAGAGGCTAATTTATTATACAAATTGATTGATGAATGTAATATGAGATTAAACTGTAATCATTTAATCAAAAATTTAAGAACTTCTTCAGTTAGGAGAGATATGAATGAATATACAACAAAAATTAATAAAATAATTTTTAAATACGGTTTGTTTATTATTTGAAATGCTTAGTGTTTGATCTAAAAGTAACACCAAGTATTGAACAAAGAAGTATCCCATACTTACTCTTGAATGGATAAAATAATTTTTTCTCTGTAAAAAAATCGTTTCTTTTCTTTTTTGCTGGCATAAACGAATACTGATTATATTTTTAATGGATGTATTATAAGTGTTAAAAGCCTCGTTGATTCAATATATTTTAGCCCAAATTCATTCCTTTATTACTCACAGTTCAAAAGTAAACTCTATCATTTTTGTATTCAATAAGCGCGAGCCATAACTATTCGCATATGAGCGAGCAGCCACACACTCGTTTGCACACCATTAGCTAGACTCGAGTAGAACACACACACACACACACACACACATAGTTTAGGGACAAAACAGTGTCATTTATTACCTTCCGTATACTTGGCTGCCAAACTGCCAAGCGGCGTATACAATATTTCATTATAAATTACACACGACTTACGTCAATTTGTTTGGGGCGGCCGTCAGAAGTTGGTTGAAGTTGGTGGGAAGCACAAGAACAAGAAAAAGGGAAGAGAGAACATAAAAAAAAGAATTACAGGAATCTCATAAGTAAGCCATAACACACAGCCACACACATAAGAAGAGTTTATTAGACAGCGGCAGCAAAAACGGAAGTGGCCATAATTTACTAACGAAGCCATAACAAAAATGCCCAAACAGCCGGCACAATGCGAAGCCAAACAAAAACCAGCCAAAAGGAAGACGGCAAAGGAGACGGCCTGATGGAGATAGAGCGAGTTGTTGGTAGTAAATTTATCAATCAAACTAGCGCAAAAAGAAACAACTTTCGAATAGTTGTAGCAATAGATAACAGCAACAGCAATAACAGCAGCAACAACAACAACAGAGACAACAAAAACAACAACAGAATACACACTATACTTGACGTCCATTTATATTTGACAATTTCCTGTTTGTGTGGATTGATGATGGGGCCACGTGGCATATGATTTGATTTTGCCCATTTGCGTATATTACGTATACGTCATGTTTGTTATTGATGAGTCCGACATGTGCCTGCCATCAATTATGTTTACGAAAAATACTTAAGCTGACTAAAGCCCAGTCGAATGAGTGAGTGAGTGGGTCGAGTGCCACTCCCCTCCACACCACTCCACACCACTCCACACCACTCAAAGCGAGTGTCATTCAAGTGCAGCGAACAAAAGATATACTACATTCTATGTAGTTCTGTTATCGATTATTATCGATTGCAATCATTACACATAAAGCATAAGCTTGATTTATGTTTCTCATTCATCAGAATGAGGGTCGCTCAACTCTATCCTCCTCGCCTTTTATCGATATAATAAAACTGAGTTGTTAAGAAACTGACATGAACTGACATGAACGCTCATATGTTTTTACCTTCAGCGTATTGAATGGTGCTCTTACCTCTTTACCACAGACGACCTCCATAAACGTTTCCCTTATGTTTAATCGATACATATCGATAGCGAATGTTGTCATTTCGCTTATTTATGTGTAACAAGGGCGAAAGAATATCTGCTGTGGCCCTCTTATAGACACTTTCGCAACATCTTAAATCCCTACTGGCCCATTTGAAATGATTACAGGGTATTAAATTGGGAAATATTATGCATACGCCCTGGTACCTGCAGCACATTGTAAGCGCATTTATCGCCCGCTCCCTGAAATCGTAACGAATGCAGGAATTGTGCTCAAAATGTAACTGGAACGCAATTATGTGGCACATTTTGCCGCACATAAACTGCCACATCATGATGGATGAGTCTGAATGGGAGGCTTCGCTGTGAAGGCGACAAAAATGGGGAGAAGCGAAGAACTAGGAAAAACTATTAAGCGCCAAGAGCTGGCAAGGTGCTAAAGCACTTGCTAAAGTCTTCGATTGCTGTCGGGAACTTGGTACTTTAGAATCCTGACTCTGCCAACCGATTGCGACCTTTTCTTGGTTCTTTTTATTTCTATTCTCCAGCTGCAATTTTCTTAAGCAGTTTTACGCCTGAACGCTGACATAATGTTGTTAACCGATAATACGTTGAAATTGAAAAGTGCACTCGATGGGATGGGGGAGTGATAAGAGAGAGAGAGAGAGAGAGCGCGAGAGAGAGTGGGTGGAGAGAAGAGGAGAGGAGGCAACTCCACTGCCTGCCTGCCACACAAAATCTCTTACGACAAATTGCATATTTCAATTTGCAACAACTTTGCAGGCTGTCTGTGGTGGGCTGCGAGTGTAACTGGGCTTCCGCTTCTGGACTAGACATTTCTTTCATATTGGTTTTTTCTTCCAACGCTGCTCCCTATCGTCTTCCTTCTCGTTTTAGTCTGCTTTATGCCAGTTAAGGGTTTTTAGAGTCAGGTGTCTGCCGCATATTGGTTTGCTTAAAATGTGCCACACACAGACACACACACACATGGAGACACACACTGAGCGAGTCTTATGTGTATGCAAAAAGCCACCCGAGCAGCTTTGCCTTGCGGTAAGTTAAGCCACAGTTAAGCTGATGCATGGGTTAAACTGTAAAATGTATTAAGATTAAGTGGCATTCAGTGCCAGCTGCCTCCCAGCTGTGCCCAGTTGTGCCAGCTTCAGTACTATCAGCATTTCACACACACACTCTCTCTCTCTCTGTCTTTCTCTCTTACTCTCATTCCATTTACCTATTTCTTTTTCTCCCACGGCCGTGGCTTGCCTCCTAAAATGTATGCATTATGTATACGCAGCGTAGTGCACCTGGCTTAAACTTGATTATTGTGTTGGCAAATGTGTTCAACTAGCAAGAAAACGATGTTTGACCTACTGAATGACGTTTTTCTCTTCTAAATGAACTGTTGTTTTAACTGTGAAACGATAGAGAATACTCTAAGTTGAATAATGATAAAATATTGTATGAAACTTTATTTCTTCAAGGTGTTCAGGTTAGATTCTATAATGAATATATTTGAGGTTAAGTATATAAAATTAAAATACTGTTAAGAGCTCCATAAAAATCTGTTAAGATAAGGCTTGTTCTCATATATCTTAATGATTGTAACCCAATATTAATTATCCTATTCTGAACTTAAAATTATGAATATAAATAAAATTTTAAGCCCTTTCTTTTCTTGACATCTAAAGGCAATTAGGTGCGAATTTGTGGATTTCTCAGCTCGGATCTGCGATTTACTGGCAATCAATTATGTTAAGAAAGTAAATAACAATTTTCCCGTGTCCATCAACATTTTGGTTAAGTGAAGTTAAGAATCAAAGTTAACTTTATTATCCGTGTATTTCTCCAGAGCTAAAACTAGATATTTTCTTTTAGTAAATTTTTTTTTAAAGAAGATTCAACAATTTTTTTGTGAACTTTTCTTTATACATGTTGTCTAATATTTAATGAAATTTAATGAAATACGTAGCCCAATTTAATTACATAAATATTAATTAAATATGCAATTGAAAAGAACTCTTGGAACATTTACGGATAAATGAAGAGTGCTCCAACCTGATGGCAAGCAGTGCATATAGAGTTTTAAAATATATAGCTTCAGTAGCTATCAAATTTCCCTAGAAGGTTTTTAAAGAGTATAAAATGCACTTATCAAAGATTAGAATTTAAAAAAATATTATTTCAAAATATATACTTAAGCTAAATTTAATTTATGTAAATTCTTAAATATTTCTCTTCTAAAGGCTGCTCGCCAATCTTTTGAAGCATGCCATGATATAGATATTTGCCAGGCAATTGCCATTCAACGCATCGTTTGCAGCACAGTCAGCGTTAAATGAGCGTGCAGAATACCAAAATAATATTCATAAATAAATACACACACCCACGCGCATACACATACTTATAAATATAAGATATATACATTTATTTATATGCATATATCATACAAAAGGTTCTGGGCCCATTTGAAAGGTGCAAATTTACAGACTTTATGATTTTTGGCAATTCGAGCCACAGGCACAATTCATAGAGCATGTATGTGTGTGTGTGTTTGAGTACGTGTGCGTGTGTGTGTGTGGGCAATATGTTGAGTACGTGTCTGTTAGTCATCATCATATTTTACATTTTTATGAAGTGCGAGACGCCGCTAAGGCATCGCAATAAAAATCTTATTTTGTGGGTTATAAAAGTGCAAAAGAATCGAGTGGAACAAAAGGGGGAGGAGAAGGGAAGGTGAGCAGCAGAGCTAAAGCTGGTTAACATTTGCAGAAGTTGCCATTTGCGCTACGCACTTTTAATGTGCCAACAGAGCTGCCCTTTCATATTATTTTTATTATTTTTATTATTATTTCTCTTTTTTTTTTAATGATTTATCGGCATTTAAGTGTGGCGAAAGGCAGGGGCAACAAGCGCATCGTAAATTTTTTGTGCGCCTAATTTAATGCAACAATTTCGGTCTGTACTTTTTTCCTTACTCTCTTTACAGTTATTTTGACTTGCATATGACTGTCTCACTCGCACACATATACCATATACACTTATCAGTGTGAGCGCAAGTGTTGTGTGTGTGTTTTGCATGTTTGTATGCATGTGTGTGTGTGTACATAAATGTAAATTGAGTTTGGCGTCTAAAGTACTTTGTAATTTATGGCATGCAATGTGCGTAAGAAAGTCACGTGATAACTTCATCTCCTCTCTCGTTCACTCTGCCTTTCCTCCCTTCCTCTTTCACTCTCTCTCTCTCTCTCTCTCTCTCTCTCTGTCTCTCTTTCCTTTATTCTGTTTTTCTTCCTGAAACACTCTCATTATTTCGCTATGCTTGTGTGTGTGTCTGCTGCGTGTTTATTTATGACTGTTTAGCCACATTTTGCATGACGAAATCATAATTTTCAGCACTCAACTCGACTCGACTCGACTCTCAACTCAACTCAACTCAACTCTCGACCCTGGCAGCCATTTTGACATTTTGTTTGTTTCCTGTGGCTGCCGCGTAACATATATGATAAGTACGTGCAATATATTAGACGAAAAGGAATTCTCATGTTGAGCTTATTAACATTATCAGACTTGGCATTTGTTATTCCGATTACACACAGATTAGGTGGTTCATTTAGGGCTTAACGTTTTTAGACTTTCCAAATAAATAACAGAGCACGCGTAAAACATTGCATCAACACGAGCTCAATATGGAAAATGAAAAATCTAGATTTTAGATGAAAAAATAAAATATTTAGATTATAAAACATACTTAGCGTTAACTTGAGCATTCACTTAATTTATTCTGAATTGTATGAATACAACAAAATATCAGTTAGGATGAAACGAAAAATAAATAATAAATTACCAATTAAGCCTCTCTGCCGCAATGATAACTATATAAATATAAATTAAATTAAAAATAATTTACAATCTGAAAATATTATTCTATTATCTTCAGCAAACTTAATTCCTTCTGCATATTCTAGCCTGCAAGCTTGTTAACCGTATTAAACATTAAATTTAACCAGCACTTAATTCATTCACAATGATTTAACCAAAATTTACCAGCTTATCCAAGTCGGGTAAAAGCAATTCAGGCATTACAAACTTTAGCAAATTCGTTGCGGGTACTTTTGGCCAACAGGAACGCATGTTCTATATGACATAGGCAAACTTTTCCATTAAATTTGTTCAAAACTTCCAAGTTAACTGTAACTTTCAATGACTTTTTGCATTCAACAGTCCATTTACCTAGCCATACTCCCACACACACACACACACACGTAAACGCACAAGCACACACACTAACCCATAAGCACAGTTGTTCAAATAAGTTACACGCCAGGCAACGAAAATTTGTTTGCTCTGCCTTTGACCAAAGTTAGTTTAACCAACTTGAGGGCATTTTATTTACTTTAAAGTATTTATACTTTGCATTATAATAGTACTGGGGATTATATTCAAGTTCTTGCAGATGGCTTCAGTGACAGTGTATTTTACCTTTTACATTCTAAATATGCATGACATTTTGCAAAACAGATTTATTTTAAACTAAAATAGATTATGATTAAGATATTCTTTTTTTTTTTTTTCAATATTATATTTATTGCAAAGTTGTTTTTTTTTTTTTCATTATTTTGTGCTCAGACATATTACTATTATTATGGGCGCAACTGCATATACAGATAATATCTGTCAGATATATGTGTATAACTGATAACTAATCTCTTTCCATCTATATCTCTCTTTTTGCCACCTTCCCTGAATTTTAAAGTCTCAAACGTTCCCCGCAATTAAAAATTTGTTAAAATATTTTTAGAATCACAGACAAAAAACTATTCTCAAATATATTAGCTCAATTTTGAGACTAGTTACTAACTTTACTTTAAGAAACAACTATATGTATTTCACTTACACCCAACACCCTTTTAGATTGTGAATTGATTTCTGTAAAGGTTTAAGCCCTCCAGCTTCAACATAAAAGTTCGGAAAAACGCATCCTGAAAATTGAAATGCATTAAAAATGGCAAAAACATAAGCGCAGGTAATAAACAACCGAACTGCAAATGCGCATTGGCGAGTCCCACAGCAAAAAAACTAAATCCAAGAATACAGAAAAAAATAACATTGCCGTGAGCGTGACTGTGTCAGCTGTAAAAGCGTCGAACCGAAAATCAAAGACATAAAAAAGAGAAGCGCGCTGAAAACTCGCAATTTATTAAATCGATAAAAGTAAAAAATATTTTTAGCTCTGGTTTTTTTTTTTTTTTTTTTTTTTTTTGTGCAGTCAACAAATATGTTGTACCAGCACTTAATGTCAACCTGTGGCGCCCATATAAAATATGGCTCCAACTTCAAATGGGTGCTACAGTAGAGCATAAGTAAGAAAAAAACATTAGCAATAGAAATAAAAATAATATATGATGAGCTGTACTCCAGATTTTTTAATTTCATTCCAAGCTCTAGTATTTAATTTGTGATTTTACCATTAGTGGACCCACTGCTGTCCACTCGCTGCCACAGTTTACTGTAGCTACAGCAAACGTGCAGCAGAACAAAATGAGATTTCGGCCAAATACCATAAAAAGAAATGAGCTAGATTTCAGTAAGGCCGTGGCAGCATCTCGCCGAATGGGTTTTAAGTTCTTTCTATGGAATTCAAGGACCTCGCCCAGACGGCGATGACAAAGCACAAGCTGGAGCAAGGCAAGACAATGAGCGAAATATATTGATTTCACCTAGTTTCGGATTGCAGATGCCTCCCAGGCAGCCTTTGACTCAGTTACACAGCCTTGTTTTTTCTTTTCTTGTCCATCTGAGTGCGAGTGCCTCAGCCTGGGCCTGGGCATGGACATGGGCATGGGCATGGGTGTGTCTATTGCAAATAGTAAAGCACACAATTGAAAGTTTTAGCTAAATGAAAATACCAGAAAAATAAAAGTTCTTTTCTAAGAGAAATTCGGTAATTCTTTAAATATTTTCATTTCAATGAAATTCTAAATGCTTTGTTGGAAATTCCTTAAAGTTAAGTTACGACTCGATGTAACTGTAGCATATTATAAGATAATCTTTTAATTGTCAAGTATATTTCAAAATTTATAAAAACAACTCAAATAGAGAAATAAATATAAAAGTAAAAAATTATGTGAATATAACAAATTTAAATTTAAATAAATAAATAAATAGGTAAATAAATAATATAAATAAATAAATAATATAATAACAAAAATATGAATCAAATACTTTTTACGACCATTTCGTTTATTTTCAGCATTATTACGAATTTAATTATTATTATTATTTAAAAAAATACATGTGATAATTTTTCTTTCAAGCTCAATAAAAATAATTATATGTATTATAATTTTAATGCAATTGTAGTTATTTCCGTTTCGTGCAAATTGCTTCGTTTTTATACATATTTATATTTATATTTATATTTATATTTATTTAGGTTTTCCCAGAATTATTTTCTCACACACACGCACGCACTTTTCCATCCCATCAAAAAAGTGCCGTTAGGCCTATTTGGCTGCGCCTTTTGCCAGATGCGTAGATGGCTCAAAATATGATTAAATTTATGCGAATGCGGGACGCAACATGGAAACTGTTGACTGTTGCTAGAAGACGACATGCCCCAGGAGGCACGCACCGCAAAAAGCATGCAGGCTTAGAGGCAACAGAAACTTGCCTCCTGCCTCCCGCTTTCTGCCTTCTGCCTTCTGCCTCATGCCGTTTGCCACATGCCACGTGCCTAGATTTCGACATTCACAGCTGAGATTGGGGGCAAGTGAGGCCTGTCGGAGGCCAAGTTGGGTCCCCGGCATGTCACTGGGACTGGGGGCGTGGCATGTGAATTAAAACATGTTCGAGTTATTAACAAGCCCCGAAAGTCGCATTAGTTTTTGCCAGCTACAGCGCTTGTCTTCGCATTTGTTATGCTACAAGTCCTCGCTCTTTTCTTGCTACATGCAGCTTGCAGCACGTACATAAAACTTGCTTCTATTTATTTGCACAAAATATTTACATTTGCTCAAAATTATGCGGCAAACGGGGCGTGGCGCAACTATTTTACAAGTTTTTAGGCAACATAAAAGACAGTTGTCGTCGTCGTCGTCGTCGTATTTGCGACCAAGATACGGGGGCATGGTCGGAACTTTTTGTACGTCTGCTGACTTTTCGGTGGGTGCCATAAAGTTGGCCGGGTTAAGCAGCACCCGCGGGTGCAACACGAACAGACGTCGCCATAGCTGCCATGCCCCGCCATGTTGAAAGGCCATCAGAAAAGTTTCTACCCCGGGTATTTGGAGAACTAGGTTTATTTATTTCATTCTGCTTTCGTACTACTACGACTTCTTCTTCTTCTTTTTAATGGCATACAAGACAAGTTTTAAATGCTGTTTGCATGTCACGCAGTTGCTTAGCTTCACAAATTAGCCGAATTTAGCGCCTCATTTGTGGAAAGGCATCAGATTATGTACGTGAAATGTTAAAACAACTTTATAGTTGTTGCTTATGCAAATGACAAGAAATTTTCAATTATATTTTATATAAAGTTTTTGGAGCATTTTTAAATGATTTTCAATATAAGCGGGTCATATATTCCTTGTAAATTATGAATATAAATGAATTATAAATATGACTTTGGATGTTAACTAGTAAATGGGGAATTACTGACCGCAAAATTTTCATTCATGCTTCAAACTTTTCCTTATATCTTATATTTTATACCAATTTAAAAGTATTGAAAAGATAATTCTTATAATTAGTAAATAAATAGTTTTGAATATTTACATTCAATAACAATTCAATATAAATATTCAATATTATTATTTTCTCTTTTTTATATATATATGTATATATATTTCCAATACTATAATGAATTCTGTTTGCTTGAGTAATAGACATTCGCCGCAGAACGTCAAGGAAGTGTCTTTAAATTTTAATTTATTTATTTTGTAAATTTAAGGCCAACTTTTGTTGGATACATTTTCAATTTTAATTTCAACTGTCAATTAATGTCTAAATTTTTAAAAGCTCGAGTGTGACAGTGTGTGATCTGAGTGAGATGAGTTAGTGTGTGTGTGTGGCTTGAACTTGGCTTTAGCTTTATACCTGGCTAGAGCCGACAGCAACAAGAAACAAGAGAAAACGCTGAAACAGAAGCCGCAGCAGCTCATGAATGAAGTTCATCGAATTAGCGTGTTGCGAGGTGTGAATGTGACTTTGTGCGATGAGCAGACTTTAAATAGATATTGACAGTGCACAGATATAAAAGAGTAAATAGAGAGAGAGAGAGAGAGAGACAGTGAGAGAAAGCTAGAGTGAGAGACCACTAAGCAAAGTTCGCCTGTCGTTTCCATTGTCTCTGGCTCGTGTCATGCCTCTGACGCTATTTATAAAAGTCAGTGACACAGTAACTTGTTTTTGCCAGCCTCTAAGCGGAGTATGGTGCTCGTTTTGCCACTTCTAGCACACACAGAGAACTCTTTTTCCGCTTTGATAAGCAAGTTCTTTTGTTCCAGCGCTCATACTAGATATATGTATAGAAAAAATGGGCTGAATATACAGCAAGAATTCATGGTTCCTTTTGTTATATTTGTTGCTGTGGCTTTTGTTCGGGCGAGGCTCGAGCTGCTGCTGCTGCTGCTGCTGCTGACTGGACCAGACACATGCGATATGGATATATGTATATCTGCCAAAGATTTAACACTGCACTAGATACTGATCCCTCTCTGTATGTATGAATGTGTATGTGTGTGTGTGTGTGTTTAGCATGAATACATTTTGCGTGCAATTTTGTATTTTTAGTTGCATTAAATTTACGAGAAAGTAGAACGGATTTTAAATGTAGCTGCATAGAGTATGAAACCTTATAGAAATTTTAGCTATTCTTATCATAGCTGTTGCTGATATATTGAAGCTACTTCTTTGGCATAATCATATAAAAGTAATATTCAATACAAATAATATGAATATTATTCATTAGAATTTACTTTTGGCAGAGGACCATATCAAGAGTTGTATAAGAAATTTTTATTTCTTAATTCAAGTATTTCTGTTCAAAGTTTCATAAATATAATATTTTTGATAATAGTCAATAATAGGATTATGATATACAGACTTAAATAAATAAAGAATTCACCCATAGCCAGTATTGCTTTACTTGAATACAACCTTTAAAAATACTTAATAAATTTCTTTTACAATTGTTTATTAAACAATTAAAAAAATATGTTTTATTTTTAAGCTGCTTCTCATTGTAGAGATTTGGCAAACAGTCTTGCAATACTTTGTGCAAAAAAAATTCTTGTTTTAAGCTCTGCAAACAATAAATTATTATAACGCCCAGACCACTTAAGCCTTTTCGCATAGATAGCTGTCGAACTCTGAGCAGTTGAGTCCCAGCTTTTGCTCACACATCAAGTGAACCTTTCCACACTTTTGACAGGGTTGCCAGCATTGATTTTGTCCTTCAGCTGAGCTCCGACACGTGCCCACGGGGATCGAGCTGCGTTGACTTTTTCGGTTCGGCACTCAAACAGAGTTGTTTTCCGGTAATTTGCCTATTTGGGGCTAAGACGCTCATTTGTCTTGCGCAAATCCATTCTGGGACCTTGTTCACCTATGCTCCACAGACACTTGACAGGCCAAGGCTCCCCCAGATATTCATGTCAATGCTGATTAATAGGCATGGGGCAGAACGCTTGAATTGATGCCAAATACTTGCAGATTGAGCATTTAAATGCAAATTATCGAGCTTGAAAACTTGGCCAAAATCAAAGTTGAACACTCGGAACGTCGAGAAAGGCTATAAAACGCAGCCATCATTACGAACAGAGCTGTCTGGCTCCATTTATTTTATACATTTTTCCGCTCTCGCTCTTTGACTAACCGAAAAACAATTGAACTGAATTTCAGCAATTGAAAACACATTCTACAATTATTTTTCTTTTATTATAATTATTTTGCAGTTGGCTCGCGGGACTCAACGAGCAGCAGCGGCAGCTCCTCTGGCGGTAGTTCTGGCAGCTCTTCCTCCTCTTCATCATCGTCATCGTCATCATCGTCTTCTTCTTCCTCATCGGGTGGCGGTGCAAGCAAGTATCCGGTACTGGTGTTTGTCCACGGCGAATCGTACGAGTGGAACAGCGGCAATCCCTATGACGGCTCGGTGCTGGCCAGCTACGGACAAATATTGGTGGTGACCATAAATTATCGCCTCGGAGTGCTCGGTAAGTGCACAAGAACACAAACGCGCTCACACACACACACGTGTATGCACTTCGATGCTAATGCTAATGCTAATTGATATGCTGCCTTCATCGGTCCACCGAAACGAGCCAAACGCTTGCAACGTGTCCATTGGCTGAATCGCTTTTAAGCTACTGCAGCAGCAACTGCACTTCCGCTCCGCAGCAGCAGCAGCGGCAGCAACTGCATCAACAACAACAACTGTTGCAACAGCAGCGAATGCCCATTCCATAATCTAACTAATTTAGTTAGCATCTAGTGGAAAAACTATATACAATACTGTGGAACAAAACTCACAGAAAATTCAATTCAATATATTTCAATATACTTCGTTGATCTTTTACATTCATTTATTTTCTTTAACAATAGAAATAAATACATTTCATAGTGAAGAAACAAATATGAAATTATGAAAAATATAAAAAATTATTTGAAAAAATAATTCATAGTATAAACTACGCATGTTTCATTTCAATTATAAGTTAAATATTTGAATTTTAATGTGCAATACTTTTATTAATATTCAATTATTGTTTATTCGTTTTTATTTAATTATTTTATTTTAATGTATAAATATATGTTTATTCCTTCTTATATGAAATATTAATAAAATCAATTAATTATATATTATATATATATATTAATATTTGATATTTCATTTATAATATTTTCATTAAAATTTTATTGTCGGCAGTGAAACTTTCGTAGCAATTTTAATATACTTTCTGCCCACTGTAAAAATTCAAATGCAGAGCAAATTAGTGTGACCTCATTTGAAAGCACTGCCTGCACCACTTCGACCCTCCCCAATTGTGGCCACCATCCCGGGCAGTTTTCCACTGGTACGGCTGCTGCGGAAACGGAAGTGCTGACATCATGATTTGCACGCGTGACTGTACACGTTTTCGCAAGTGTTGCGCCGATGTGTCTGACATTTTAAATAGTCGCTAGACTTCATTAAATTTCCATCTACTGCTGTTGTTGCTCCTGCTGCTGCTGTAGCGATTAATCGATGTGGAAGAAAATGCTGATGAATTCTGCGGTAATTTTGCAGGATTTTTAAATGCCAACACGGATCGCTATTCTAAGCTGCCAGCAAATTACGGCCTGATGGACATCATTGCCGCCCTGCATTGGCTAAAAGAGAATATTGCGGCATTTGGCGGCGATCCGAACAGCATAACCCTAGCGGGACATGGCACTGGTGCGGCCTGTGTGCACTTTCTGATATCATCGATGGCGGTACCGGAGGGTAAGCAAAGCGCTATAGACTTGAATGTTTATGCCTCCCTCACATCCCACCTTCGTTTGCAGGTCTGCTCTTCAACCGGGCCATGCTCATGTCCGGCTCGGGCCTGGCACCGTGGTCTCTGGTCAGCAATCCCGCCAAGTATGCGGCCATCGTGGCGCATCACGTCAACTGCGCCTCGGACCTGCCGCACGCCCATCTGATGAAGTGCCTTCGCGAGAAGACGCTCGAGCAGCTACTCAGCG
Organism: Drosophila arizonae; assembly: GCF_054131065.1. NCBI lineage: Eukaryota > Metazoa > Arthropoda > Insecta > Diptera > Drosophilidae > Drosophila > Drosophila arizonae. The sequence continues at coordinate 28,026,902 of NC_142922.1, forward strand.
TGCCCATACGACCGCCCGAGTTCGGTTTTGCCTTTGGCCCCAGCATCGATGGCGTCGTCATCGATGGTGGCGACTATGTCCCACCCCCGCCCGGCTCACCGGCCGCTCAGGCACAGGCTCAGGCCTCAACGGCAGCTGGCAATGGTCTGGGCGGAGAGGCGGGCATCGCAGCTGCAGGAGGCTGGGGCACGCCCGGCCAACTGGAGAATATAGGTGAGTGAGAATTCTTGAAGAGCCTCCCAGTATAGTGAGTGGGCATATTGAAATTGTGATTGTGTTTGTTGCATTAATATACATATATTTATATCTTTAAGCACGCAGTTGTTTTAGCCAGGTTTCTGTTTGGGTTTAGGCCAGAATTCGAAAATAAATTAAAGTCCTAACATACAGAGATCATAGAATCTTCAACTAAAATATATCGATGCGGGCTTTACTAAGAACAATTTGAAAACAATGCAAATATATTTAAAATTTATATAGTGTATTACTAGGAGAAGTAAAATAGAAGATAGATTTTGTATAAATAAACTGTAGAATCCATATATGTTTATATAAATATATAAATGATAGCAGAGTCTGTTTTCTAAGTGTCTCAATTCATAATTGTCGCCTACTACTACAGTAGTATTGGTGAGAGTGGGTTTGTGTCTTGGCTGCACGCTTCACAGCCTTAGAGAAAGAGAGTGAGAAGGATAGCTGCTGCGTAGCCCCGTGCGTTGCTGAGTAAGAGTGGCACAGCTATTGAAGCCAATAGGTCTGGGTCGTTAGTGGTGTCAGTGGAGGAGAGAGGCAACTAGAAATCGGATGTACATATGTACGTAGTTCTATACTGTATTTCCTTTGGAATATAAGATATATAGAACATATTGCACAATTTGATATGTATATAATATTGTGTAAATGACATTTATATTTTTATAAGCTCATTTATTCTTCGGCTCGCCGAAGATAGACAATTTGCTTGTTGCTAGCATTACCACAAATATATTTAATGCGATGCATTGCTGTCAATTTCTTTCTCCCCAACTTGCCGCTGCGGCTGCTGATGTCAACTGACGACGACGGCGATGACGACTTGCACTTGTGAACTGCCATGTTCGCTGACGCCATTAACCCATACTCACTCACACTCGCACACACTCGCACGTGTGTTGGCGTTTTTAATTAATGCAGTATTAATGAGAAAAACAGCCATTAACAAGTTGTCAAGGTAAGTTTTTTTGAGGCTCCGCTCGAACAGCCGCTGCTTAATTATTTTTGCCTTAACCCGCACATTGACGTGCCCAGACACACACACATATACACACACACAGCTTAAAAGTATGCAATGTAATTAATTTAAAGTTTCGACTTTGCCGACTTTTGCGTGCTGCTCAAAGATTTTATCTCGCCGCAGCGAACACTCAAAATGGCGCCAGCTTAGGCGCCGATAAGCTTTGGCGCTTACACCGCACAGCTGCTATGTTGACCATACAATAACACTCACACCCACACATACACATACACACGCAGCCGCTTCCTTATTAATTTATGCACATTAACCACGCAAATGCGCGACTCCATTTTGCAATACAATTACAAATTTCGTAGGGACTGGGAAATGGGTTAGTAAGGGTTGATGTGTGAGCTGTGAGCTGTGGGTTGCGGGCTGGGGGCGTGGCCTATTGTTCTTGGCACCGTCACTTGATTTATGCACTTTGTGCTTTGCCATTTGGCATTGTTAATATATATTATTAACAGCTAATTAGCTGCGATTTCGTAATTTATGTGCAATTTGCGCCACTTTGATGAAAAATTAACAATTTCAAAAGGGTTAGAAAAACGACTACGAAATAATACAATAAATAATAAATTGTAATGAGTTATTTTAAAGAAATATAAAACAACCTTGTCATTGTCATTGTCATTGTCATTGTCATTGTCATTGTCATTGTCATTGTCATTGTCATTGTCATTGTCATTGTCATTGTCATTGTCATTGTCATTGTCATTGTCATTGTCATTGTCATTGTCATTGTCATTGTCATTGTCATTGTCATTGTCATTGTCATTGTCATTGTCATTGTCATTGTCATTGTCATTGTCATTGTCATTGTCATTGTCATTGTCATTGTCATTGTCATTGTCATTGTCATCGTCATTGTCACTGTCATTGTCATTGTCATTGTCATTGTCATTGTCATTGTCATTGTCATTGTCATTGTCATTGTCATTGTCATTGTCATTGTCATTGTCATTGTCATTGTCATTGTCATTGTCATTGTCATTGTCATTGTCATTGTCATTGTCATCGTCATTGTCATTGTCATTGTCATTGTCATTGTCATTGTCATCGTCATTGTCACTGTCATTGTCATCGTCATTGTCATTGTCATTGTCATTGTCATTGTCATTGTCATTGTCATTGTCATTGTCATTGTCATTGTCATTGTCATTGTCATTGTCATTGTCATTGTCATCGTCATTGTCATTGTCATTGTCATTGTCATTGTCATTCTCATCCTCATTGTCATTGACATTGTCAGTAATACTTTGAATTTCAAAAATTTTACACAATCATTAATTAATATATAAGAAGATACATATATGTAATACAGAGGGAATAAGTTCAAGTGCCTGCAAATTTAGCAAAGCACGAAATGAAATGCGAATGAAATGCGAAGATAAAGCAGTTTACATTTTAAAACGAGGCACTTGATGGGAATTGATGGCAGGGCTTATCCTGCGAATGAAAAAAGGCAGCTAGTTAAAAGCATATAGCTCTTGTACATGTATATACGAGAGACGTACACATATATAGATAGATATGTAGGTGAACTGATAAAGCAACACTTAGGAATTGCTTCGAGCTGCAGTTTTGCAACTGATGAGTCTGGCAGCTATTATTACTGCTAATACAACTGCAAGCGCAACTGCTGAATCGTTGCAGTTGTTGCTGACCGCTATGTGGATAACTTTTTCATTCTTTCGGCCGGGCTCAGCGCTTTGTAAACTGTCAGTGCCCAAGAGGCTATTAGTCACAAGCTCCGCAAGGAGCATAAATATTGCTTTGTGCACATTTAAAAGCAATTTGCTTTGAGTGCAAGACACACACACTCACACAGATATATACATATTGAGCATCACATACAAGCATTGGTATGCTTGCTCAATATTTTGCAAAAGAATTCCATTAAACACATGCAATAAGAGCAAATAAAAGAAATTTTTGGCACAGTATAAAATGCAGGCCACACCAAAAAATACAGCAAAATGCCAAATGGAAATAAAAGCGCCCTCAAAAAAAAATATATGTATATATGTATATTGTACAACAAGCAGCAGGCATAGCACAAAAACTACTTTATCTATGCAAATAAGCAAAGATAAATTTTTAAGTGCAGCTCGGCAGCTGTGAAGTGCAGCGCAAGTAACTCAAAGATGCTTTTTCTTTTTCTACTGTTTGCTGTTCAGCCAGCAAACTAGCAAATTTCTGACTAGCACTCGAGTTATCATGTTTAGCCAGAGTTTTGGGCTTGAAGCACAGACAAAGTTTAAGAAGGCCGCAAAATTTGAGTTGTTGGACAGTTAACTCTTAACTGATGAATTAGTTTGGCAAACTCTTTTGACATCATTTCTTAATCAGATTTATATTAAAATTAGCAAAGCACTGAGGGACTTTTATGAATATACTTGGAATTTGCTGGAATGAACTAAATATAGTAAAATATTATATAAAGGCGAATATTATAAATGAAAATTGTATTTGAATTGGATTATTTAAAATTTTTGTGAATACAATACTTTGAAACATTATACCATAAAATGAGATCAGTGAGAGACTATAGGAATATATAGAATATCTGAACAACTGTAAATCTAAAATCTTATATTATGTATTATATAATATATAATAAATTTATATCATCTATATATACATATTAGCTTTTTATATCCATGGCTATAGTTAGACTGTCACACTTAATCAACAAAACCTAACTAACGCACACATAAATCAGTTACACAACACTTAACAAATATCTGGGATAAGCCGCAAAGCCCAGAGACAGCTGATTATTTAAAGATCTCGTTAGGGTGCGTAACACCCAAGCGGAACGGCTTTAGTTTGTGCGCAGCAGGATACGCAGATGACAATGTTGTATCCATGAAATGCAGATACACGTACTTACGCACTTATTGCTCATTTACAGATACGACCTGATGGCTGGCGTGACACGTGCCGAATCCTTTTTCAGCTTCAATTCCGGCGACGTGCAATATGGCATCGAGGCGGATCGGCGTTCCCGTATTTTAAAGGCCTACGTACGGAACACGTACACATTCCATTTGAACGAGATATTCGCCACGATTGTCAATGAATACACAGACTGGGAGAGGCCGGTGCAGCATCCAATTAATATCCGGTGAGTAATTGCGTTTGTTCCACGTGAATCCCGAATTCTTGTTCATCTTCTTATCGCTGCTCCCGCGGCACGACCTGCGGCTGTGATTGTGCGCCATACCCAAGCAAATATTTCGTTCTTAATTAAATGCGAGCTGCTACGTTTCTTTCCTTCGCTGCCAGCTCGGGAAGGGAGTTTTCAATTAAAGCGACTTAAATGAATCTTGATTTGTATCTTTTGCCAAGCGAAATACCAATATTTTCGGCTCTCTGTTTCATAAATAATGACTAAAGTTTCATATTCAATATTCGATTCAATTCAATGGAACCCTCTCCTCCCAACTCCAACTCTTTGATGTCACAACCATAATTGAATAGCTTTTGATTTCCATCAAACCAACAACAACAACAACAACAAGAATTGCAATATTTGTATTGCATTTGCATTTACTATTTCGATTTTTTGTTGATGTTTGTTGAATTTTTGATAACATCACGAGTCTCTTTATTGAATGCATAATTTGATCAGCATACCATTTTGCCAAATACAATAAAAATGAAAAATATTGTGTATACGCTACGGCGCCCTCGTCGTATACTTAATATGTAGTCTTTCTGCCCCAGTTATGCAAAAGCTCTGTTCAGCTTTTGTGCAAACGTGCGTTAAGTTGCCTGCAATGAAGCAGCAAACGGTTCATGCTTGATCTCTACCAGGATGCGAGTGGGCGTAGCAATTGGGGGTGGTCGCCCGGCCTGCTATCGACGAGAGACTCGTGCGCATATTTCAAATGGATTTGATAGAAAGTCAACGATAAATACAATCAAAATAAATATTTATACAGAGTCTTGCCTGGGCTATTCAATATGCGCTGCGCATGTCCAGATTAGGACATTGAATTTTAATGCCATATCTATACTGACTTTTTATTCTGCATAAACAACAACTACCTCGTTGAGTTGCTGGAAAATTCATAATAATTAAATTTTAAATTAAAATAAATTAAAATTATTTTTTTAAATATGAGAGAAATTGTCCAAATAAAAACCATATGATTAGGAATTCAATATTCTATTTTATAAAATCTAAATAAAACTCTGTTATAAATCTGGCTTCGAGTTTTTACATACAATTTTAGAATATGCATTTTATATTTACTTAGAAGAAAATTTGGACTTATTTGCAATCATAGGAGCTGAATAAAAATGTTTTATAAGAATAAAATTATTATTTTAAAGCAAGAGAACGGGGTCTTCACAATATATAAACCCCTTAGTTAGAAATCTATGGGACGAACTACCATTCTTAAATTGAAATTCCAAGCATATTGTTGCTATTCCCTACACCTGCCTATATATCAATGAGAGTCAGTCAATAAATAATCATCTCGCTATAATTTATCGCTAGCTATTTGAGAAAAAGAAAACACAAGGAAAACCACTCCACGCAGATTTCCCATTTTCATAATAATAAAAAGAAAAGTTAACTTTCCCATCCACTTCGTGCCAAAGTTGGATGCACTTCCAGATCCAGGCGCAACAACAGGGCAAACAAAATATTGCTGCCGCTGACAAAGAAAAATGCTTGCACTTTAAATATAGTTTCATGCAGCCACATAAAAATTATGTGCAGCACTGTGGAGCACCTTTTGCTTGGGAGCGTGAGATACGTATGCAAATGTGGCGAATGGTTTTATTCAAATTCAGCGTCAGTGCATCTCGAATGCATAAAGCGACACAAGAAAATGCACAAGGAAAATGCGAAAGCCTTGCGAGCGAAAAATGACAGCAAATCAGACGCAAAAAGAATATTTTGCCAAATAGGCTTAGCGAGCCCAGAGGCAGAGCACTTCACCTGGGCAGGTAAACAGTTTGTGGAGTGCAGCCAGAGTGGAGCTCCAAGTGGCCTGTTAGCTGCACACTTGAGCGCAAATAGCCGGAAAATTGCTATTTGATTTTAACACTTGCTCAGTCGCAGTCGCAGTTGCAGTCGCAGTCGGGTTGCAGTCTCAGCCACTCACTCACTCAGTCACTGACCCATGGCTTCCTTTCTCCATTTCCTTGCAGCGATGAGACTTTGGAGGCCTTGAGTGATGCTCAAGTTGTGGCTCCAGCGGCTCAAACTGTGGACCTGCACTCGGCAGATCATCGCAACTCGTACCTCTATGTGTTCGACTACCAGACACGTTTCGGCGACTATCCACAGGTGAGTTTGTCAGCTCGACCCGAACTGTGCCACTGCAAGCACTCAACTAAATTGTTGCCTTTATTTATCAATTTGACAGCGCCAGGGCTGCATTCATGGCGAGGACTTACCCTACATTTTTGGTGCACCGCTCGTCGGCGGTTTGAACCACTTCACTCGCAACTATACGAAAACCGAAATCAGTCTATCGGAAATCGTAATGTTTTACTGGTCCAACTTTGTGCGCACTGGGTGAGTATTGATTGGGTCTGCGGTCGCATTGACCACAACTCTGTGTGCGTGCGTGTGTGTGTGTGTGTGTGTGTGTGTGTTTGTGTATTTTCCTGCTAACCAATCGACAATTTACGTCCATCAAACAACACAGCAATCCCAACGAACAAATGGAAACCGAACATGGCAGCCGGCAGGAACGCAGTCGCTACAAAACCATCGAATGGACGGCCTACGAGAGTGTGCACAAAAAGTATCTGAATTTCGGTGAGTGTTGCCAAATGTAACGCAATAATAGGCTATTGGGAACCAGCTGCATTATCGGTCTATGACAGTGCACCATTAGAGTATCTAAATGTCCAAGTGAAGAAGGACTCTTGTTTTGTTTTGTCAACTATAAGCCTTTATCTGGGCTATTTTCATTGTATATTAACTTCATTCTATATTATTTAGAATATAAGACTAAGTTAGAGCGGGCAATTAATTGCAATTAACTCAGGAAAAATAGTTGCTTCATTGCAGAACCAAGACTAAAATTTGGAGTGTTTTTCCACATGGGTTGATTTTTTATACTACATTAAATTTATTATTAAACTTAAAGAAAAAACAAGTAAGAAAGCTCTAGTCGAGACTGCTCGACTACGAGATCCCCTGAACCCTTGGAGCAATAGATATTTCAATAATTTTTCGCGTCTTTCAGCTTACACAAGAAACACGCACACACACACGCACGTACGCATACACAGGCATACATACACACACACACGCATACAGACAGAAACGCATACACACACTCACATACACACACACATACACAAACACATACATACACATACACAAACACATACACAAACACATACACACACATACACAAACACATACACATACAAGCACCCACGCATAAACGCATGGGCTGCAGTGTGCGCTTACTATGAGAACTTAATTGTTTAATAACTTTTTTTATGGACGTACGATCTTCATGAAACTTTCAGATTATGATTATAACATAGATATGCATGTAATTGCCAAAGCACAAGTCTCTAGTATTTGAAATACGCTTTTTACAAAAGTGAGGGTGAGGGGGTGAATTTAAGGGTGGGGGGTAAATTTTAACAAAAACCGAAATTGTATAAATTGCATGTAAGCATACATTAAAAATTTGGAGACTCTAGCAATAAAGGTGTAGAAGATATAATTTTATAACTGGTTTTCGATAAGGTTTTTTATCGATAAAAAAAGATCGGGATGAGTTATCGAATTTTAATGGTAAACTTGATATGCGCGCTGTAATTACGGACATTTTAAAAAAATTTGAAGTCTCTAGCTCTTATATCTTCTGAAATCGACGCGTTCATACATACGGACAGACGGACAGACGGACAGACGGACAGACAGACGGACAGGGCCAAATCAACTCAGCTCGTCACCCTGATCAAGAATATATATACTTTGTGGGGTCTGCCACGCCTCCTTCTCCCTGTTACATACATTTCAACAAAACCATTATACCCTGATTTCCCATTTTCAATGGGTTCAGGGTATAATAAAATAAAATAAAGTAGAATAAAATAAAATATAATAAAATAAAACGAAGACAAGTAAAATCACATAATAAAAAAAAAAAATAAGTATATATAAAAAATATAATAGTATAAATATAAATCAAATAGTATAAATGAAATAAAGAAATATAAAATAAAAATTAAATTAAATTATTTAAAACAAAATGAAAAACTTTAAAAAATTAAACGAAATAAAATAAGTGTTCCGTCCGAAATTAAATTCAAATGAATTAGTTCTTATTCTATAAATTCTTTAATATTTCACATATATCAAAACTAAAATATTTTTATTAGATATTTATATAGATAAGTCCTTTTAATTGCTAAAAAAAAATTAAAAGCTCACAAATAATGCTCAACTAACAACAAGTTTGACAAATCGAACCCTGCTCGATCTTCATTTCTTCCACAGACACCAAGCCAAAGCTGAAGAATCATTATCGCGCTCATCGGCTCTCCTTCTGGCTGAACCTCATTCCCGATCTGCACAAGCCGGGCGGCGACAATGTGCCCGCTGCCCATCACCAGCTGCACGACGACGACGATGAGCTGGACAACAACATTGCCAGCGATGCCTCGGTGAAGCCCCTGAATCCCTCGTACACGTCGAGGGGTGCGAATGCCGCGGCCATGGGCAACTATACGATATTCACGAATCAGGTCTTCTCGCTGCTGAATCTCAGTTCGCCGTCGTCCTCGCTGCAGCGCAACGGGACGCGTTACGGCGGCGGCAAGATCTATCCGGACGACATTCTGGATGCGGATCATGCGGCGGGTGGGGCGGCCAGTGCTTCGCAGGATAGCGATGGCTTTGCAGCCTACTCAACGGCGCTGAGCGTGACCATTGCGATTGGCTGCTCTCTGCTGATACTCAACGTGCTGATCTTCGCGGGCGTCTACTATCAGCGGGACAAGACGCGGCTGAGCGAGCCACGCAGCCAGACGAAGCTGAAGCGGCAGGAGAATGGCCAAATACCCAACAACATCTGCGGCGACCTGGAGACCCTGACCATCCATGCAAAGAGCGATCCGGCCACCATACTGTCGCATCATCATGCCATGCAGCATCATCAGCTGCCGCCGCCGGAGTTCGCTGACATTCCGCATCGCGCGCCGCCGCCGCCGAAGCACATGAAGTCGTCGCTGCAGGACGCCGGGCAGGTGGGCGGCGGCGGAGGCATGATGCCGCCGCCCCATGCGCTGCAAGTGCTGGGCAACCAGTGCGGCACGCTGACCAAAAAGAGCTGCATGAAGCAAACGCAGGCCACACAGCAGCAGCAGCAGCAACAACAGCAGCACTCACCCGCACAGCAGCAACACGTGGTAACGCATCAGCAGCATATGCAGAATCATCATAATCAAAGCATGACCACGGTGCTAACCACTGCCGGCGGCCTGATACCCGTGCCCCAGCCACCCACAGTGCCCGTAATTGTGGCAACCACAACGCAACAGCACGCACAGCAGCAACAGTCGCAGCAGCAGCAGCAACAGCAGCAGCAGCAGCAACAACAACAGCAGCAACAACAACATCCGCTGATGGATGAGCTGCGTGTGTGACATTAATTGACGGTGCGTTTCAAATGTGATCTCTAAGCCTAGATCATCTAAGCGCACAGTCCGAACGGCCGTTTCAAACTGAGTGTGTATGAATGTCTGTGTGTGTGTGTATTTGTGTGTTTTTATTTGTGTGTTTGTATTTGTGTGTCTGTTGTGTTAGTTGACTCAACTGTGCTGCATTCGCTAATAGAGTTTGTTTATGTTAGCTGCCTGCTGTGAATGTTAAGCTGCATATGTTAAGTAGTTCATTTTAACATCAGTTTTATTGTATATAAAAAGAATTTAAAAATATTAGTGGTGTTAAGTTTAGTTGTTGTCATTCCCCAAGCAATTAGATAAACAATTTTATAGTTTCAATTTTCCCAATAAATTATACTTTATTTATATAAAAAAAAAAAAAAAAGTTCCATCTAGGACCAATTCACAGTTCGGCAAAACTATTTCAAATGAGAAATCCATTTTAGTTTGAATACATAAAAACGATTCACAAAATATTAAACAATTATATATTCCAAAATATATATGTATATGTATAAAACCAATATAAATGTTATTCTTCCAAAGACTGAATTCATATTGTGTATGTGTGTAAATAATATAAAGGTCTAGCTTATAAGCTGTACAACATCAACAACACCTAATCCAAAAATATATTTCATTCAAATAGCATTAAAAAATTTGCAAAATACAGTTAAAAGACAATTAAGTAAATAAATAAACAGGAAATTACATTTTATTAATTTTGCGGTTCCATGTAAAAAAAAAAAAAGCGTTATTATTTTAATTTTTATTGTGTTTTCTAATTCGCTCGATTTGGATATAAAACCGCTTAAACACCTTTTGTAGCCCAATTCCAATAGTAACCAATTTAAGCCTTTAATGAAAATCACAACTCTTTGACAAAGAGGACAAAAAATTGGTATTGTTAATTATAAGCCTGCAGCTACTTTGTTATGCGACTAACTAAACCACATAAATATTTATAAAGCTATTAACATTAAATGCATAAAAAAGAAGAACAAACCGAAACAAACGAGGTAAGAACGCGCTCGACTAGCAGATGCCCTGTACTCAGATATAAATTGGATTTCAGTTATGATGCTTCTGCATTAAAATATTGCAAATTTTCAGCTAGTTCGCAAAGAAATTGTTAGACAAACATCAGCATTTTATACTTGCATCAGATGCCGGGTACAGGGTATAGCAAAAACAAATTTGTAAACATAAAAAGAAGAGAAACAGAAACACACTGCTAGTAGTTAAAAATTCAATTAGACAGTGAGTGTTAAGCGCGCATAATATATAAATAAACAATATAAAATGTTCAGTTTTTAATTTTAAGTAATAGTGAAAATGTCGAAAATGTAATTAAAAATGAAATTGAGTTGCGAAAATGCGCTATAAAGCAGCTCATTAAAATGAAGTAGCGCGAAAATTACAACAATTAAATTTGCGTGCATGTGGAAAATAATTGTAAATTAAATAAAAACAAACAGAACAGAGAAAAAGAAAAGCAAAAGAAAAAAAAAACGAAAGACAAACATATTTAGACACAGTAAAAACAAATGATATAGTAAATGAAATGAATATGTAAAACTCTATAGCTCTATAGCTTATGTGTATGCGTATATATAGTATATATAGTGTAACTGTAATGATGTAAAACTAGCAAATATATATTAAATATATGTAAACATAGAAAACCAAAAGGAAATAAAATAAATAAATAAATAAACAAAATATATATGCATATTTATAGTGTGCTGCATAATTAAACAGGAGAAGAAACAAAAAAACAAAAACAAAAAAAAAGAAAATGAAATATTTAATACATAAATTAATTCAAATTTATTGCATTAGAAATGTGTACGAGTGAAAAAGTACGAAAAAGTTCACTAAAGTCTCAAAAACAAAACAAAATAAAAAATAGAACAAATTTAAAACTAAATGAAACAAACTGTTAAAAAACTGTTCAAACAGTTTTTGATAAAAAAAAAAAAATAAAATAAAAAAAAAGAACATTTCAAATGGAAACCAAAACAATTTGAGTACTAATAAAGTTATAAAAATGTAAAAAACAAATTATAGAAATTATTTTTTTATTTAGCAAACTCTATTGAATGCGCTTTAAAGCATTGAGGGAAAGTGCTTTAAGATATTTCGGGAAATGTGCTTGCAATGCGGAAATGGCTGCGTAAATAAATGGCTATAACGAGGACTTTAAGAGGCAGTTAAGGCGCCGGATCAATGGCTGACGATGGATGCGTATGAGTGTGCTTATATGTACATATATAGCAAATATAGCCTCACACACACACATAGAGACACTCGCATGCAGCTGTTAACCAAATATGCTGATGGTCTGGCAACTACATAAAAGAGCTTCAAGTCTTATAATGCTTCCATTGATACGTAAAGGCAGCGAACGATAGATAAAAGCTGAACACACACACAAACACCACATACACACATATCACACACGCTATACACATACCGAAAAAAAACGAAGAGAAACCATTGAAAATAGATTTATTATGCAAATTTGCCAAAGCATAAGTGAATACATGCCAGACGACTCGCTTAAATATACCCTGTAATCAATAAAAATACGTGCGGAGAGTGTGGTATAGACTAGCTGGTAGCTAAGGCGCAGATGGAAACTGATAAGGCAGCAAATGAATTAGATTTATTTTCAATTTATAAACAAATAATTTATTATTATTTTTATTAACTATTTATTTATTCACTCCTTATCAAATTATTATTATTTTTTATTTTTACTTTGATTTTTTTTTTTTTAATAATGTTTATTAAGTCATACGGCGTAAAATTATAATTCATCGTGCATAAAGTAAACAATTTTCATGTCGGTAGACTAGCCAACAATTCGCTAGCTTACAGGGTATTTCTATTGCCACTATTATTCTATGCGAGGATTGTTTTATAGCTTGCATGGTGCAAGGCTTAACTGCTTAATTTGTGAAAACAAAAAAAGAAGAAATATATATGTACATATATTGAAGGAGGGCGTGGCTTTGGTCTATTCTAAATGTTTGCCCTTGCCAAACTGAGAGCCGTGGCAAAGGGAATGGCTCGGAGCTGGCTCAGATAGAAAGTATGGACTATGTAAAGCTTGCATAATTCACATGCGTAATTGAATAAAAACATTTTGGCTAAATTGCTGCCAACATCGTTAGCCGCTTTCTAACCATTTTCTTTTTAGCTCAAGATTTGCGTGATTTTTATTAGTTGCGATTCGCAGCTAGGATAAATCCAATAAGGAAAGTACGCACACACACATACGTAGGGAAATGTCAAGGAAGCATGGAGCAGGCACTGGGCCAAAGAACTTGGCACATAATCCCTTTAAATGTCTACTTCGAGCTGGAGCTGGAGCTGAAGCTGCAGCTGGAGCTGGAGCATGGGGAAGGGTTTTGATTTCAACAAAAGTTTCGCATTTTATTTTTGTAGTTTTTGCATGTGTTGTGCTTCGCTATTACTGCAGAGCAGCTGGAGCAGAGGCAGCAGCCAGAGCAGGAGCCGGTGCCGAGTAAGGAACATGCTCGCAATGGGCGTGGCATGCTGTGAGTGGGCGGCTGACTGCCACATGCTGTGCTTAATTTATTAGCACAAGCTTGAAAATTAAATAATAAAAGCCCCTGCAAGTGGCTCTGTGTGAATAGAAATTATCACTTTTAATGTTGCCAAAAAGGTCACGACTCAACAGTGCCTCGCCCGGCCGAGGGCGGGCCAGGGGCAGTTCAGCTGGGCGTGGCGCCAAGGACTGGGTAACGCTCAGTGCTAAAAGTTGGTAATTTATGTTGCCAAATCTGCTGGAAATTGCTTTATACGCTAATAAAAGTATTTGCAAAACAAACAAGTCCATTTAAGGTGAGCGAGCGTGAGGCACAGCCAAAATAAATAACATGCTGCCCCCTGCTCTAGTATATAAGCTGAAGTAATCTATTTAAGCACTTACAAGAGCATAAATCCCATTAGAAATAATGTGAATGTGAATTTGATACATTACCTAAGAGTTTCAAATTGAATTAAAATGCACCGACAAGAAGCTATTCAAGGAACCAATTGAGAATTTTATGTGCATCATTCAGTTTTAAATAGATCTACAAATTCATAAGAAAGAGACTTGATTTTAGTACTGACCATAGTGTCAGTGATTTTAGTCTATATAAATGTGAATAGGAATAAAAGGAGCTAGTATTGTTATTAACTATCGATACCTAACTGTAAGGCTTTCGTTAGCCTTTACCTAAAGACAATCGACACTCAAGTAGAATGCCATCATTTACTATTATTGGAAAAATTGGATCAACATACATCAACATACATTCAATATATTATAATGGACCTAACAATTTTTTTCAGTTATAAGGAACTATAAAAAAGTCCGTACAAAGGCCAATGCAGTACTGAGTTGGGATACAATCTGACTTACTCTTAAATACTTGCAGTGAACCTTAAAATATTACTTATAGTATATTACTTATAGTGTGCCAATTTCTAGGCTCTTTTGCATCATTTAGTAAATAAAATTAAAATATTCTATATCTATCATATACACAACACAATGCTCCTAGAATTTTAGTCCATAATCCACCAAATATCTTGACTTTACCCTACTTAAGCTTAGCATTACTTTCTTTGTTGTTAGCAAAAACAAAAACCAAAAAAAAAAAAATAAAATAATAAAAAAAAAAAACAGAAAGCAAAATGAGAAGTGCAGAAAAAGTATATCAAGCTAAACTCCATTGCAACGAGTTTTGTCCAGTTAAAAAGTTTTTAGCACATTCCGTTTTATTGCACATCAGCGATAATCCAAACCAAAATTGAGTGCACAGTTCCGCAGAAGAAATCCAATTTGAAGCCAGAGTACGAAAAAATATAAAACACGCCCGAAAATTCCACGCAGAAAATTTGATGCTGCAAAAACGTAGCACAAATTTAAAAATTCCGCACAATTTGCACAACTTTCCGGTTGGGTGGGGGAGGTGCTGGTGGGGAGTTTTATGCTGCATAAAAAAAAAAAACTAGATGTAACATATAAAAAAGTTTAATAGAACTCCTAGCGTTGAATCGTAAGCGGAATAAAAAAAAAAGAGCGTTTTACACATTAAACCACTTTGACCGGCAAACTTTATTTCCAGCAATTAGTTTGTATTATTTTTTCCAGCTCACTTTTGCCAATACATTTACTTTTTATCTCCGTTAGATTTATTTGCTTTTGTTGTTGTAGCGTTTTGCAACTTTTTAAATATTTATATATACGCTTTTTGCTAGAGGTCACTCAGGTGTTCTTCGCTTCGCCAAGAGCTGAAAGCGATTCGAGTTCGTGCTCTGCGCTCTCTACATGCCACGCAAAGTTTTATTAGTTGTTGACCAATATCTATCTCCCGCTGCTCAATAGAAGGAATTATAAAGTAAAACCGAGTCGCTTGCAAAAACAAACTTCGTGAATTGTCTTGTCTCACTTTTGCAATACTTTTGCCATACAACAGCTGCATGTTTATGACTCTGATCCGCCCACAGCACATCCACAAATAGTTGCAAGGAAGTTTTCTATATGCATCGAGTATATGTACGTATTACAAATGCAAAAAGCTTACACAGCCAATTACCAGACAGACAAAAACAAGCGTTTCAGACTTGTAGTAAATCATTTAATATGCCCTATTAGATGTATCGATGTAAATGGAAACTTTCTATTAAAACACTTGGTGCAAAAACTACTCAAATTTATAAAAATATTATTGTCATGAATTTAAAAACGCGCCAAAAGTTTTTATAATAGCGACTAGCTTGAAATGTTATATGTAATGCATTTTGCTAATGGAGCTGAGGCGTCGAGATAATTAAAAAAAAAACTTTGTAGAACTCGACTTTTTAGGTAAGTGGAATTTATTAATTCCTGCTTGTTTTACACCGCAACAAATGACTGGCTCCTAGCTTTGGTTTCCTAAGGTAGAAGGGGAACCTATGTTATTAACAGTGGATAGCGCTGTTAATAGTAGAATCTGTTAATGTTAATGTTTCTGTTAATATATTCTGGCAATTCTTATAGGAGGATTGTCATCCCTTCCATCTCTTATATGTATATGTAGAGTATCGCTTAGCTCTACTCTTTGAAATCTTCCCAATGTACTACCTCTAATTAACCAATATGAACAAGTCTTAGCAAGTTATTGAGCAAAATATGATGCCAGAATTGAAATGGGAGCTGAGTGCAGTCAAAAATATTCCAATAATCTCTCAAAGTAGAAAAGCGGCAACTTAATCAATATTTTCAAGTTATTCTTTGACAGCAATACAACTGGCAGCCATAACCGAACCCATTTATTTGGACATGGCAAACGCATTACAGAGCCATACAAAGCTTTAGAGCAGAGGACATGGCCATAATCCAAGCAAGCAAAACCGAATTATAAATGAGAGCCGGATGGCATCCACTCGTAACTCTCAGGAATGTGAGTTGATTGCGCAAAATGTGAAATTCTGTCATGACTGGGTCATTGAGATGAACCTGGGTGCTGCATTCGATTGCTGTCATTGGCTTTGACTGCCCCGACAAGTGTCGCATGTTGTGCTATCTAATGTTAAGCTACTTTTCATGTACCAGCCATAATACAAGCCACCCCACACAGAACCCCCGCCCACTTCGACCCACAACCCACAAGCAAAGCGAAATCAGGCGACTGCTGTGCAGCAGCAGCAGCAGCAGCTCGACTCAGTTCTCCAGAGCTTTCAACGACCGTTAAGCAACGCAATTATTCATGTTTTTGATGCGATGAAGTTGTGCATAAGCTTAGCCCCCATCCTGTCCTCTATGACCCCTGCCAGCCTCACACACTCTTACCTTTGGCCGGTGCACTTTCCCCTCGACTTGATTTGCTCGATAATCAGGCACCGCACAGATTGGCAGCGCTTGAAGCTTGGCATCTGTGACCGCTGAGCCAACTGTTTGCATTCGGTTACCGTATTGAACGGGTTTAAATTATAATCAGTGCCCGAATACAAATAGCTTTGTGTCATTGCAGCTGCAGACCCTTGCGGTTGCTATGATTAAAAACCAAAAAGAAATTTGAAAATGTTCCACTGAATGAGACACGTACTTAAAGTACTGCAAGATTATCGATTTAATGCTGAGAGTATATCAATTACTGCATGGCTGACGATAACCAATAGGTCAAACGATAGATAGCTCACTTTTATCTGTCATATTGAGCTACATTGTCACCAGCTCTTGCATTTCACGACTCTAATCGCAATCGATGCAGCAATAATACATCTAGCTATACTTTACAATCAGCACAAAAGCTGCATTCCTTTTTGCAATTTCTATTAGATGTTTATGCATTTTAGTATAGGTCCACTAAATTTTTATGCAACGCACAAAGTTCTGACACAATATTCAAAATTAAGAGCTTTTCCAAATAGAACCCAGATCCAAAAAGAACCCAGAGTTTTTGCTCTGTATGCACACGATATTTTTTAAATTATCAAGCTCAACAAGTTTAATTGTGAAACTCAACTTTAAAGATGTTTATTGCCAATGCCATCAATGTGATGTCTACAAATGATATTATAATCACTTACAAGAGACAAAAACACACATCAACATGTGATTATGGAACTAGGCGCATCTTTGGGTTGTTAGAGCATTAGGGGCATACCACAGGAAACGTAACATGCGATAACAAGAAACTGCAATTAGTGCCAAACATTTTAATTAGCTCAATAACTAGTTGATAGGCGAAGGACATAAAAGGGGAGAGGGGCTCAAATTCAGCTGACCAAATGCAGGCAACTACACAAGAATATTTGTATGCATACATACAGATATATATATCAAAATCATAGAAATAGACACAAAGATATACATATACATATATAATATTCAATATAGACTAAAAGTTGCCTCTATCTGTTGAGAATATAATACAAACTATTTATTTTTAAATTTGTAAACAATTATATAAAAAACAATTTGAAGATATACATAATTATCTGCCGATAGCAAATTTTTTTGGAATAAACTGTTGCTTATATAAGTAATCAAACTAAATATAAGACACATACATCCATATACCTTATCTCGAAATAGATCATAAAAATACTTATGAACAAATTTGCAGGCTTAATGGAAAAAGTTTTGATGCGTGGCAAAGGCGGCTAATTCTATTGTCATTAGCCAAAGTATGGCTATCCAAATCGTGCATACTATATAGCATCAGTATATGTACATACATATATATATATAATGCCAAAGTAAGGTAATGCACATAATTGAATTTTCATGCAACTAAAATGCCTACACAGAGGAAGCGCGAGAGCCAAACGCTTTGTTACTAGATAAAAAAAGAAGGAAAAATGAAAGGAAAGAAAAGCGAGCGCGGCTCGGTAAAATTAAAGTGAAATTGAAAAAGTTTTATGAGCTTTTCCGGGGCGCCAAGCGTGGAGCAGCGAGCGGCATGCGGCATGTGGCAGGCAATGAAAGAAAAATATTACACAGCCGCCACCGACGCGTAAAGAAGACAAAGGCGTCGCCTGACGATTTGCCGCTGTTCCAATCCTTGTACTTTATGTTTTTTTTTTTTTTTTCTTTTTTGTGGCTCAGATTGTTGTTGTTGGTGGTGTTGTTGCTGTTGTCTCCTTTGTTAGCGCCGCCGCCACTAAATTGCCTTCCCGTGCCAGGACCTGCCGCCGCCTCGAAACTTCGTGCAGCAGGTTGCTTAGGTAACACAGTTTTATGTAGTTATCCTTGACGCCAGCGTCATCAGCTCCTGTAATTGCATAATAATTGCAGCGACTGCAACGGCAACGGCGTCGGCGACGGCGACGGCAACAGGGGACCCCCGAACGGCAGCGGCACTCGCTTAAACTAATTTTCCCATAGAATTACTTTGGATGAGTTTGGTAATTAATGGCAGCAAGCAGCAAGCAGCAGGAGACAGCAACAGCACCGCCCCACCAACTTCTCTTAATGAGTAACTCCCGAATTGATGAGAGGACAGTACAAGCTTTCTTCAGAACAGATAATTTAAATATAAATAAAAATATATCTAATAAAAAAAAATAAAAATAAAAAAAAAACCATATAAATATAAATTAATAAATAAACAAACAAAATATTATTTTTTTGTAATTCAAGCAGTGTATTATTTGGCTAAACATAAAAATAGCAAAACTTTCCCAATATCACTGCCAATATTTAATATTTAAGAAATGATTAGTGTTGAGTTGCTCATGAGTGAGTGAACAAAAAAAGAGTTGTTCACTAAACCAGTGACTAAACTGAGCAACTGAACATGTTCCTCTCGAATTGTTCTTTATTACTCACTTGCTCTTTTTTGCTCATTTGTTCTTTATTGCTCACTTGTTCTTTTTTGCTCTCTTGTTCTTTATTGCTCTCTTGCTCTTTTTTGCTCACTTGCTCTTTTGCTCAGCTGTTTTTTAACACTCACTTTTGTTGGCTTTGCTCATTTCGCATTCTTCCGTTTTTTATTGTCTTCAAACTCACATTTTCGTGTTAGCGCCAATTTTTGTTTCGCTTTTAAAAATTCATTATTTTGCTAGTCCGGAAACACAGTGAGATTTGGAATCATTTTGAGGACATAGGGAGTCAACAGGCCAAATGCAAATATTGCAAATGCACCCTTAGCTGGAAATCGCAGAGCAATTTGAGCCGGCACCTTAAAAGCAAACACCCTACAGCTATGGAGCCCGTTGTTCGACAGAGCGAGGAGATAACAACCAAAAATTACAAATTTTTTACATTTACATTTTTTAAAAAAAGAACAAGTGAACATGTTCACCAAATTGAGCAACGTTTACCCAACATTTCAAATGATAAATTATAATTTAAAACTGTATCTCGAAACACTTAATACTTTATATTTTTTGTTAAGTTAATTTTTAAAGTAAAGAACAAAAAACATTGCAAAATTTGTCATTATATTTACATTAAAAAAAAATCAGCTTGAAATTAAAGCACTTAAATTTATTTTGCTTTCATTAAATAAATAAAAATATTAATAAAATTTAGTTAGTAAAAGATGCATTTTTATATTTATTTTATATATTTTCTTTAAAATTTTAGGCGCTAAATGTGTTTGCAATTATACCGTATGTATTTCTAATTTTAGTCGAGTCGATATTAATTTCTTAATTTTTGAGTTTTTGGCTTGCATCGTCAAAAAGTGTTTCTGAGCATTAAAATTTTATTAAGACATTTTTAGGCATTTAATTAATGTGTTATATTTATTTATTTATTATTAACGAAAAATCTCTATTTTCCTACATAAATATTCATTATATAAGCAACATGCATACCTCAAACTGCTATAGCTCATAGTTCTTCAGTTCAGATTTTACTATTTATGCACTCTTCCTCTGTAGACAAATGTTGTGCAAATTTAATTGCGAAAATTCTGCTTGTTCAAGAAATATTTGCATACTTTATTTGGGGGTGGGGCGAGTCGCTTTCGAAATAGTACATTACTTTTTATATTTCGGTTGCAACTTGCTTGTTGCTGTTGTGCGTGTTGTTGCATGTTGGTTGTGTCATATGCAGCCAAATTATTTGCGCAGCATTGCAAAGCAATTTTTCTTGTAAATGTAAATTCTTGCAGCTGGAATTCGGTTCGCTCTGAATTGTGTTGCATTTGCAATTTAAAGTTTTCGCACGAGCAGCGCGGCAGCGGACGGTCAACGGGGCGTGGCGACGGGGGCGGCTTGTCTGAAAAAGTCCCTTTGAGTTGGCGCAAAATTGGGCGAGTGCAGCGAGAGTTTTGTTTGGTTTTATCTGCTTACAGTAGCTGGCCACGCCCACACGCCTCTGACGACAACTAAAATACATTTAGGGTAGCCATATACACATATATATATATATATCAATGTGTATATAAATCTACATTTCTTCTGCCACTGGCAAAACTGTCCAAAAAGTGTCAAATCCTTTTGCATACATCCTTTTGGCCTACAGCCACAGAGCTGGGGCTGGGGCTGGTCATGTGCCCAGCTGTTGTCCTTACTGGCAAACTGAAGATCAACTAGAAACTATTGAGTCGCTGCCCGAGTGTCCTTGCCAGGACTGCTGCTGCAGCTGCTGCTGCGGTTTATTTGCATCAAGTCGCTGCTCCACGTGGCAGCTCTCCTTAAGCCCATGCCGCCGCTCCGCGTCTCTACGTGTCCCTCAAGTATTTTCCAAGCAAATACTGCACGAAATTGCTTTATTTGCCTGTTAGCTGCAAGTTGGCCCAAGTGGCTAAGGCACGAAAAAGAAAAGGAAAGGAAAACATAAAATAAAATAAAAGGACGAACTAAGCGTGCTAAATGTCAAGCAAGCAGCTTTTTTGTGTGTTCTTTCTGTCGAGGCGAGATTGACACTGCTTTAAGTCCAAATAAATCTTTATTCCGTTCCCACATCCATTCAGACAGGCTCACAAATTATTAAACCAAAAATGCGCTCACAGTTCAAATGTTGTTGGGCTTAACTAAAAATATTAAGAGAGAAGGAATTTTGAATAAATATTTATAAAGGTAGCAATACAAATCTCAACTATTTTTACGATATAGTTAGGTGCTTTATGTACCGGTATTTGGGCTACCACTCCTTTCCCCAGAGGGTTGTAAACACTATGAGTTCTTATATACTCGCTTACTCGCAGCTCTGCGTCAGTTAAACCCGGGAAAAGGAAGTTTTTAGCTTTAAATCTCAGCAGTCAGCAAGTCTTTGAGATATCATCTGCATATCCGATTCCAACTGAGCAGATCCTCCTCCTCCAAAATAGCTTCAAGCTGTAGTCAAATCAAGCATAATATGTATTAACCCAAATAAAATAATAATAATAATAATGATAATGAAAAATTCAAAACGAATGCCAAAGACTATAAATGCATACATATACATACATATATATACAATGATAATGAAATATTGATTCAATTCATACTCTTACAAATGCATTTGAAAATGAGGCTATCAAGTTTACAATTAATATTAATTTGCATAATCATATTTAATGCTCTTAAAGGCGATATTGATATTGCAAATACCAATGATATCAATTAATCAGTCCATGGCCATTGCTTGGTTCCTTTGGAGTTGACATCAGATTAAAGCCAACATCATTTACTGCATGTATAGACTGGCTTACTATACAAAGACCAAAGCTCAGTCTATAGATGCAATAAATATTGTATAACCATTTAAAGCGACTCTATTCACGGGCACTCTCACACACTCACATCGTTCACTAAATATTGCGGCAGTTTGAATGCTGCCTGCTGGGCATTTGTAGATTTAAGCGTTCGTTGGGTTTAATCAACTGCACGGACCAAAGCAAACACCAACAGACGCTTAAACCTGCAAAGGCAACACAAAAAATTCAAATTACAAATTGACGACGTGTTTCCAAATATTAAATATTTATATTGGATGTGCGCTTCGCCTTTTTTGGTTTTATTAATATCAATTACACTAGTCAACAAACCTGGATTTAGTTTAATAATGTGAAACATATGTAGATGCCTACGATTTCTTCTTGATGGATTATTAAGTATTTCTAAAGTTACAGATTCAATATTATTTCAATTATATTATTTTATAATTTGTCTCTTGAAGAAAAAGATCGAGATGTTATCTTGAGCTGTCCTGGACTTTCATCTATAAGACTATCAAATTAATTTTGAGTATCCGAATGTTCGACTCTAATCAACCTTCTGAACTCCCTCACTTTCCCTTACATCTTTTACGCGCTTCATACTATCTGACACTCAATTCCGTTGTCCAGTGCTCACTCACACAACTTTTTCTAAGCGCTTTTAGAAAAAAGTTTGATATGTTTGCCATGTGATTATTATTATGGTATGTGTGCATTGTTTATCGTAGTGATTTTTTTCTGTCAGCGCTTTTACAGTCGAATACACAAATTAAATTGCTCTGGAAGCGGGTTGGGGCTCGCTCGAATTTCAATGTTTATCTTTCCTTTTTAATTATAGTTTGTTGTGTTTGCTTAATGTTAATATAAAACAATCAATTATAATACCTGAAGTTTTTGCTATTGTTATGTTTTTTACATATGCATTCTCTTTTTTTTTCCAACAATGCAATTTATTGCGTATAATGCGATTTAAGCTGACGCGGCGTATGAGTAATATTTACTTTCTATTGAAAATGTGGTTTGCAACGCGTTGAAAACGTGTTTATCGCTATGGTATACGAATGAAACAAATAAATGAGATTCATGCCAGACATTTCACATAGTTGTGGTGAAATAAAAAATAAATAAAATACTACTTAACACAATTTAAGGTATATATTTGAATGCCACATTAAGTTTTATGAAATCCATAATTTATGCAGCACAACAATCAAATGCAATTCATCAGCTGTATTAAATATTTTGAAGCTTAGCCCACCTCAATTTGCAGTAAAAAACTATCAAATGTATCATTAAAATGTCAATTAATTTTTATTGAACAGTGATAAAACTACACTATAAGCACAACCCTCTGCCCAGCGCTGTCGCTTATTTTTATGGCATTCGATTAAAGCTGGTAACTGGCGACATTTGTGCATTACAATTTGCTAGCGATATGCATTTAACTGTCGGCAACAGGCGAAGTTAAAGCGCCATTACAATATTAATACGGACGCCAGTTGACGCGCGGGTCAATTTGCTTTTTTGTTTTGCATAAATTTTAATGCGTCGCACGCAAAATATTTATATGCACATATTTGCACAACGCCCCATTGCACATTCGACCAGCCAGCCAGCCCAACAACAGGCAGGACATAAGCTGGGTGGAGCAGGCAGCTCTGAGCTTTATTGGCTACGCTTGCCCGGGCGCAGAGACACGGCTCAGCTCCAAAAAGTGCACAGCGCGAACTCTATTTATTAAATTATGCCACCATTTTATTTGCTGAACCGCCGAGGGCGACGCGTGCCTGAGCTACTTTTAGACCCAACTGCCTCTCTATGCGATTCTCACACAGTACAGTTTACAATAGTAGCCGCTCTAACCAACTGATATCTACAGAATACACTTTGGCAACTATTTATAGCTCATGTTAGTTACTTAAACATCCAACACGCGTGCATGAGCTACTTTTAGACCCAACCCCCTCTCTATGCGATTCTCACACAGTACAGCTCACAATAGCAACTGATGTCTACTGAAAGCAACTCCATATTATTTATTTAACATCCAGCACTTCAAATTCATCTTTGCTGCCTCTTTTTACATACATGATTCACACATCGCACTGAACAGAGCATTCGTACACAAATCTGTTCAGTGTAACGTACGAATTATGTCATATAAAATTTATTTCATATAGATTATTGTTATTTTTTTTTTTTTTTTGTCAATCAATTTTCAATTTGTGTGCTAATAGTAAAATCGTTCCATTGATACATTGAATGGCACTTTTCTAGTCACTTTACTACCAGTCAAAGGCTCAATGAGACGATGGAAGGAAAAGCAAATTGAACTCGATTTGACAATAGTTGTTGAGTTTCCATGGATGATGTTTAATTCTGTATATTTGTAAAATCAACGTGTAATTCCAATCGGAATCTAATGGAATAGCAGAAGACTTTACAAAAACACAAAGCTAACAATGCTGATTTCATTAAAGACCAAGCACAATCAAGTTTTTAACTGATTTAAAGTACTTTCTGATACGATGCTTTTGGTTTTCAGTCTTAATTGTGTACCACCATCAACTTTCGCACATCAAACTGCGAAAATTGACGCGGTTCACTCTTAAGGCTGACCAACACTGAACACTGAACACCGACATCGTTGCACAACACTGAACTCTCGTACGTTCTTCTCTCATTGCCTCAGCACAATCAATGGACAATATGATTTCGAGCAATCATAATTGTCAAATGGTTATGCATATGCAAAAAGTAAGTGAGCCGGCCCGACGTCCGATACCCTACGTTTGCTGCAAAAACAAAAAAGTATGCATTATTTAGATGCGTGTTTGCTCTACATATTTAAAGGTAATGCTATTAAATGATTATACTCACACAGCTCTGCCATATATAGGCGACACAGCAACAAACCCACCCAGGCAGGCAGGCCGTTCCAGTATCCTGGGCAAAAGTCCATTTACGCTCATATTTGTGCACACAATTTGCTCGGCTTAAATTATTTATGGACATTTGTGAATAGTTACAAATGCTGGCGAGTGCATTCATATTAAGTGTGCACTGTGAAATAGCAGAAATAAATTAAAATTTACTATGCCACGAACCAATTCTCATTTAAATTGTTCCATTTCACAAATCTTGGCCGTAATGAGAAACAGCACAGCTAAGCAGCATAAATAATAATCAAATAAACGTTTGAATATTTCAATTTCTTAATTTGGACACGCGAGCCATGAGATAATGCCAACAAAAAAAAATGTGAATAACTAAATAAACAAAAACCTCCATAAAAATCACAAAACAAATTGCATATTTTGCGGGCTCGTCTCGTGTGTGTCCTGTTTTATCCTGCTGCCCGGCTCAAATAAGCAACAAAGCACCATTTGCATAATGAGCCTATTATAATTTCAATTAAAATTCTTTCCCTCCCCCCTCTCTCTCTTCCACACTCTACGGCCATGCATGACTAACGGCACACGATAGCAACAACAAACAGAGAGTTCACATTTCTACAACAAAATTCATGCATGCCACTTTAATTACATAAATAAATAGAACTGTAAACAGGAAGTAAAAAAAAATACAAAAATAAAACTCCTCTTTTGGAACCAAAATTTGCTGTTAATGAGGTTGCTTTCGGCCATGTTCGATACTAAAACGCAAAGCTGCTGCTGTTGTTGCTGCAAATTATGGCTTATTGGCGTATACGTGCATAGTAAAATTGCGACTAGAAATCGACTAATATATACAAATAAATAGTTGCTAGCAAATAAAACTAATGCGCATTGGCTACAATTTGGAAACAACAAAATATTGGCAATGAAAGATATACAACAATTAAAATAAACGAAGCTATGTAAATACAAATATATAAATGTTATATGTTTAGCAAATACAAATTTCATACAGTGAAACTTAATTAAAAATGTGTGCAATAACAATTAATTATGAAGTCACCTATTGACCTATCAAAACTTTTAATAAGAGTGATAGATTGAGTTAAGAGTTGTTTTTATTCATATCCAAATCGATACATAAAATCCAAACAAAAACCATTAAGAGCGTTGTACTATGGAATTACCGACTGCAAAAAGCAAATTCACAACTCACATTGTTTAAATAACTCAAATTAATTAATTAAACTCAAATTAATTGTCCATC
This sequence comes from Drosophila arizonae, assembly GCF_054131065.1. Lineage (NCBI taxonomy): Eukaryota > Metazoa > Arthropoda > Insecta > Diptera > Drosophilidae > Drosophila > Drosophila arizonae. The sequence goes on from NC_142922.1 coordinate 28,053,161, forward strand.
TCAAAATTAGATTAAACTCATAAAACACTAAAAACTGCAAATGAAAACTTAAAAAAAAATGCAAAAACAAAGTATCTATTCATTTATATAGATATAAAAAATCTTGTTGCTTATCAATTGAGCTGCGAGTTATTCTGACTGATCTCATCCATTCAAGCAGAACGATATCTAAGATGAGACAACAGCAAGAATAACTCGCAGCCCAATCGTGGGGGGGCTGGGTTCGTCTCCTTGCGTCCAGGTTGTGCAATTACTCCGCATAATCTTAACTAAGCCAAGATAACTCTGAGATGGCATATATATACCTTTAATTTCAACCATTAGATTTACATGTATCGAAATTAAATAATCGAATTCACTGTGATATAATTATCGATATTTATCGATTGCATTGCACGTTATTCTAGCTGATGTCATCTAACTAAACACATAGAGGACAATAAGCAAGAATATCATGTAAAGCGACCAATTTATGGTATATAGGTATATATAAGTACAATCTATGAACTCATATAGTTCATACATCAGTTTACAAAAAATTTTTTTTTATTTTTAATTTTCAAGAGTTCATTTTGAAATAAGTTTAAGTTTACTAACAAATGTAATAGTGTTTTTTTATTAATTAAAATAAAATGGATTCGCGAGTCTTGTTTATCTGGAAATGGAAATGAAACTGGTGTCACGCGCTTCGCTATATTTACATAATCCCATACGCTCTGGAAACGGGGAATATGTCCAGTGCTTCGCCTGGCTCAAACGAGTAGCGGGATAAAGAAAAAGGGAAATGGTCGCCATATATTCCAGCTGCCAGTGTCAATGCAACCGAATGTAATAAATTCTTGCAACAGAGCCACAGCCAACAACAGTCGCCCCGCATCACTGCCCCAGACCCCCCCACCCCCCGCAGCCACTTCCCCCTGCTGCGAGCGTTGCACATGCATCCAAAACTGAGGAGCAAATTTAATGCCAATAAATTTAAATTAGCAGAACGTCGTCTGACATCGGGGCTGCAGGACAACATGTCTGGGCGGGCGCACGCAGTATTTATGATGGCACATAGCATAGTCAAGTGAGAAAAAGAGAAAGCAACGAAGAGAGAGAGAGAGAGAGAGAGAGAGAGAGAGAGAGAGGCAGGCACACACAATCAGATAAACAGCTAGTAGGAACAGGACACGGCCAGCAGGTGTCTAACACCAAAGCCCGTTATGCTGTGTTGTTGCTAATTAGTGTTGTGTTCGTGTGGTTGGGCCTTCAAGATGCAGCTAATTGAAGCAGAAAAAATGTGACCGAAGCGCATTATGGAAATTAACTGGGGGCTCAAGATATGCATCTCTCTCACAGCAAAGTCCACACAAAGTGGAGCAAATGGGAATGTAACCAGTGTTAAGTGTCGGAAAATTGATTGCACTAAAGTGTTTGCCTGAAGAGAGAATATTAACTGGATGAAATCAATGAGAGCAGAGCCTTTAACAAGGCGATCATTGGGTGAGATTTACGGGATTGAAACAAAGTGAGCGGAACAATTTTAAGCCTGGCATCGAATATGGAACGAAATAAATCTGAAATGAAACAATCTGAAGTCGGATAACTTTGTAAGTCAAGTGATATGGAATAACCTAAAATAATATATTATATTATATGAAATGAAACATAACAGAACACGCAGTATTAAGAACTCAGATATAATAAAAATTATATGACATGCAAAATAAAACATGCAATATTAGAAATTATTCACCTGTAAAGAAATCCGTAATATAGGATGATTTTAATTATTGTAAACACAAAAGAATTTTGAAACAAAAATCTTTTGATCGGGCGTCATCTCAGTCTTAGTGCTACCACAGACAAAACTCAACCTTATATAAGTTTTTAAATTTTAATTATTCAATTGTCTAACTGTGGAAGATATATCCGCCATATCTTAATGAACTTGTGTTGTCAAAAGTCCATCATTCCATTTGAACTCTCTTGCACTGAAACTAACATTGTTTCAGAGATACTTCATTTGCCCATTTGCCACGCTTCAATGGACGGCTCGGGAAAGCCTTGACACTAAATAAATCGAGGGTGTATATGTATATGAATATAACGATAGCAGCGTAATGGGTTGCGTTCAATTGGACCTACGAACAACAAATCAGACAATGCAAATAGTTCAAAAATTGTAGTAAAAAAGTATTAAAGGCGATATGAAATATTTGGTAACAGGTTTCCAAATGATAGCAGTACTAGGAAGTTATGTTCATAAGCAATACTTCCTACACATGTTTGGTATTATTCCCTTGTGCTAGACCGTTTAGCGACTCGAAGACTATTGCATTGCACTCTTGTAATGCACATACTTTTCTTCCCTTATGCTGAGGTAAAATAGCAATGAAACGGAGACTATTACAAACTTAGCTCCATCGTAAGAAATTCCCTTGTCAAAGCGAATTCGTAATCGGAACACGACATCCACTATGCGCAGCTAATATAAGGCAGCGCTCAAAAATCCTACACATTGACATGGAGTGGAATGCAACTGGACTGGCCAAAAGGGCGCAAATGCTCAGCGGGAAATTAAATGAGTTTTTACTGATTGGCTTTGTGCTGCGGCATCTGCACGCCACAAGAAGGCCAGGAATTACGAGGATACAGCTCAGCCAGCTAACGTGGCGCATTTCTCAGCTGCTATTGGGCCAGGGAATGGAAACAAAGGACTCGGCCAGACCACAGATAAAAGCGGCTGTGCCCCAATTTACTGTGAAAAGTGAGACGTGTCTGCTGCATAACATTTTAAATAACTCGGGACGCCTTTAAATATATGGCGTGCAATGCAGATAGAGTTGGAGAGGGACAGGAAGAGTGGGCGAGGGAGGGCATGTAAATGAAGCGTCTCAACGCGAGCTAAAGACCGCCAGGGACTCATCAATATAAGCAACTTGAGCAGACACATCTAATGACAGCATAAAATGTAAAATGAACTCACAGTTCAAATGCACAACAGCGCCGAGCCATGGGTGTGGGGGTGTGGGGGCGTGGCAGCTGAAGGATACAGTTTATCATTGTGCTGAACAAGCCTAGCGAAGAGGATGCCGAATCAGCGAGAACGACGGATGACCGTTCGCTCGCAAAGGCAGGCAACCTCCTAAAGACCACACCACTGCCCCCATTCTGTGGCTGGGCGTGTTGCTTGCTTGTCTGCTTCATTTATAACCACCAACGAGACGGCAAAGGACCACAAGGACGACGCTCAAATGCAAGACCGCAAAACTGTTTGGGTTTTTCCTTCATCCTTGCATTCGCACTGACCTCCTCCCAGCCAGCCCAACAACACAGCAGTAGCCAGAGCAGGAGCCAGGAGTCAGGACAGCTGTCATCATGAACAACGAGCAGCGAGTCCTACCACAGAGCGTGTGAGAGAGACAGAAAGACCAAGGGAAATTCGCTGCCAAGTGAAGCCAAGCAAAAATAGCAGTTCAGAGAAGTCCACAGAAAGCAAAAGTTTGTCAGTCAATTTTGTGTTTGACATTTTGGCACGCCCACCAAAGACGACACCGCACTCAACGCCCCCACATGGCGAACCCCAGCCGCTGCCCGTCGCAAATTTGACTCTAAATGTGGGAATAACTGATGCATTAATGCCAAATTCAATTACACTAGAAACTAAGTAAAAAATAACTATGCGAAACTTTTTTATCAAATTAGTTTTACAATTGCTGTTAAGGAATATCAAAAACTTACAAGTGTTTGACATGCATAGTGAGGAGGGCGATAGCAGCGAATAGTTTTTATAAAAGCTAGACAAAATGGAGCTGAAAAAGGAAAAACAAAGTTCGAATATTGATGCACGATTACGGTTATAAAGGAGCCGAAATCGTTTCTGATCCTCTAAGCATCAGTGGAGATTTACTATTCGATGTGTAAAGATGTTGGAAGCTCCAAATATAAGATGAAAGATCTTCAATATATAGTTGTATCTCGATTTTTGACGAAGGCTAACGATATCCTGATGACGCGCTGACATACTATATATTATATATAATTGAGCATATTCTAATAGAAATTCTCTGGTGTTAATAACGAAGGAACCAAGTGAAAACATTGCGTAATGAGTAAAAATTATATATATGATAAGAATTAATAAAAATAAAAATAATTTAATAAAAAAAATAATAATAAAATTTGGTTAATAATTTAAATAAATAAATTTAAATAATAAAGTTTACTCGTAATTATGTAAAATATATATAATTAAATAAATATTAATAAATATATAATACAAATGCAAATCTAGATGAGCACACAAAACTGTTAAAGCACATTGTGGCAAATAATAATATAGTAGAATCGCGATAATTCGAAATGGCAAGATCAGTTTCTTTTTTTTTTTCGATTTACACAAATATTTAAATAAACAAGAATTATTGAGAACGAATTTCTTTCAAGGGGATAGAATTTTTTTTCGATTTAGTGGGGTACGAATTATCGAGACTCGACTGTATGATAAAATTTTTAAAAATGTTTACACACATATACGTACATACATATGTATATCTTATTCACTCACTCGTCGTGAGATGGAGCTTGGCTCCTTCAATCTGTAAGAATCCAAACTACTTTACCACTCTTGAATGCAGATTTGCAGTCTTGAAATTTGTCTCGTTGATATTCACATCTGATTACCGAGATATATATACATATATATATATATATATATATATAGATATATATATATATATATATATAGATATATATATTATTATATATATATATATATATATATATATATATATATATATATATATAGATATAGGAAAAAAACCAAATATTGTATTCGCATATAACACAAAGCTCTATTATTTAAAGTGCTAGAAAAAAAATATTAAATATTATTATTATATATATATATATATATATATATATATATATATATCTATATAGATAGATATATATATAGATATATATATCTATATATATATATATATATATTATATATATATAGTATATATATTATAGGAAAAAACAAAATATTGTATTCGCATATAACACAAAGCTCTATTATTTAAAGTGCTAGAAAAAAAATATTAATATTCGCTCGTTTAGACAATCCTTCGTCTAGCATTTTGTTTGGAAGGATTTTGATCGGTAGTTGCTGAAGAAATCTTGCTTTAGCATATATTTTCAATACGTCTCTCTCAAGTTGAATATTTATATTTCAGCAATATGTAAGTTAGACCCATGCATTTTGTATAGACCTACAAGAGAGGGCTTGTTGCTTCAGCTTAAATATTTATTTAAGGTAAATAAAGGAATTATTAAACTGGAATGGAATTTGAATGCTTTTCTTATGGCTCACCAAATGCAACGCTGACGTATTTTCCAAAATCCCAAAAATTCTTCAGTGAATCGTACCGTAAGCTTACCTCAGCTCAGCATATCCCTGCTGCCAATTGCAAAAATAGCAAAGCAAATTGTTTCGATGGCTACCATAGCCGATGCTTATCCTTTCAACTGTCGGGGTTCGTTGTGCCGAAGAATGTCTGAAAATAGTTTGAAGGCCAATTAATTAAGTGCCATGGAGTATAAATCAAATTGCAAACCACATGAGCTGCAGCGCCACTTGCACAAGCGAAAGGCGGTGGCGGCACACAAAAACTAGACGTCAGTCCTTGGACGTTCGGCAACAAAGCGTGAAATTTCAATTTGCCATATTAATATACCCGATGCAGGCGGCAGGCAGCTGAAAAACAGAGAATAGTCAAACGGTAGACGGCAGACGAGCGAGTCCTGTGTTGTGGTATCTCCCAGGAGCAGAGTGGGACAGCATTTGGACTACAATTCACAACAGACACAAGGAGAACTGGCATAGCAGCTGCAATTCGTTACGCCCCCCATTGGTGGCGCGGGGGTGTGGCTGGCAGCAACACTTCCGTTTCCGCTAGCTTGCGCTGATTGTTTTATATCCTGCCAGAGGACACGCTGCAGTTGCCGAAAATTCGCCAACTTGTTTTGCGCTTTCTTGTCCAACTCTCGCTATTTGACTTGTCTAAGGATACGGCAAAGCGACAGCCACTTGCAGTTGTCCCTGCTGCCGCATTGTTGCGGCATTTTAATGCGCTGCTCCACAAAATCCACTCCCCATCCACTCTCTTTCGCTCTCTTTCGCTCCACTGTCTGTCTGTGTGTCTTTCTCTTTGTCTGTGGTGTGCATATTTAATCAAAGTGAATTACAAACGCCACAGACGACATTTAAGTCCCCTCGTCCCCAAAGGCAGCGAAGAGTGTTATATGGCCCGCGCTGCACTGCATCAAGTCCGTTTGCAGTGTTGTACAACGCCGCGTTGTAGCGTGTAATTTGCCTGGGCAGATCAAAAAGCGTTTCAGTTAATAATAAGAAGAGTCCATTATTTGCCAATTGACGGGGCAGCTAGGAGGCTAGCTCCCGCCCCTCCCACAACTTAATTTATGTAATTCTTTTTTTATTCCTTCGCCCATTGTAAATTTATTAAAAATGCTGCTCAAGTTTCACTTTGCTTTTGGCTTCATTTTGCCTTTGTCTTGGCCAACTTTTGGTTTCTTACCTTTTTTTTTTTTGCAGACCCCGGACTTGACTTCAGCTGTTTAATAATTACTCATTTGCTTTTAACCAAATTGTTTTTTGGGAAATATGACAAAAGCATAGAATAAACAGAATGAGAACAGTCAGTCGTGGATGACTGACTGCACAACACCCGTTCACGATTAAAAATCAGTCCTATAATATTTAAAGCGAATATCAATATTTTCAAGAAAATCACAGTGAAATATCATTATAGCTTGTAGATCTACTTGTAGTGAAGACGTGGATTTGTCATTTATAGCATTCGCTACATTCACCTTAATTAACCAATTTTAATTTTCTAGCTTCAAATCCATAAATTATCTATCATATCTATCGGACGCTAATAATATTAAGCATCATATATCATATAGAGAAAATATTATTATATTTAAACTTATGTCATTTCTCATAGATCATCAATTCATATTTCATCATACCTTACATTACACATTATGTATGATTCCATTTCAATATACATCATACATTGTATCATACACAATATGGTGTATAAATCGTTCTTTAATACCGTTTGAAAGGATAGAGTATTTCCCGATTTTATATTCATGAAGAAACGAATATACCCTTTACAGATTCGTGAGCGAGCATAAAAAATAGATAACAACAAAATTTGGTTATAAAGTTTGAATCTTTTGGGTCTCGGCTAATAGGCTTTTTTGTCAGGGTAGCTGCATTGTTTTGGGGTTTCCTCCGTTCTTTAATTATGAACGGGTTTCAATTTGATTAGTGAAAAATAATAAGGCTATGCGCTGATGTCCCAGCTGATAATAGAAACTCAAATTATGATATGCTATATATATTTCTACTAGACTTTTTAATTGAATAATTTATAAGTGTTTCGACATGATGTAACGTTTGCTTGGCACGAAACGAATTAAACTAAAACGTTTCTCTCTGTGCACATTTAAGCTGTATAGAATTTGCTAAGAGACGTGTCCCTTGGGCATACAAATCAATGCTCAATTCTCATTTTTTCCTTTGTGCTAGTCCTGAAAACTTGAACGCACCCACAACAAAATACGCATAATGCGAACGCATTGAAATTTGTCTTCAATTTCCACTTCCGAATAGTTTGCAAAAAAATATACATATATACATACATATATATGAGAACATCTAAAGCTCAAATTCATAGAACGAATTCCCCTGGTTGCAATAAAAATGAAAGCAAAAAACGAAAGGAAAAACATAAAGTTGAATCGTACCCAAATTATTTTTATGCACTGCAGTCGTATTTTGATGCCCAATCTGGAGCTGGACTTTCTGTACTTTGATTTTATGGCGAGGCAGTTATGAGTGCTGCATATATCAGGCATCGGCTGCTTGGGATACTCTCGCTTAACCCCAGCGACATTCAATTTACTTGCGAGCGAGTGTCAAATTTTGAGGGGCATCTGGCTTAGAGTGAGATTAGATTCCAAAGCTTGACTGGAGTATGCCCGCCCGTCGTTATATGCGCATAATTTAATAAGCCTTTCGGGCAGACAGGCTCTTGAGACTGCTCCAGCTCCCGAATCTGCCTCTGCTTCGACTCAAACGAGAGGCTTGAGCTGAGCAGCATGTAACCCAAATGAGGAGGAGTTGGTCCTGACAGCAGCTTAAGTCTATAATTTACAAGGTTTCGGCTCACTTTGACTTGGCAGCCTAATTTACATTTCTTTATATAAGGACCTACCCCTCACCAACTCTCTCTCTCTCTCACTCTCTTTACATCGCACTCGCTCTTTTAGCTGAAAATTAAAGTGCGCGCAAGTGTAATTAAGTACTTGAGCAATACGCAAAATCCTTGCGAGTGGGAGAGCAAATAAAAAGGACTCTGGCAAGCATTAACCCAAAATGCTTATTGGCATTTCTCACCAGCCCAGTCGACTGTAAATGGGTTAAACTCCATAAGGATTTATGACAATTTTTAATTAACAGTCGAAGCTCAAAGCTTAAAGCGCAGAATGGAAACATTTTTAAATAAAATATATGAAAAAAAATTAAGACCTTATTTATTTGATAGGTCATCAAAATTTCACTTGTTTGCAATTTTCATAATTTGAATTTCGCTTTCATTTTGGCAGCTGGAAAGTTCAGCAATTTGTATCGACATTGTTAACATTTTTTGCTCTCACATTTTTGGCATTCGTTGGCGGCGCTCTGAAAACTTTTATTGGCGCTCACACGCACGCACATTTTTTGCATTGATTGGGATTTGTTGTTGTTGTTGTAAAATTGTGAGGTAAAAGTTGAAAAGTTGACAACAAACAGCCATAATTGATAAGTGCAAAAAGTTGAACTGCACGCAAATTAAGAGTGAAGCAGAACAACCTTCCTATGGCATTGCCGTGACACGTGTGCACTGATTTATTTGATGCTGGCAATGCTGACACTAAAATGATATCACTTGCATCCGTTAGCTTTTGTATGTCTTTGACTGTATGTTAAAATAATGTTCTTAAGTAATATACTTTTTATAAATAACACATTTAACACTAGCAAAATATAATAGTAAATTAAATGTTTAATTAATATCTTTTACTAAAAATAATAAAATAATTAACACTTTTTAATAAACCTAAAAGTAAAAAAATAATAATCAAATAATATAAACAATAAAATACAAATAAAATTCACCATCAATACAAGCTTATTGGCATGTGTATTTAAATTTTATAATTTTATGCATCAAAATTCGGATTAGCTTGTGTTGTTACCTCTTCATTTGCTAAATTCTCGCTTTGCTGCACATGATACATTAAGCGAGAATTAAGGGAATGTAATGAAACACTTTTAAATGGCTTTGGTATTCTATTAAAATTCCTAGCAATAATGCGTATTAGTATAAACAAAATAAAAGTACATTTTTTAACTAATTATTATGTGCTCACTCAATAACTTTATTTCATATGTAACTATTTAATTAAATTTCGAAATGCCTGCCATAACCACATTTTAGACGTATAAATATAAACGGGATAATATAATTATTACTCTTGCATTCATATTCTAATTGCCTTTCCAGCTCTTCAACATTTTTGTATGTTGGCAACGCTGCGAATTGTATGTACATACATAATAATAAATTGAAAAAAAAGTCCATAAAACAATTTTTAGTTGAGACATTTCTGAAGGCTATGATAATTCAAATTAAAATTATAAAAAAAATAAATGTTTAATATAAATAAATGAATATAAAATGTAGATTTTAAATACATTTTATTTGTATTAAAATTGCAAACAGATTTGTCTTTTCATGCTGTCACCTCTAATTGCAGCAAAGACAATAACAAAATCTGTTCGACTGTTCTTGGGTTTCCTTTTATTATGCGAGAAAGTTTATTTGTCTAGCACAAGCCACTCACATACTCACTCACACACACAGACAAACAATTGTTTTTCGGCGTCTGCGCGCATTTCTAAGAAAACGTGAGACGCCCCACAATCGCGACTTCTTCAAAAATATTTACATTGCCAGTCGGCAGACGCCACATACGATTTTAAGCAAAAGCAATTAGAGTAAATAATGCGGCCGATCAAATTTATTTACATTCGAGTTGCTTCCTATTCGGTTAAGTTCTTGAATAGTCAAATTTCAAATTCTGCACTTACCCTTGCGAATAATTCCATCAATTCCTTTCGTTGATTCTATTCCACTGCTCCAAGTTAAGTTAATGCAATAAATTTAATATATAATATTTCATTTAATTATTTTTCACAGATTGCCCATATACACAAGCTGATCTGTTCACTTTGACTTCCAAACGGAAAAGAACGATTTAAGCAGAACCGGAAGTTGGGAAAGTAATCGACTTCAGAGTTGCATTCGACTATAGCAAATTTCGATCAGAATGAGCTTACAGCGGTCCACACACGTCACAGTGAATGTCGAAATGTCGTAGCGTGTAAAGCAGCCCTAATGAAGGAATTGCATCAAGCTTTACGACAGTTAGATATGAACACGAACCAGAGATAAGAACTAGATATGGTTAGTGATATGAATTACCCATGTTGACCCTTTGCAATATATATATATATATATATATAATTAACTTTTTTTGTTTTAATTTTATATTATGTAATATTTATATAAGCTTTACTATAATTATTTTACTTTTAAATTTTTAACAAACTCATTTCTTTAAATATAAAAGGAGATTAATTTTCTAAAATTCATTAGTTTTAAATTTAAAGAGTTACTTTTTCATATTTAAAACTTGTATTAGCTTAACGAGGAATTTTGATAGACTTTAGTAACAACTTTGTCATCGCACGATACGTGACGACGAATTCGTACATACATACATACGCACACATACAGAGAGATAGTCTAGAAGACTCTATAAATACCTAACCAACAGACGAGATTAGGTATTTACATACATGAGATTGGAATTTCTAGTACTGGAATGGCTCAATAGAGAGCGTCTTTGTCGTAGAATGTGTCCCATATGGCCAGCGCCTGGGCCTCGGGCAGAGCCATCATTTCCATCTCGGCACCGATGTTCAGGCAGTTGTGAGCTCGATCCGGAGTCAGCTGCACTGGCATCCACTTGTTGGAGTCTGTGGCCCAGCAGTTGGGATCACTGTTGGCCGCAAAGGCTGTCCACATGCCCACCATGCGCTGGATGGTCAGATATTCCGGCGAGGATTTCCTCAGCTTGGTGGCCAGCACATTGTAGAAGAGATAGGAGAGATCGTCACCGTGGGAAACGCCGCGCACACGCTCGCCGCAGACGAGCCAGCGAAACTGATTGAAGTGCGGCGAGTCGAAGTCGAAGCGATAGAGGTAGGTGGGCGTGTCCGGCGCATAGGTCAGCCGAGCCATTACCATGCGATGCAGATCGTGCCAGATTTGCCGATGTGAGAATATGTCGAGCGCCTCGAATAGCTTCATGCTTTGCCGCTGCTCGTCCCCGAAGTAGAGCTGCTTGAGTCTGCGCACCAGCTGCTCCACTTGCTCCGGCGTGCTCGACTCGCTCACCTCGCGCGGAATAATATTGTGGAAGTTCGTCATCACCCAGGGATCGTTGCGCACCAGCTGGTACGAGAAGAGGCCCTCGAACGAGTTGCCGCCCACAATCAGCGGCAAGCTATTGCCCCAGGCGCTGGCCAGCATCTCCTTGTGCGGCTTGGGCACCACGCAGTGCTCGCTCTCATAGGGCTCCACTATGGGGCCGAAGGCGTACAGATAGAAGCTCCGCAGCTCATCCTGCGTCACAACCTCCTGGTCGTGCGAGGCGATTCTCCGTGCCGATGCCCTGGTCAGGTATCCCAGCACATCCTCCTCCGCATCGCTGCCCTTGTAGCCCATCTGGCGGGCCAGCCTCAAGGCCCAGTTGCGATCCGGCGTATCCGCCCAGGCGGACAGCGCACAGCCCGACTGCAATATGGCCTTGTGGAATAGGCCGCGCGACTGCTCCGTGGTCATCATGATGTGCGTGGATGCGGCGCCCGCACTCTCGCCCATGAGTGTTATGTTGTTCGGATCGCCGTTGAAGTGCGCAATGTTCTGGCTGATCCAGCGCAGCGCTTGCACCTGATCCTTCAGTCCGGCGTTGCCCGGCACATCCAGCTTCGGGTCCTTCAAGCTCAGAAAGCCTGTCGATGTAGAGCTTTTAGTCTTCGGTATTTATAGGCTTCGTCCTCAGTCCCCACTTACCCAGCGCTCCCAGCCTGTAGCTTATGGTGACCAGCACGACGTTCTGCTTCATAAAGTAGTCCGGACTGTAGATATCCCGGGAGGCTTCGCCCTTCTGAAAGCCGCCGCCATAGATCCACACCATGACGGGCAGCGGCTTCTCCGATCGCAGACTCTTTGCGTACACATTTAGATAGAGACAATCCTCGGAGCCCTCTATCAGGCCCAGCACCATGTTGCGCTGCAGCGGCTTCTCGGCGTACGTGGTACAGTTGCGTACATTCTTCCACGGGTCCGGCGGCTGGGGTGCACGAAAGCGCAGCTCACCCAGCGGCGGCTTGGCATAGGGTATGCCCTCGAAGGCATAGTACAGCTCTTGGTCGTAGACGGTCTTGCGCTGCAGGCCCCGCACCCGGCCATAGTTGGTGGCCACGACGACCGTGTGGCTGGTGGAGAGGCGATATTGCTGCACCTTGTGGCCGACAAATCTATGGGGAGTGGCGGGCGGAGAGATAACAAATGGTCACAGTAGATAACAGAGTCAAAGAGGTGGAATGGGATGCGACGCGACGCGTCGGGCTACTGATTGCTGCCTCGCTGTGGTCCAGGTCCAACGTTCAAGATCATTAAGTCGCAATCTATATGCCCGATTCATGCTGATATACGAATTGTCGCTCGATCACCGATTGCCGAATACCCTGTATATATTCTGATTCGCTGTACTCACTTGGCGCTCATCTGCAGCAGCTTGGGAAACCCGATGTGGACATCCATTGCTATTGCTCCTCGATCTCTGTATGTGTACGTCCGTATCTATGCATGCATGCACATAAGTACATATGTATGTATGTAAGCAGCTGTATCTAGCCTATTTCGAATATTATGTATTGATATTTTCGAAATTCGATAGATTTCGAATCGTTTGCTCTGCTTGTTTCAATTCTGTCGGCCGTTGCAATGCAATTAAAACAATTTCGCGCCGTTGCCGGCAAATTGAGCACTGCTAGAGATCTGCCTATGAATATATACATACATGTATATATGTATATGTTTGTATGCTTTTCCCCCATATGTGTGCAGCGTACTCTGAACGTCTGGTCGAAACTTATCTCTTCGACTCTTATTTCTAATAAGAAATCCTACTTTCAGCGGAATAAAAATAGATTCGGCTCATGAGCGATTGACAGTGGCGCCTTATCATCACATTAACAGCGCTCGCAGCTTAACAGCTGTTAATTTATTCGCAGTGCTTTGTGCATTGTCGTGAGCTTTATGCTTTGATGACACATACAAATACAGCGACTGGCGTTGGAGACTCCTATGTTTACTTATTATTTTCAAGCTAAACTGTTGTTGTAATTAAAATACCTCTAGCTTCTTAATAAAGCTTTAGCATTTATTTTGGAGCTTTTTTATTACATTAGCAGCAGTTCGCTAAAAGCTTGGTTTTGCTATCAAGTGTTACAGTATGTGGCTGATTTTGATATTAAATAAAATGTACAAAGTCTGAGTTAAAAATAAAATTAAAAAATTTTATAAGCAGAAGTTGCAGCAATTTCAAATCTGTTTGCAAATTATCTTAATAAAATGTGGTTAAAAATTATATAAATATGTGAGACATCACAATATTTAGTTAAACTTAAGAAAAACAAAGCTTAACATTGTTATAAAGATATATAAAAATAAACAACAAATCATGTTGACTAATAAAATTCGTATACTTGCTTCAATGGAGCACAGCCGTAATCTCACAGTGTAGTCGACATTCAAGTGTATTTGAATCAGCAAAAATTCTCTCTCTCCAGGGCTGTAGTAACACAGAAAATGTAGGCTGAAATAATAAAAAAAGTATACTACCAATATATATTTAACACGCTATGTAAACTATAGCTTTTAATATAATTATTCAACTGAAAAAAATATATATTAAATAAATAATTTAAACACATTTCACGCTGGCCACTATGAGTTGATTGTAAACAATGGCAGTGCAGCCCTGGTGAGAGCAGTCGCTCATTTCGCCGAAGCAGACACTAAAGAGAGCGTCGCGTGCATTGCTGATAAATAACAGCAACAAAAGCAACGACAACAACCGTTACGATCAGAGTCGCAGACAATTTGTCAGTATTCTAATGTAGTTTTTAACGAGAACAAACAAAGCAGCTAACTCAAAATCAGCTGTGTGGAATATTTTAAAAGTACATATTACAGATAATTTATTTTACTGGCGCTCTGCTTTGCACTCATTGCCAAGCCAGTTTATGAGGTGTTTTAGGCGGTCGAGACCCTGCAATATATCGCGATAAATGCTTTTATCTAGATAAAAGCAAGAGGTGCGCCATAAATAAAAACAAAACCAGCAACACGTCACCCAGGCAGACTAGACGTAAGCTCCCAAAGGCGCAGAACATGCCGCGGTGAGTAGCTGGCGCAGTTACATTGCAATAACTGTAAATATAAATATGTTATATTGTAATCTCCTTTGCAGACCAGTCGAAACCGTTGTACAGACCAAAAGTGGGCCCGTTGTGGGCAAACACTGTACGAGCATCTACGGCGATGATTACGTCAGCTTCGAGCGCATACCGTATGCGCGTCCGCCGCTCGGGGTGCTCCGCTTCAAGGCGCCGATGCCGGTGGTGGCGTGGAAGCAGCCGCTCATCTGCAGGCAGAAGGGCGAGAAGCCGCTGCAGTTCAATCAGTACACGCAGCAGCTGGAGGGCGTGGAGAACTGTCTGTACCTCAATGTCTATGTGAAGTCTGTGAGTGACTCGAGTGATCTAATACTGTTATTGAAATTATGCTAATTATGCATTCACCTGCATACAGATGAAGACGGAGGCGCCGTTGCCGATGATTGTTTTCTTCTTTGGCGGTGGCTTCGAGAAGGGCGACCCCACCACGGACCTGCACAGTCCCGACTATTTTATGATGAGAAATGTGGTCGTGGTCACCGTCTCGTATCGCGTGGGTCCACTTGGCTTTCTCAGCCTCAACGATCCCGCTGCGGGTGCGCCTGGCAATGCGGGCCTAAAGGATCAGCTAATGGCGCTCAGGTGGATCACAGAGAATGCACTCTGCTTCAATGCGGACGCCAAGAATGTAACGGCATTTGGCGAGAGCGCTGGCGCCGCCTCTGTACACTATCTGATGTTGAATCCGCAAGCCGAGGGCCTCTTCCACAAGGCCATTATGCAGTCGGGCAATGTGCTGTGCTCCTGGGCGCAGTGCTCGGTGCCCAATTTGGCGCGACGTCTCGCCGAGCATTTGGGCATGAAGAAGATCGAGAACGCGTCCGACTTCAAGGTCTTGGAGTTTCTGCAGGGTCTGCCCGGCGATGTTCTGGTGAAGCCGTATCTCCTGAGCGAAGCAGAAAATTTGGACGATTGTGTGTTTCAGTTCGGGCCCGTCGTAGAGCCCTATGCCACCGAACACTGCATGATAAGCAAGCCGCCCGTCGAGCTGCTCGCCGATGCCTGGGGCAATAAGATACCAGTGCTGATGAGCGGCACCTCCTTCGAGGGCTTGCTGATGTACGGCCGTGTGCATATGTCGCCGTATTTGCTCACCAGCCTCAAGAACCAGCCGGAGCATCTGCTGCCGCTGGAGCTGAAGCGATCGCTGCCACTGTCACTGGCCCGCACGCTGGGCAAGCGAATACAGTTCACGCACTTCCGAGATAAGCCGCTGGAGCTGCTACCAGACACCGTGGCGGCGTATTGTGAGGTGAGTGTAGATGGAAATCGATATCAAGGCATGTTTTCACGTGAATATAATTCCTTTCAGTACGCCAGCTACAAGGTCTTTTGGCATCCCATCATGCGCACTATAAGGTCGCGCATAGAAAGCGCCACGGCGCCCACCTATCTATATCGGTTCGACTTCGACTCCTCCACATTCAATCATCAGCGTCTGAAGTATTGCGGCGACAAGCTGCGTGGCGTGGCCCATGTGGATGATCACTCGTATATTTGGTACGGCGACTTCTCCTGGAAGCTGGACAAGCACACGGCCGAGTTCCAAACTATCGAACGCATGATCGACATCCTGACCACCTTCGCCAGCACCTCAGATCCGAACTGCAAGAGTGTCGAGGAAGCCGTAACCAAAGCCACCTGGGCGCCTTTGAGTCGAAAGAATATGAAATGCTTGAATATTGGAGAGCATTTGAGAATCATCGAGCTGCCGGAGATAGCCAAGTTGAGAGTGTGGGATAACGTCTATAAGACCAAGGCCAAATAACTCTCCACTGATTTCCAAATTGACAGTCATTAAATTACCTGTATATTGAACTTTTCACGATATATCAAGTGTATCAATAGATTGATTAGCTAGTCTATTGCAAGCGAGGTCATTGAGATTGGCTAAAGATTAAGTCAATGATATAACTTTGAGAGCTCTGTGGGCTGGCTTATATGTACATATGTATATATAATTCACCAGTTATTTTTATGCTTAATACTATTTATGTAGTTGGTATAAAACTATTATAATATTTCAAAAGTTTGATTAGCTTATCTTCACTTCTTTTTCACATAAGTAAAATACTATCTAATCGAATGCGTTCACGGACTTCAATCTACTATAAATGGTTCATTTAAGAGCTAATCATACATTCTTTGCAGTTAGTTAACTCAGAACTCGAAATGGAAAGGTATTACCATGTTTCGGTGCGATTCAAGTTCCATTATTGACACATATTTGTTCTCTGCAGCACTGAATCTTCTCCCGTGGTGCAAACCACTCATGGCCAGGTGCGTGGAGCGCTGTTAACCACGCTCTACGATGACCTCTACTACAGCTTCGATGGCATACCCTACGCTGAACCACCATTGGGTGAGCTACGATTCAGAGAGCCACAGGACGCGAAGCCCTGGCGAGGCACTCTTGACTGTACTGTTCCGAAGGACAAATGTTTCCAAGTAGGAAGTATTTCACAGCAAATCGAGGGCAGCGAGGATTGCCTTTATCTGAATATCGCCGCGAAAAGTGTGAGTAGTCCATCAGCTATAGGAAAACGAATTAATCATGATTTATGCTAAAC
Organism: Drosophila arizonae; assembly: GCF_054131065.1. Classification (NCBI taxonomy): domain Eukaryota; kingdom Metazoa; phylum Arthropoda; class Insecta; order Diptera; family Drosophilidae; genus Drosophila; species Drosophila arizonae. The sequence continues at coordinate 28,070,432 of NC_142922.1, forward strand.
AGCTAATAAGCGAAAAGCCTTTGCCTGTGATGGTATATGTACATGGAGGCATGTTTAGGACCGGAGACGCAACCAGACGTAGCCTTGGACCTGACTACTTGATGCGCGAGCAAGTGATTTACGTAAGCATTGGCTATCGCCTGGGTCCATTTGGTTGGTACACAAAACACATTTCTGATGCAAACTTAATGCTAAATCTTCTCAGGCTTTTTAAGCTTTGCGGATCCGTCTCTGCGCATACCCGGTAATGCAGGACTAAAGGATATTATTCTAGCCCTGAAGTGGATCAAGGCAAACGTGGGTGGCTTCAATGGGGATGCGAACAACATTACGCTCTTTGGGCACAGCTCGGGTAGCTGTATAGTGCACTTGCTGGCGATGAGTCCCCAGGCAGAAGGCCTATTCAACAAGGCCATACTGATGGCTGGGCATCAGCTCGAAATATATAATGATCCAGACGTAGAGTATAAGTTGGCGAGGCATTTGGGCTATGAGGGCGAGAAGAACGATATGGATGTATTCAACTTCATAAATGCTACGGATCCTGAGCTGTTGATTCGGTCAGATTATCGGTCTCTCTATGAGCGAATGCAGAGTCCCATACTCTTTTTACCACGTGTAGAGTATTATGCCACTCCCACTGCTGTGGTACTCGAACAGCCGCGTGCTCTGCAGGGCAGTGCTTGGGGCAATCGTCTGCCCTTCATGATGGGTTGCACCAGCAGCGAGGGACTGATCCAGGCCATGTTTACTGTTAAAAAGGACCCGGAAGTGCTGAAGCTTCATAAGGATCATCCAGAGTTCATGCTGCCGGCCTACATACGGCATGGCTGTGCCCCCGACATTGCTCGCCACCTTGGCGGTATGCTGGTCAAGAAGTTCTGTGGCGTGAATATCACGTATGTGAACAAGTGGCATTTCCAGTCGATCGCTGATCTCTTCACCCACCACATGCTGCACTATCAGGACCGACTGCTCAAGGCGCGACTGAAATATAGCCAGGCTGCCAATTACCTATATCGCTTCGACGTTGATTCCCCTGACTTTAATTTTTATCGGGTGCGCTATTTCGGAAAGGACAGCCATGGTGCTGTGCATGCCGATGAACTGGGCTATCTCTTTAAGCTGCCGGTTGCATTCAAACTAGAGAAGACTCGACCGGAGTACGCGGTCATCTGCCGTTTTGTAGCTCTGTTTACGGAGTTTGCTCGCAGCTCCAATCCAAATGGACCGCTCACCAAGCAGCTGGTGGACTGGCGGCCCGTAACTAAAGAAGAACCCACAAAGTGCCTCAACATAAATGAGGAACTCAAGTTTATCACACAGCCGGAATCTTTGAAACTGAAATTCTACGAGCAGTTGTACTTTAGTGCCGAAATGGATTTGATTTAATGAAAAATGAACTTTTCATAAGGTAAGATAAGATATAATGGAATGTATATGGCTGAAGAGCCCATTGGACCACAAATAACAAAATCAGAACATCATCCAATGACTGTTTATGCTCATGGATTTACCTTAATACTAATCTAGACTTCATAGGGATTCTTACAGCTTTTTATTTGCTTTTGGTTCTTTTTTGTTTATAGCATAAACAATTTGTGCTACTATCTAAAAATATATAATAATAAAAGAATAACTATCTCTATTTGTTTTTCCGATTTACTAAATATGTTCATTAGGTATTTTATCTTCATTGTGAGATTAGTAAAGTCTACGCTCACAGAGATAAGCATCGTCTTATAAAGTGAATTTATGAAAAGTTGGTGTCATGCAGACAAAGTTAAGAGAATAATTTTGCCAAATCAAGAAAAAGCTCTACCGATCGGAGCGCTGGCGGTGCGTCATGTGTAATTTCACCACTTAGCTTATTTCACCACAGCGTGCGCTCTTATAAGCTGGAAGCTTTGGCTATTTGCATTCAGTATGCTTCAAAAGCGAAATGGTGTCGGATCAGTAAGTTCCGTTGGATATAAGAGAAATTCCAAGACTAATTGACATTGAATTCTTTGCAGCACTGAAGCTTCGCCTGTGGTGAAAACCACTCATGGTCAGGTGCGTGGAGCGCTACAAACCGCGCTCTACGGTGAGCTCTACTACAGCTTCGATGGCATACCGTACGCCCAGCCGCCGTTTGGTGAGCTGCGATTTAGAGAGCCGCAGGATGCTAAGCCCTGGGAAGGAATACTTGACTGCTCCAAGCCAAGAAGCAAGTGCCTACAAGTGAGCAGTCTGACACAGCAAGTTGAAGGTAGCGAGGATTGCCTGTACCTCAATATAGCCGTCAAAAGTGTGAGTCAGCTTTTCACTAATCGAAGAAATCACTTTAATTATTTTGTAAATAATTCATAGTTAAGCAGTGAGAAGCCTCTGCCTGTGATGGTATATGTGCATGGAGGCGGCTTTAAGAACGGAGATCCGACCAAATTCGGGTTTGGACCAGACTATATCATGCGCGAGCAGGTGATCTACATAAGCATTTGCTATCGCGTGGGTCCATTAGGTTGGTTTATGAAAATTATATCTGATGCAAACCTAATACTAAATCTTCTTAGGTTTTTTGAGCTTTGCTGATCCGTCCCTGCGCATACCCGGTAATGCGGGACTAAAGGATATTATTCTAGCCCTGAAGTGGATCAAGGCAAACGTGGGTAGCTTCAATGGAGATGCGAACAACATTACGCTCTTTGGGCACAGCTCGGGCAGTTGTACGGTGCATTTGCTGATGGTAACTCCCCAGACGGAGGGATTATTCGATAAGGCTATCCTGATGGGTGGTTTTTATCCCGAGACAGCTAATGCGCCCAATGCGGAATATGAAATGGCCAAGCATTTGGGTTATGAGGGCGAGAACAACGATGTTGATGTGTTCAATTTCATAAATGCCGCAGATCCAAAGCAATTGGTCCTACCGGACTTTAGGCCTTTATACGAGCGCTTGCAGAGCGGAGGTTATCCGTTATTTTTGCCACGTATTGAGTACTATCCCACGCCCACTGCTGTGCTACTGGACCAGCCGCGAGTGCTGCAGCGCACTGCGTGGACCAACCGCGTGCCCCTCATGATGGGTTGCACCAGCAACGAGGGTCTGTTCAATCCTATGATGAACATGAGAAAGGATCCGAACATATTGAAAGCGTGCCGGGAACGTCCGGAGTTTACGCTGCCGTATTCCCTACTCAGGCACTGCGAGCCAAGCGCATGTCGGCACGAGGGACAGAATCTAGTGAAGAAATTCTGTGGTGTCCATAGCACTTTTATCACTGAGGAGCATCACGCTGCGATAGCCGAGCTTTTCACCCACAACTTGTTGCACTATCAGCAGCGCATGCTCCGGGCTCGACAGGCTTACAGCCAGGCTGTCAACTATCTCTATCGGTTCGACTTTGACTCTCCTGATTTTAACTTCTATCGCATTCGTTACCAAGGACCAGAAGCCCGTGGCGTTCAGCATGCAGATGAGCTGTGCTACCTCTTCAAGCTGCCCCAAACATTTAAGCTGGAGAAGTCTCGACCGGAGTACACGGTCATCTGCCGCTTCGTAGCCCTCTTAACGGAGTTTGCCCGCAACTCCAATCCAAATGGACCGCTCACCAAGCAGCTGGTGGACTGGCAGCCCGTAACCAAAGAAGAACCCACAATGTGCCTTAATATCAATGAGGAACTAAAGTTCATACCACAGCCAGAACGTTACAAGTTACGTTTTTATGATCAGCTTTACAGACATATTAAAATGGAGCTCATTTAATGAATTTGATAAGATATTCAAAAATCCGGATGAAAAATAAACGAAAAGTATTATTCAGATTAAAGTGTATAATTAAAAATATGTACGATAATGTATAAGTATTATTCTGATTAAAATGTAATGTGTAATAATAATGATTAATGATTAATGTGTAATAATAAATATGTACATACATATATGTACAGTGTATACGTGTTTTTTTTTTTTTTTCATTTTGTATATCTAAATAAAACTTATTAAACTACTATTAATTGAGCAAGTTAAAGAGATATATATAAAAATATTTTAATTAAAATAATTACCCCAAAATATATCAGTTGAAAAGTCATAGCTAAACTCTGTTTTCAAACACTTTGTAGCACTTTGTAGGCTTTATATGACTGTAAAAAAAAAAACAAAAACAAAAACAAAAATAATAATAAAATAATTACACAAAATTATACATAAACAAGATATGACTGCTCATTTAAATAGCCCTAATCCCATATCTTATCTAAGAAAGAGTATTTAGACTTTAGGTTCACAATGAAAATATACTAAAAGATGAAATAAATGTATGATAACGTAGGCAACAAATTTGCAATGCACATTTAAGCAGTTTGCGTAGTTGCTTTAATGTCGACAGCTGAAGCGATCGGTGTGCCTGTTATTATGGCCACCACTGTTTGTTTGTTAAGCTTTCCCACTTCTGTTTACTATACTCGCTCGTCAGTTAACAAGCGGCATTGGACGCGAGCGGACGATTGGACATCATGTCGGCAAGGTGTTTGATTCTCTTATAATATAAATCAATATGTAAAAGTTTTATTTTCGTAAGTTCATGATATTGTCATTTTGTATAGTCTAGAGAAATGTGAAATATCATTGCCCATTGGCCAAGTCCGAGGCGTTAAGCGTCGCAGCTTTTACGATGACGACTACTACAGCTTCGAGCGCTTGCCCTTTGGCAAGCCGCCAGTGGGCGAGCTGCGCTTTAAGGCTCCTGTGCCCGCCGAGCCCTGGTCCGGCGTGCTGGACTGCACCCACTTTGCCGATAAGCCCGTGCAGAAGGGGTTGCTGACGGGCATCATCGAGGGCAGCGAGGACTGTCTCTATCTGAATGTGTACGCCAAACAGGTGACTTGCTATAAATTACTATATCACTGTGATGGATTGTTCAAATGGACAAATGAATTTACCGATAACAGCTGAAGAGCGCTAAACCGTTGCCTGTTATGGTCTATATTTACGGAGGGGCCTTCTCCATAGGCGAGGCCACACGGAACTTCTACTCGCCCGATTACTTTATGGCCAAAGATGTTGTTCTAGTCACGCTCAACTATCGCGTTGATTGTCTAGGTAAGTGATTGTAACCTTATCGTTGAATTATCTTTGAAATCAGTTAGTTTTATTTTTCAACCAGTTTCTCTTATCATTGCGGGTATAAAGTTCGGGCTAGCTTTAAGCTATTTTTCAGGGGAAACGCATTTTCTCTTATTCTCCTAGTTAAGCTCTCGCACTCATCGCAATTTTGGCTGTTTGCACTCTCGCTTTCTCTCACTCCCTCTTTCTCTCTCTCTCTCTCTCTCTCTCTCTCTCTCTCTCTCTCTCTCTCTCTCTCTCTCTTTTAGGTTTCCTTAGTCTGAAAGACCCCAGCTTGGAGGTGCCCGGCAATGCTGGACTCAAGGATCAGGTTCTGGCCATCAAATGGGTCAATCAATACATTTCCTACTTCAATGGTGATGTGAACAACATAACGGTCTTTGGAGAAAGCGCCGGCGGCTGCTCCACGCACTACATGATGTGCACTGAACAGACGCGTGGGCTCTTCCACAAGGCCATTCCCATGTCGGGCACCTTGCACAACTACTGGTCCAATACGCCGCCTGCGGACTTCGCTTATCGTCTGGCCAAGCTGTATGGCTATACAGGCGGCAACAACGATCGCCAGGTGCTGCAGCATTTGCGTAGGGTGCCGGCGGAGAAGCTGGTTGACCACAGCGTGCTCACCCTGGAGGATCGGCGCAATGGATTTATCTATGCCTTTGGGCCCACCGTGGAGCCGTACGTGATGGCGGACTGTGTGGCACCCAAGCCACAGCTGGAGATGGCGAGGGAGGCGTGGAGCAATAAGCTGCCTGTCATGCTGGGCGGCGTCTCTTTCGAAGGTCTCTTCATGTATCCGACCTTGCTGGTCAATCGCAAGGCCATGGATAGCTTGCCACAAGATCCGTTGCGATTGACGCCCCATGAGGTGCGTGCGGTCAATACGGAGCAACAGAATCTGCAGTTTAGCAAGAAGTTGAAGCAATTGTACTTTGGCGACGCGACGCCCAGCTCCGCGCTCATCATGAATTTCTTGGACGTGAGCTCGAATCACTTATTGGCTTTATTTAATTCTAATTGTTGTTTCTTTCTTCCTACTTTCAGTACTATTCCTATAGGATCTTCTGGCACGGCTTCCATCGCACTTTGCAAGCTCGCCTGGCGTACGCCACGGCTCCCACCTATTTCTATCGCTTTGATTTTGATTCGCCTGACTTCAATTTCTACCGTAAGAAGTTCTGTGGCGATGACATCAAGCAGGGTGTTGCCCATGCCGATGAGCTGAGCTATTTGTTCCGCAACGCAGAGTCGTGGAAGCTGGACAAGGCCTCCGCTGAATATCGCACCATCCAACGGATGATCGACATTTGGACATCCTTTGCAGCTACTTCCAATCCCAACTGCGCGGCGACTGCGCATCTCGATTGGCAGCCCGCTAAGGAGGAGCAACCGCAGCGCGTGCTCAACATTGGCAACGAGGTGGAGCTCATCGATCTGCCCGAGTACGACAAGCTGCTCGTCTGGGATAGTCTCTATAAAAAAGAACAACTATATTAGGTTTATCCACAGGGATGAAGGAACTAAATACTATCTTTAAAATGGGGCTTTAAAATAAACTGTAATGCACTACCAAGCTTGTGTTCTAGTGTCTTATAATTATAAAAATTTTAATAGAACTTAGAAATTTACATAATGTCGTAAGCTCTGCTATAGCTAAAGTCCCAAGAGTTCAATTCAGCTCATTTAAAAGCGATTTCTTGTACCTCTTGAGGTCTGTCAATCGGCCAGTTGTAAAATACTGATTTATTTATAAATTCAGTTTTTTCAGACCATCAATAAGTGTTATGCATATTGATGTGTATACCCGGAACCCATTGAAAATGGGAAATCAGGGTATAATGGTTTTGTAAAAGAGTATGTAACAGGCAGAAGGAAGCATCGCAGACCACATAAAGTATATATATTCTTGATCAGGGCGAGGAGCTGAGTCGATATAGCCCTGTCCGTCTGTCCGTCTGTCCGTCCGTCCGTATGAGCGCCTAGATCTCTGAAGTTATAAGAGCTTTTGCATGTAGACTGGTGTACACTGCAGTACACGTTTATCATATTTTTCGATAAATCATTCGATATCTTTTTTATCGAGCATAATCGATGAGTTGATCTTGTTTTTTTCAGCCTAATTTGAATACTATTAGACCTGGAGACTTCAATTTCACCATGCATATACAATTGATAGATACGAAGATTTTGTAATTTACAGATTTTGGATACCACGCCCCCAATTAAAAACAAGTAAAAACGTTGCAGTCGGGCGTTACCGACAGTATTAGCTCGAATACTGTATAAAATGCAATTTGCCAATTGCACGTCCCTATTGGGCGTAGACACTTCATTTTTGGTCAGTTCTTAGAATGAGCTAACAGTACCCTAACTGCAAAATTTGCATATATATATATATATATATATATATATATATATATATATATATATATATGTATATATCTGTATATTTTGAAAATACAATCATATTATATTATAACCGAGAATTAACGCTTCAAGTATACGAAACCAGAATTAGCAATCTCTCGTTTATCTCGAGACAAATTTACTTGCATTGTTCAAATGGAATATTACAAAATAGAATAAATCTAAAGCTATAAAATGAACTTAACAATACTGAATAAAAACTATTTTCTTTTTTTATCAGCTTAACTTTGGATGAAGCTTGGGTATATCTTTCCAGCTCAAAGAAAGTATAAAGTCACCAGATCTCTAGCACTTATTTATTTAGTCAATTTTCTCACAAACCTTATCATATTCAACAATACATTACGCTCCTCATTTACTGTCGATTAGCTAGTACAATTGCAGTTTCTCATAGAAACTATCCCAGAGTCTCAGGTGCTTGCTCTCTGGCAATTTTATGAACTGCAATTGTCGGCTAATGTTGAGGCACTTGAGAGCACAGCTGCAGTCGACGGGTTGCCACTGGACAGATCCCAACTGAGGACATTGGGGACTATCGTTGGCCGCGAATGCCGTCCACATGCCAATCATACGGTCTATCGTGCAGTACTCCTCTGAGGACTTGTCCAGTTTGCTGGCTGGGATGGAGTAGAAGAGGTAGAAGTGATCATCAGCGTGACAGGCGCCTCGTTCATGGCGTCCGCAATTCATAATCCGAAAGTGATTAAATGTGGGCGAATCGAAATCGAAGCGGTAGAGGTAGGTGGGTGCGTCTTGGGCATAGGCAAGGCGCGCGAGCACCGTGCGATGAATGCCGTGCCAAAAGTGCTTAAAGGAAAGCAATTGCAGGCACTCCTTGAACTCCATGCGGCCTCGAGTGGCATCCTCGAAGAACTTCACCTTCAGGCGTCTGATGTGCTCTTTCAGCTCCGCTTGCGTGGACACTTCGCGCACCTCTCTGGGTATTATGGCCTCGAAGGCACTCAGCATATGCGCCGTGTCCCGCATTATGAACTGGTATGAGAATAAGCCCTCGAACGAGGCGCCGCCAATCATCAGAGGTATGCTATTGCCCCATGCCCCGGACAGCGCCTCCACTGGCGGCTGTGAGATAACACAGCTGGCGGTCGTGTACGGCTCGACGACAGGTCCAAAGGGAAACAGTATATAATCACGTGCCTCCTCTTGACTCGGCAGCGCCGAGCAGCCGATCAATTCCTTGGCCGAGGCGCGCTGCAGAAAACGAAACACTTGCTTCTCGTTGTCGGTGCCGTTATAGCCCAGGTGACAGGCCAGGCGATAGGCCCACTGGTGGTTGGGCGAATTGGCCCAGTCGCACAGCGATGAGCCCGACATGATGATCGCCTTATGGAACAGACCTCGTGTTTGTTCCGTTGTCATCATTATATGAGTGGATGCACCGCCAGCGCTTAAGCCCATCACAGTTATGTTGGACGGATCGCCGTTGAAGTTGGCGATGTTATTCTTCACCCATCGGAGGGCCATTACCTGATCCTTGAGTCCAGCATTGCCAGGCACATCCAAGTCTCTATCGGAGAGACTGAGAAAACCTGTAGTTAGAAAAGAAATTTGTATACTCGTTCTAAACTCTTGGTTTATGAGGCATTTTTGTTTTTATACCCTGAACCCATTGAAAATGGGAAATCAGGGTATAATGGGTTTGTTAAAAGTATGTAACAGGCAGAAGGAGGCGTGGCAGACCCCACAAAGTATATATATTCTTGACGAGCTGAGTCGATATAGCCCTGTCCGTCTGTCTGTCCGTCCGTCCGTATGTATGAATGAATGCGTCGATCTCAGAAGATATAAGAGCTAAAGACTTGAAATTTTTTTCCTAGGTCCGTGTATATCAAGTTTTTCTCTATATATCGATAACTACTCTCGATATTTTATTATCGATCAAAAACCTTATCGAAAGCTAGTTATTTAATTATATCTCCTACACCTTTAGAGCTAGAGCTTCCAAATTTTATATGTAGAATTATATGTATTTTATATCATTTCGGTTTTTGTTGTAATTTACCCACCACCCCTATATCCACCCCTCACCCTCACCTTTGTAAAAGGCGTATTTCAAGTACTTCAAGTAGAGACTTAGGCTTTGGAATGTATATACATTTTCACCATATGATTACGCTCTGAAAGTTTCAGTAAGATTGTACGTCTAGAAATTAAATTATTCAACCAATAAATTCTTATAATGTTGCCCACACTGCAGCGCTGCCAAAGCGCAGTCGCTGCCTACTGCGCAGTTAGCAGAGCGCGTTCTAATACGTGCGTGTGTATGTATGTGTGCAGAAAAGAAGTGCAGAGTGATTAGAATATCAGATTAGAGGGTTCAGGGTATCTCCTAGTTGAGCAGTCTCGACTAGAGTTTTCTTACTTGTTCTTCTATTAAAATAAACTTAATTTGTAATTTTTTAAATTTAAATTTATTTTTTACTTATTAACGCTTACTTTGAGACATATACTCTTTCTGTCTCGCTCTCTCTTTGTTTTGTATCTCTCTTTGTAGCGCACTTCTTCTTTCCTCCTGAAGGTCAGGAGGTTCAGGACCTGAACTATTTTTTTGACTCTGTCGCTGCCTTTCTCTCTCTCTCCTTCTCCCTCTCTCAAAAACAATTGTATATGTAAGTATATATGTATATTCAAAGCACAATAGCGTCTACCGTCGCAATGCTCGGAATGCTAGTGTTAACTATTCTGTTAACTTAACAGCAGCTTGCTCTACATTATATTAGATGTTAATCTTTTTAGCAGCAAAGCCAAACAAATATAAATGAAACGGTTTTCAGCTACAAATCGCGAGCTGAGCAGTTATTACTAATCAGACACCTAGCACGCTATTACAACTTTTTTATATACTATAAAAATTTGTATAGACTCCATGGATGGCAACGCAGACTCTGACACGAGCTCACTTCAATTAAAAACTTAGTAAGAATTCTTTCCGTAAAAAATAACTTTCACTGTCACTGAACTTCCCATAATCATCGAGTTTTCAACACTCCACTCACCTAGAACTCCCAATCTATAGTTGATGGTGACTAGAACGACGTCTTTTTGCATAAAGTAATCCGGACTGTGTGTGTCCCTGGTGGCTTCGCCAATCTGAAAGCCCCCAGCAAAGATCCAAACCATGACAGGCAGCGGTCTGTCCGACTTAAGCGTCTTCGTGTAAACATTCAAGTAGAGACAATCCTCGGAGCCCTCCAGCACATGCATCACAAAGTGCTGCTGCACCGGCTTGGCACGCGTGAACGTACAGTCCCTGATGCCCGTCCATGGATCTGGAGATTGAGGTGCTCGGAAACGCAGCTCGCCCAGCGGAGGCTTGGCGAATGGTATTCCCTCGAAGGCGAAGTAGAGGAGGTGATCATAGAGGGTCTTACGTTGAAGTCCTCGTACCTGACCATGCTGGGTATTTACCACCGTTGTGACCTTTGTTGCCAGATTGTACTGTTCGATTTTGTGGCCGATGAGCCTGCAATTAGATTAGTGTAGAACAGTCGGAATTTGCTTTAATGATGTGCTCTTATCTTATCACGCAATATTTGCCAGATCGTGGCATTTACGACTCCATTGACAGCGATTAAATGCAAAGACTTATGTCACCTACTTGGCACCCAGCTTGAGCAGATCCCCAACACTCATTTGTATATTCATCTTGGCTGGGATTCTCGTCCTCCTTGTGTGCCGCTTTAAGTACTATCGGCGCTTTCACTTCCGTCCCAGCCAATTGACGAGCTGCAACTGAACGTTTTACTAGAATAGAGCAATCTACAATTGCTCGTATGCGCACCCAACTCTGATGTACAGTAAACACTCACTAAGTGAGCGATTTGACAAATAATTCACAAAGCTTACTATCTATTATTGATGTTTATTTTGTGCTGAGTTTGTATTGATAGGATAAACAATTTATTTATACATTATAAAATCTTAATAGTCTTCAGCTATGCACATAAGGTTAATGTAGGAAAAATTATTTAATCAAAAATGCTTTTTACTTTTGGATGTATTTGTCATTCTCAGTAGCCACTGTACATAGTTATTACAATCTACGAATCGTTCCGAGTCTCTGTTGATGTTTTAATCACGAACGACAAAAGCGAGCGCTTATCTCTATAGACGATTACACTGTTGTTGCTGTTGTTGTTGTTGTTGCTCTTATTGAAAAACATATGGCAATGGGAGCATGAAAACTATATTGATAATGCTCGTTGTACCGGGCCGTGGCCGCACATAAAGCTCAACTGCAGCTACAAACACTGTAGACAGCTGTTCGTGTTATTAGCGCTTAATACGCGAGCCGCCGGAACCCATTCGACAATACTGTGGACTTTTACACTCACCCCGGCTGAAAGATCACATTTGAGATCATCCAATGTTGCGTTGATTCATACATAACTTACACAGTTGAGTGCATTGAATCAACTTTATTCTAGTTGAAAGTTCAGCTGAGACTTGAACTGCCTTTTTGAAGTCTAACAGCCTTAACGGCTGTAAATGTTTTGGCGCTGCCAGACTTTGCACAGGCGTTGCTTGTTAACAGAGCTGTAACAGTTTTAGTTCTTATACTATTTTTAAAAAAAATCTACGATTAATCATAAAGGTCCAATCATTTTCTTCAACACATTTTAAGGGCTTGTAAAAATAAAATAGGCAGCACAAATTTAAGGAAAATTTAGTGTAACTCATTATTTTTAAATTGCATTAAAAATTTAAAAAATTAAATTTATTGCGACTTATATGTTCATTACATTGTTGTGTGTTGTACGTTGTAATCTTTAACTTTATATTTATAGTATCAAATAAGTTTATTTATAGTTTAAAAACTAGTTTCGTCTATCGACTAATTCCAGTTTTATTTTCCATTTGTAAGGACAACAACGAGCTGCCAGCTACAGCTATACTTTACTCTGTAACCCCAACGGCTTTGAATATCGTATATTCGATCTTCGATTATTGGCTGAGGTCGGCGTGATCGGGCACAACTGCTGGTTGCTTGCTGTGGCTGGTGATGCGATCAGATTTTACGATCAGCTGAACAACTACTAAAACAACATTCCTCTCGGTTATATTAAAATTTGATCGTAACTACACAGTGATGATGGTCATTAGTGCTAGGCAAGGTTTAATAAGCTTGGTACTCTAATTGCAAATATTGCTATAACTGCAATATAAATAGTTGATAAACTTAAATTGTACAGCTCTTTGGAATGAATAAAAACAATTTAGAAAATTAATAAACATTAATAGAACTTAATTTACTACTAGTTCCCAGTGCTAAGCCTTTGCCCTTTCAGCAACATTGTAAATGCTGGAATATATACACTTCGCGTCATCAGGTTAGCGCCCCCCTTACACTCATTTCCTTTTACGTTTTTCTCTTTGCCTATTGCACGCAACTTCTTGGTTTTTTTTTTTTTTTATTTCATTATCATCATATGAGATGTCTCTCATACCAAAAAAAAGCGCGAGTGAAAACCCGTTATGTTTTATTTTCTATTCTTCTCTATTTTCGCAAAAAATGAGTGCGCTTATTTTGCGTCATCAGATTAGTGCCCCCAAATGCAATTGTAATTATCTTGCTTATTTTGGCAATTACACTCACAAAATTTTTGTGAAGCTCAAAGTATTCAATATATTTATAGTATAGGTAAAGAAACAGTTTTATCTTTGGTTGAAAATCAAAGATTGAGGCATACTTTGAATCTTGACTATGCAGCCATGAAATTGCAGAAAAATCAGGAAGAAAAAAAACAGAAATCTAAGTGGCAATTTTCTTACAAATAGGGAAAACTATGGAAAAAACTATATAAGCGGCAATAATCAAGTGATTTCAGAAGGAATTAGAAGAGCATTAGTTCGGGAAGCTTCGAACTCCCATGGATTGACCACCAAGATTAGGGATAAAATCGGTGTTAAGACGAGCTTATCAACGGGGGTTGTGGTGTGGCATTGATGTAGGGTGCAATATTTTACTACAGCGCTTGTAAGCTTCAATCGCGCATGAACGCATAGGACTATAACACCGTGTTTAAAACTGCTGTTACGCATTTCTATAACCTGTCGGAAAACCGGCATTAGATTTCCCAGCATGATAATGCTCCAAATCCAAATCCCTGAAGTCCTGGAATCAGGGCCAAAAAATTGATCTCATGGAGTGGCCACCATACTCACTAGACCTTAATATCATTGGAAACGTCTGGGGATGGTTGGTCAGGAAGTATATGAGTCCGAAAAGCATTATAGTGCAAAGACAGAGTTAATCGAAGGTACTGAACACGCTTGGCCAACCATATCCTTGAATAATATTGAACAACTTTATAATTCCACTCCTAATCGAATTTTTGAAGTAATTTCAAACAAAAAACGGCAGTACGCACTACTAATATTACTTAAAAATAATAATAGCTTAAAATACAGGTGTTATTTTTGGTCATTAACTTGAATAAATTGAATTTAGCGCAGGGGCGCTAATCTGGTGACCAAATTTTTGTTACATGTTTTTTGTACATTTTACAAAAAAAATTATTTAAAAACAAGTAAGAAAATTCTAGTCGAGAGTGCTCGACTAGATACTACCCTGAACCCAACAAATAAAAATGCTCATTTAGTATGGCTGAAATTTCAATTTCAATGTATTTAAAAATATAAATAAAATACCAAACTCATTTAATAAAATATAAAAATATTTTGAAACAATTAAAAAAAAATTAACATCAGTTGCATCGATCGGGATTCGAACCGCGACTCCTCGATCGAGCGTCACGCTGCTAACACACTAGGCCACCTCACTCCTGCTAGTGGCGCTGGCAAAACTCAAATAGATTCACTGCTGCAGCGCCATCTACCAAAACTAAACGAAACTAACTGCTGATGTGATTCTAAGAATCTGCTAGAATAACCAAACTATTAAAAACGCACATAAAGTATAGTTAAAATTTCAATTTCGGTGTATTTAAAAATATAAATTAAATAGAAAACGCATTTATGAAAATATAAAAATATTTTGAAACAATTAAAAAAAATTAACATCAGTGTTGCACCGATCGGGATTCGAACCGCGACTTCTTGATCGAGCGTCATGCAGCTAACACACTAGGCCACCCCACTCCTGCTGGTGGCGCTGGCAAAACTCAAATAGATTCACTGCTGCTGCGCCATCTACCAAAACTAAACGAAACTAACAGCTGATGTGATGTTTTTGTTGTAGCTGCTGCACGTGCGTTTGTTAATTGGCCAAATATTTGATTATTTTTTAATAATTTTTGACTGAACGGAATTTAATGAAACTTTCAGCATATGATCTACATATTATATTGAATATTTGAGAAATTTAAAAAAAGAAAAATCATTCACAATTAGCTATAGAGGCATCTGATTTGAACTTGAATGTTTTTAGTCGATAAAAACATAACGGGATGATTTTTCGAATTTTAAAAGCAAACTCGACGTCCGCGCTGTATATACGGTCATTTTAAAAAAAAATTCAAGTCTCTAGCTCTTATATCTTCGGAAATCGACGCGTTCAAACATACGGACAGACGGACAGACGGACAGACGGACGGACGGACAGACGGACAGACGGACAGACGGACAGACAGACAGACGGACAGGGCCAAATCGACTCAGCTCGTCGCCCTGATCAAGAATATATATACTTTGTGGGGTCTGCCACGCCTCCTTCTGCCTGTTACATACATTTCAACAAAACCATTATACCCTGATTTCCCATTTTCAATGGGTTCAGGGTATAACAAGTAAGAAAACTCTAGTCGAGAGTGCTCGACTAGATACTACCCTGAGCCCAACAAATAAAAATGCTCATTTAGTATGGCTGAAATTTCAATTTCGATGTATTTAAAAATATAAATAAAATACCAAACTCATTTAATAAAATATAAAAATATTTTGAAATAATTAAAAAAAAATTAACATCAGTTGCATCGACCGGGATTCGAACCGCGACTCCTCGGTCGAGCGTCATGCTGCTAACACACTAGGCCACCTCACTCCTGCTAGTGGCGCTGGCAAAACTCAAATAGATTCACTGCTGCAGCGCCATCTACCAAAACTAAATGAAACTAACTGCTGATGTGATTCTAAGAATCTGCTAGAATAACCAAACTATTAAAAACGCACATAAAGTATAGTTAAAATTTCAATTTCGGTGTATTTAAAAATATAAATTAAATAGAAAACGTATTTATGAAAATATAAAAATATTTTGAAACAATTAAAAAAAAAAAACATCAGTGTTGCACCGATCGGGATTCGAACCGCGACTTCTTGATCGAGCGTCATGCACCTAACACACTAGGCCACCCCACTCCTGCTGGTGGCGCTGGCAAAACTCAAATAGATTCACTGCTGCAACGCCATCTACCAAAACTAAACGAAACTAACAGCTGATGTGATGTATTTGTTGTAGCTGCTGCACGTGCGTTTGTTAATTGGCCAAATATTTGATTATTTTTTATTAATTTTTGACTGAACGGAATTTAATGAAACTTTCAGCATATGATCTACATATTATATTGAATATTTGAGAAATTTGAAAAAAGAAAAATCATTCACAATTAGCTATAGAGGCACCTGATTTGAACTTGAATGTTTTTACTCGATAAAAACATAACGGGATGATTTATCGAATTTTAAAAGCAAACTCGACGTCCGCGCTGTATATACGGTCATTTTAAAAAAAAATTCAAGTCTCTAGCTCTTATATCTTCGGAAATCGACGCGTTCAAACATACGGACAGACGGACAGACGGACAGACGGACAGACGGACGGACGGACAGACGGACAGACGGACAGACAGACAGACGGACAGGGCTAAATCGACTCAGCTCGTCGCCCTGATCAAGAATATATATACTTTGTGGGGTCTGCCACGCCTCCTTCTGCCTGTTACATACATTTCAACAAAACCATTATACCCTGATTTCCCATTTTCAATGGGTTCAGGGTATAACAAGTAAGAAAGCTCTAGTGGAGACTGCTCGACTACGAGATCCCCTGAACACTTGGAGTAATAGCTATTTCAATAATTTTTCGCGTCTTTCAGCTTACACAAGAAACACGCACAAACACACACACACGCACGCACGCACGCACACACACACACACATACACAAACAACTACATACATATACACACACAAGCATAAACACGCACGGGCTGCAGTGTGCGCTTACTATGAGAACTTAATTGCTTAATAACTTTTTTTATGGACGTACGATCTTCATGAAACTTTCAGATTATGATTATAACATGAATATGCATGTAATTGCCACAAGTCTCTAGTATTTGAAATACGCTTTTTACAAAAGTGAGGGTGAGGGGTGAATTTAGAGGTGGGGGTACATTTTAACAAAAACCGGAATTGTATAAATTGCATATAAGCATACATTAAAAATTTGGAGACTCTAGCAATAAAGGTGTAGAAGATATAATTTTATAACTGGTTTTTGATAAGGTTTTTTATCGATCAAAAAAGATCGGGATGAGTTATCGATTTTTATTGATAAACTTGATATGCGCTCTGTAATTACGGACATTTAACAAAAATTTGAAGTCTCTAGCTCTTATATCTTCTGAAATCGACGCGTTCATACATACGGACAGACGGGCAGACGGACGGACGGACAGAAGGACAGACGGACGGACAGACGGACAGGGCCAAATCAACTCAGCTCGTCGCCCTGATCAAGAATATATATACTTTGTGGGGTCTGCCACGCCTCCTTCTGCCTTTTACATACATTTCAACAAAACCATTATACCCTGATTTCCCATTGAAAATGGGTTCAGGGTATAAAAATGGAGGAAAAAAATTTCAAAGATGGAGCTCTGATGGTTTAGATTTTATTTAGCTTTGAGGTTGAGTGTAAAGGGGGGCGCTAACCTGATGACGCGCAGTGTATATGTATATGTAATTGAACTGTTAAGGATTCAGTATGCGGTTGAGCTTAGTTGAGCTAGGCTGAGTTTTGACATTTAGTTTGAAATGGGAAGCTCCAATGTGTGAAATGTATCTTAGGATATCGACGATATTATATCCTATTCTAGTTGATAATCATTATAATTTCAAATTCAGCTCAGAAATTGCTAATAGTGATAGTTCTTCTTTACATATATATTTTTAGGCCAAATAGTCTCCTTAAAAGTGTATAAGAAAACAAAATTTGACCTCAGCAGGCATAGATATTAACAAGTTTTCAGCATTTATAGAAACTTTCCAGAAATTTTAATGTTTAAATCAAGATTGGTCTCGCCTCGGTATTAGGTAATGCATCCATGTGGGCTTTGCTTTAGTATGCTTAATTCACGGCCAGGATATGTTGAGATTTGGAAGGCTGAGAAAACTTAGACCTCTGTTGGGAGCCAGAAAGTCAAACTTCTCTCAGAAAACTAATGTCGAGACGAAAATTGTCGAGCTGCCAGTTGGCAAGGTTAAGGGCAAGCATCAGATTGGCATCACCGGACATGGATTCTATAGTTTTGAGGGCATACCCTATGGCAAGCCGCCTATTGGGAAGCTCCGGTTTTGCCTACCTCAGCCGGCGGAGCCTTGGACGGGCAAGGTTCTTGATTGCCTGAAGGAGCGTGCTGTACCAGTTCAGCAGGAAGATAGGGAGCCGGGTACTGTGACCACAATAGGCTCTGAGGACTGTCTATACTTGAACGTCTTCACTAAGCATGTGAGTGTGTGGAATTCAAATATCAGAAGGCTCGCTTATCCTTATTATATGTACTTAAATGAAGTTTGATTCGGGTAAGCCGCTTCCCGTGCTGGTTTATATACACGGGGGCGGCTTCAAGACAGGCGGGGCTACCAGGACTAAATATGGGCCGGACTATTTGATGCGCGAGGACATCGTCTATGTGCAGTTCAGCTATCGCCTGTGTGTGATGGGCTTTCTTAGCATGTCCAACGCGAAGCTGGGCGTACCCGGCAATGCGGGCTTGCACGATACGGTGCTGGCACTGCGCTGGATCAAGCAGTACATCTCGCACTTCAACGGGGACCCCGAAAATATAACCATAATGGGCACGAGTGCGGGAGCTGCCTCGGTGCACTTTATGATGTGTCTGCCGGAGACTCGCGGTCTGTTCCACCGAGCCATTATGATGTCAGGCGGTATGACCTGTCCCTGGGTGCATGTGCCGAATACGGATAAATTGTCCTGTCGCCTGGCGAACGAAAAGGGTTACAGAGGTAAAATGTCGGAGGAGTGCGTCTTGGAGTTCCTTCGCTCACAGCCCGCTGAGGATCTGGTGCAAAATAAGCTATTCGGGTCGAGGGAACTTATATTTGGGCATCTGTATCCGTTCGTGCCCACTTTGGAGCACCATGACGGTAGCGAAGGCCTGCTCAGGCGGCCTTTTCTGCAACTGATGCGGGACGCTTGGGCTAAGAATGTGCCCTTGCTGCTGGGGGGCACCTCCTTCGAAGGTCTGATCATGTATCCCTACAGCAAGCTCAACAATGGCCATATTCTAAATCTACTCAAGGAAGAGCCAACCCTAGTGCTTCCTTACGATCTGTACAGGACGCTTTCGGTACGCGAACTGACTGAGCGAGCTGCGCAGCTGGTACGCTTTCATTTTGGGCCTAGACAAATCAATACCAACAATATTGTGCAACTTTTGGATGTGAGTAAAAGAAATGCAGACGCTCGATGGGCTTAAATCAAGTTGGCTTTCCTGCTTCCAGCTATTCAGCTATAAGCTCTTCTGGCATGGAATACACCGGGCTGTGCTCTCCCGGCTGGCTTTTGCCGAGGCTCCCACCTATCTTTACAGATTCGATTTCGACTCGAGCCAACATAACTTGATGAGAATCAATTTGTGCGGAGGCGACATTCGGCGCGGTGTCTGCCATGCCGACGAGCTGGGCTACATCTTTCCTAGGGAGCTTAAGTTTAGAAATGAACTGAATGCGCCGGAATGTCTCACTATCAATCGAATGGTGGGCATTTTAACGGCATTTGCGAAAACCGGAGATCCAAACTGTGCCGAAACTAAGCCAGAGGAGTGGAAGCCCGTGACCAAAAAGACACCCTTTCATGCCATGAACATCAGCTACGACTTAACCTTCGACCGGCTGTTCGAGGAGGAAGGGCTCCAAGTGTGGAATAAGCTGTACGATAATGACAAGCGCTTGCTTTATGGTGGCTGACAACTCTTCTAAGAGAGCTAGTTCCAAATTGTGGTACCTAAATTCCAATCATATATATTTAATAAAGGTGATTTTTTTTTTTTTTTGGGAGAATTTATAGATTTTTCCATAAGAGTAAATTTATAATAAATAAAGTTTGTTACTTTGATGACCAAGCGAACTAATTTCAAATTGTGGTATGTAAATTATACATTATATACATTTAATATAATAAAAATATATGTAGATGTGATGGTTCACCATAGTGCTGATTCCTCGAATCTCTCATTGGCCTACTACTATATATATACTATATATAGATTACTACTGTATATAGAATTTATTACCTGAATTATTTATTTATATTTATTACCTAAATTCAGATTATAAGTATATATCTATAAAGATTTTTATTATTGTCTATTTTATTTTTCTTTTTTTTTTTATCATTTATTATTTTCTTGCTATCTCCTGTATTTTGTCTCCGATTTTGGTTACTTTGAGGTCGCGTTGGATGTTTCTTGTTCTAATGTACCACGGAGCCCCAGTGATCTTCCTTAAAGTTTTTGCTTGTAATACTCGCAGTTTATTCAAATGACACTGGGTCAGCAGATCCTGTCACACTAGATGAAGTAAAGCTTCTTATAGCTAAGCTGAAGCCCAATAAGGCCAGACGACTAGGCCGTAGAAATATAAGGAGAAGACTGAAACGACACCACTCTCAAGACCTACTGGATCGGGTCTTGACCTAACACCTCCAGATTTGACAAGAATATATGCATATAATATTAATAATAATATAGATTTTAAATAAATACATTTTTGTAAATATCTGTTTAGATTAAGTTACCAATTAGGTAGCGGTGCGCTAAGCTGTAAATAAATATATTTTATAATTTCTCTTAAAATCATTTATTATATAAACCTAACACTTTTCCCCACCAGTTCATTTATAGTAAATAAATTGAGATAGAATTATGAAGGGGTATAAACAATTTTAAGTAACGAATGCAACTGCTCCAATCGACAGCTGCATCACTTTTGCGATCCTCCAGTGTGTTGTGCTTTGAGCTTAAAGCTTTGCCAGAAAGCTTCTACCTTCGAAGCGCGAAACTTGTTAACAATGTGCCGGCTACAGCAGCAGCAACAACAATTTTTTAATTTTTGTTTACACCGCCGGCGCGATCAAGTGAGCCGTTGAGAGGGAGGGGAGCGGGTGGGGGAATGTCTCAACCGGCATTTGCCTTAGCTCAGCGCAAAGTTTTTAATACCTATTCGAGGCGTGTGTTGTTTAGAGGTGATAGAAAACTTGCTAAAAACAATGTTGGGCCGGCAGAGCAATTGGCAAATCAATTGATTAATTGATAAATTTAATACAGCGAACAAGTAGCCCCAGCCTCACTTGCCCGCCCACGCCTTTTACAGTAACCGCTTCAGCTCCAGCTCGCAGCTCTCAGCTCTCAGCTCCCAGCTCCCAGCTGGGCCTCTGTGTATCTGTGCACTTGAAAAGAATATATAATTTTTGTTGTGTTTTCGCTATTTTTTATTGTGTGCTGTATTTTCTCTATGTTTTGTTCTGTTTTTATTCAGTTGTTTGCTTTATTCAACTTGGTATATAGTACTACTTACATATGTATGTACATATAAGCACGCGAGTGTGGGCCTGTGCTTATATCTCTTTGACGCGCTCTGCTCGCCTGTTTTGTTCGCGTCAACAACTGAACTCAATATGGAATAAAAAATTATTGTGAATTTCAGTTTCAGTTCGGTGCTGGCGCGCAACAGTCCAAGCGATCGGTGAAAACGAAATTATATTCAAAACCACAAACGCACATACATATATAAATAGTTAATACAGCTCTCATATAGTTGGTGTCTGATATTTTGAAGATGAACAAAAACATCGGCTTTGTTGAGCGGCTGCGCTGGCGTTTGAAGTGAGTGCCACTGTGTGACCCACAATTAATCTAGATTCATTTATGTCATTATTAATGGATCAAGTACCTCGCTTGTTTAAGTTCTGGCCATCGGTTGCTCTATTCATTAGCTCACTAACTTACTTGTCTGTCTGACTCAATCAACATTTTTCTTTGAACATGTCAACATTTATTTCTGTGCAATATGATGCCAACAGCACCTTGATTATCAATAAACGTATATATGTAGGTATATAAAGTGTCGTTCTATCAGGTTTATTTCGTTTCAAATATAGATACTATATTTATTCAATTATTGTTTATTTACACATGGAACCAGTTGATAAATAATTTAATACGAATTTAGTTTTAATATCATAAAGAACTCTGCAGGCTAGGCAGATATTCCATATATCATCTGTATGAATTTCATCTATGATACACAAATATATTTATGTATAGCAAGTATTTTCCTTTGATAAATTGCAGTGAAATAGTTGTTAATAACTGACTAATAAATAAATATTGATTCGTTTAATGAATAGCTTAAGATATCATGTTTTGCACAGCAAAGTTGACTCTTTGTTGCCGCCGATAAAATGCAGTTTTATAGTAAATCAATAAAGTTTTTATGTTAACCATTAAAATGTCACATAATCCCTTAATTTATAACCTCTCAATTATTTCATACGCTCGCAAATTAATCGCTTAATCAGTTTAATGAGTAGCATATTTCGTATTTACGGCCTGTCATTAGAGCACAATTCGCCCCCGTCGAAGATATATAGAAATCTATACATACATACATATATGTACATAGATATAAACACAATTTGTTGACATTGTTAAACGTTATGCCTCTGTGTTTGCTTTCTGTTGTTTATACTTACTCTATTGCACTTGATATTCACATCAATGTATTATTAGAACTTTTCTCTAAATATGCCAAAGGCGTTGGGTTGCAATGGGATGTGGCTCGAAATGCGCATTGAATACGATAGTGCGACGAGGCCTATCGGGGCCCCCGCCTCAGAAACCGTCATGCCTGAAATGCACCCTTCCCATTCGAATTTCGAATCTCACATTTCAATTCCATATACTATTATTATATATATATTTTTGTTCTCTCAAGTTCAAGTTGTAAAGCACAATAAAGGTAATTATTCAATTAACTTTACAATTGCGATTCGTTTATCAAATAAACGCAAGATATTTTATTTGTTTAATAAATGCAATTATATTTAATTACTTGCTTGAATGCAACTGCATTTATATAATGCTTTATATGATGATGTGCAAACTTAAAGTCGACAAATGATCTATCTTATCAAAAATACCTGAGCTGATTAGCAGTGATCGAGTACAAAAGATTTTGTCTCATAAAATATAAATTTAGTAGTATTTCAGATTGAAATATATACATTACAGATGTAGATACATATATAGATAAAGAGTACAGAAATCAAATTACAAGGAAGTCCACAGGGCTGCTTATTAAGAATATATCTTAAGCCCCTCTGTGTCCAGAGTCTGAATAACAAATATTTGTTGTATTAGCTTTAATAATGTATTGTAGAAATGAAAAGAGGTTTTCACTAAGTTGAAACAAAGTTGAGGCCCAGCTGCTTGCTGTACGTGGAAATTTGAAAGTCTTCAAGTATTAAAGTTTCAAGATTCGATGTATTTATGCAAATGTGGTCAGACAGACGGATAGAAGAGCTAAGCTCTTATGTTGGTTCTAATTAAGAATAATGTTATATAAAAACATTTTTTTTTTTCGTTTTTAGGTTTTATTTCAATATATGTTTATGATAATATATATAATTTAATGATAATTTAAATGTTTTTTTTTTTTTTTTTTTTTTTTTTTTTTTTTTTTTTGTGTTAAAAAATATAGAAAGTTTGACATATTTGTCAATTTATTGTTTAATTATAATTAAAAGAAAGCGTAAGTGATTTCACAGTAAAATACAGTAGAGTCCAGACATGACGACTATAATCATATAAGTTTGTCCGGGGACGAGAATTTGCGTCGCGATAACCCTACGTATGCTATAACTGTATTATTGCAATAATATTATATGTATAATATTATAACAAAAGAATTTGGCTTATACTTTCTCTCTCTCTCTCTCTCTCTCTCTCTCTCTCTCTCTCTCTCTCTATCTCTCTCTTTCCACTTACTACTTATACTACTTATATGTATCAACTTAATAATATCAAACATAATAAATGAGTTCACTGTTTGACAAATACAACAAAAATCTTGAATGTATTGACTTGTACTGACCATATCTTAAACATATATTTACTAACAGACAAAGCAAACGAAGATCTTCAGAATTTAGCCTGTATATTCGTACTGGCTTTGCAGCAATCTCTTGTTTTGCTCCAAATGAGAATTGTTCCAATAATAGACATAATAAACATATTAACATTTATAATAATTCTACTATTTTGTCGGCCTTTGGCATGGGAGTTATGCCCGTGTGATAAGTGCAATTACTTTTACAATCGTTATATAAATAATCTCGTCTTGGCTCCACACACAGGCCGTAGATGCTGCTGTGCCTTATCTCGAGGCACGTTTCTTTATACTAGATTTTGTGTCCCGCTGATAGCTGAGAGCTACTTGACGACACAAAGTTCAGCCTGAAGTGTGGGCTCGGACTTAAGAGCCACTCTTGCCGAGTGGGGGTGGGAGGGGCATACGCCCCATGCCCAGTGTCCAGTGGCAGTTGAGTGCATTGTAGCGTGACCGAGCAGTTGGCTTGTCAGCCGGTGTTCATTTATCACTGACAGACGTGCCCGGTTAACTGGATGTGCATGCCAATGCTCCAGTTAGCTCCACAAGCTGCAGCTGAGGCGGCGGCAGAGGCGGATGTGGAGGCTGTTGTCTAGTTGATGGGCTGACGATATGGTAAATAGCAGCAACGGTAGCCACAGCAGCCGCATCAGCAAAATAATTTCAATTTAATGCTAATTAAAGCAAATAAGAGTGCTCAAGGGGCGAGTGGGAGCGACACAGCGATGCCCTGTAGGCAAACGAAAAGTGTGAAAAGTGTGAACAAATGAAAGAAGGTTGAGCGAGTCGAAAGGGAAATACCCTTCCTTACATCAAACAAAGTAAAGACTAACAATATTAAATGAAGATATAAACCATTTATATATAAATAAATTTACTATTACCATTTCAAAACACTCCACTTAGTCTCTCGCTGCGTATGCAGGGTATCATAATTAAAATGAGCTCAGGGGCGACCAAAATATCAAATTATCTAGGCTCACACATATACAATATGTACATGCAAATATAATGCTCACTCCATTATTATTATTATGTAAATTTGTCATATTTTACAGAACAATCGAGCATAAACTCCAACAATATCGTCTGACCACAAATGAGCCGGTCGTCACCGACACGGAATATGGCAAAGTGCGGGGCGTTAAGCGGTTGACCATCTACGATCTGCCCTACTTTAGCTTTGAGGGCATACCCTATGCCCAGCCGCCCGTTGGGGAGCTGCGTTTCCGTGCCCCGCAGCGACCCACGCCCTGGGAGGGCGTACGGGACTGCACCCAGCCCAAGGACATGGCAGTGCAGGTGAATTTCGTCTTCGACAAGGTCGAGGGCTCCGAGGATTGCCTCTATCTGAATGTCTACACGAATAATGTGAGTGAGTGCTTGAATAAATAGAAACGGCAATTGCATTCGATCTACCCTGCTAAACAGCTGAGTCCAGCCAAGCCACGCCCAGTTCTGGTCTGGATACATGGCGGCGGCTTCATCATTGGCGAGGCCAATCGCGACTGGTACGGCCCGGACTACTTTATGAAGGAGGATGTTGTGCTGGTCACCATTCAGTATCGTTTGGGTGCTCTAGGTAAATTCGAAAGCTGAATACCTGAATCTCACCTGGTTCCATTCTAATGATGCATTACTTTAAGGCTTCCTCAGCTTGAAAACTCCTGGCTTGAATGTGCCGGGCAATGCGGGTCTCAAGGATCAGGTGATGGCTCTGAAGTGGATTAAGAACAATTGCGCCAGCTTTGGCGGCGATCCCGATTGCATAACGGTGTTTGGCGAGAGTGCTGGAGCTGCCTCCACCCACTACATGATGCTGACGGACCAAACGCAGGGACTCTTCCATCGTGGCATCCTGCAGTCGGGCAGCGCCATCGCGCCTTGGGCCTTCAATGGCGACATTACGTCGCGCGCCTTCCGGATTGCCAAGCTGGCGGGCTACAAAGGCGAGGACAACGAGAAGGATGTGCTACAGTTTCTGCAGACAGTGCGCGCCAGGGACCTGATACGCGTGGAGGAACAGGTGCTGACGCCCGAGGAGCATGCGAACAAGGTGATGTTTGCCTTTGGCCCCGCACTGGAGCCATATGCCACGCCCGAGTGCGTCCTGCCGAAGCACCCGCTCGAGATGATGAAGACCGCGTGGAGCAACTCGATACCCATGATGATAGGCAACACCTCGTACGAGGGTCTGCTCTGGGTGCCAGGTGAGTGGGAAGTTCATTCTCCCGCTGGAGTACAAACTGAAAATTTGCCTATGCAGAGGTCAAACTGATGCCCCAGGTGGTGCAGCAGGTGGACTCAGGCACGCCCTTCGTCCCCCGCGAGCTGGCAGCGATCAACAGCGAAAAGGTCAGCAGCTGGGGTCAGAAGATACGCAGCGCTCATTTGACAGGCGAGAAGGCGACACCTGATAATTACATGGATGTAAGTTGCTTCAATCAATTTGATTGAGTGAGTATAGGAACTTGACTGATTGACTGAGTGGCTCCGAACAAAAGAAGACTTATTAATTGATAAACGGAGTGATTGATTTAGCAATCGGACTTTTTATGATTGATTGACTGATTGGTATGCTAAAGTGATTGATTAGATTGATTGACTGATAGATTGCATGAGAGACAGATATAACTGAATGACCGATTTGATTGATTCAATGATTGTCAAAGTAATAAAAACTGACATGACTGCTTGATTGATAGAGCCCATGATTGTCTGAGCAGTAGAGGTAATGCCTGATGGCCTGATTGTTTGTTGTGCTATTCAAATGATTGATTGACTGATTAATAGATGAATACATGATTTGATTGATAGACCCACTATATTACCGGCCAGTGATTGAGCAATAAACTTATTTTGTTTGCTCATAAGAGACTAAAATTAATATATATTATAATTAAGACTAACTTAAAGCTTAGTCACTGACAATTTGAGCCTTCCGTTTAATATATGACCGCTCTAATGACAGATTTTCTGATGCAGCTTGAACCACAGCAGCTAACATATCTCTCTCATATTCATATACTACATATATATTTGTCTCTCTCTCTCTCTCCCTTTCTCATACAGCTCTGTTCCATTTATTATTTTGTCTTTCCTGCTCTGCGCGTGGTCCGCTCGAGACACGCCCATGCCGCTGGCTCGCCCGTATACTTCTATCGCTACGACTTCGATTCGGAGGAGTTGATATACCCGTACCGTATCATGCGTTACGGCCGTGGTGTCAAGGGCGTCAGTCATGCGGACGATTTGACGTATCAGTTCACCAGTCTCCTGGCACACCGCATGCCGAAGGAGAGTCGGGAGTACCGTAACATTGAGCGCACGGTGGGCATCTGGACACAGTTTGCGAGGACCGGCAACCCGTACAGCTCGGAGATCAATGGCTTGGACATGATTACCTGGGATCCGGTGCGGAAGAGCGACGAGAGCATCAAATGCCTAAACATTAGCGATGAATTGAAGTTTATTGAGCTGCCCGAATGGCCGAAGCTGAAGATCTGGGAGAGTCTCTACGATGATAACAGGGCGCTGCTGTTCTAATAGACGAATGCCTTAACTAAACTATGTAATTGCTGAAATACGAATTTGTACATAAATCCGGCTGTATTGAGTTGATAGAAATAAACAATTGGTGGATTGTTTTAACAATTAAATAGAATAACAATATTTCACAATATAGGCTTTCAAAATTCACTCAACAATAGTCCGAAATTATTTGCATTTAGAAATTCTATAGCTCCCCAAAAAATAACTAAAAATACAAAAAAAAAAAAATTAATAAATTAAAACTATGTCCGCGTCGCATCGTTTAAGTCGCGAGCTTAGCGATATCATGGCCGCCAAGTCGAAGGTCCTGCGCAATGTGGAAGCCTCAGATGAATCCTTGCTGCTGTGGACCGGACTGTTGGTGCCGGAGAAGGCGCCTTACAACAAGGGTGCCTTTCGTATCGAGGTTAGCTTCCCTGCCCAGTATCCGTTCATGCCGCCGAGAATACTGTTCAAGACCCAGATCTATCATCCCAATGTCGATGAGAAGGGCCAGGTGTGCCTCTCCATAATAACGGCCGACAACTGGAAGCCGACAACGCGCACCGAGCAGGTGTTTCAGGCTCTCATCGACATTGTGCACAATCCCCAACCAGAGCATCCGTTGCGCTCCGATTTGGCCGAGGAGTTTGTCAAAGATCACAAGAAGTTCATGAAGTCCGCAGAGGAGTTTACCAAAAAGAATGCCGAAAAGCGTCCCCAATAAATTGAAATACATATAGGCCTGGCCTGGGCGACACACACTCACTTTTCGTTTAACCTAAATTCCATATATATACGTACATATATATATATATATATTCATATATATATGTGGTATCCCAAATAATTATTCCTGTCCTTTGTTGGCGATTCAATTAAATTTACAAGCTGCTTGACGCACACAATCCCACAAATACAACCTGAGCTATTACCTGGATACAACTCAACGTATCTAACTGTGCCTCAGTCCGAACGTGCTCCGCTTGTCCAGTTATTTATATGCCTAGAGCCGGCCAGCCAGGCTAGTACTACATAATTCACCGTCTGCGGACTGCGAGCTCTGACAATTGTCGAGTTCTCTGCTTCGCACAGCATCTGCCAGGCAGAGTTACCTGAATTTAATGCCAAGCTCTATGGCTGTCTGTGTGGCTTAATTATGTGGTTTAATTCATTTAAATTGTCTGTCTTATTCGAATAGGAGTATTAGCATATATTAAGAATAAGTACTAGTCTATATAATTATGATTCTACTACTATTTTTAAGTAAGTTAAGTATTTTATTAGGTAAACGTAATATAAGAATTGGTTATTAATTGCAATTAGCATCTAGGCTAGAATAATTAATAGTACTCTTAGTATTGCTTCTAATATCATCAGGCTGAGTTTCAGCATTTGTATAAGAACAAATACTTTTAATACAAGATTATAATAGGTATTAGATTTACTTTTAGTCTTAGTATTAGTACTGTTGGTAAAAGTATTATCAGCATTCGTATTATTTGTTCAGATACTGCTTTTAGTATAAATATTAGAATTAAAAAGCTAGTGCTAGTGCTAGTATTAGTATGATTCCTACTACACTTACCTTGTTAATATTTTCATACGTACAGAATATAATTATTAGTTTTGTTTGTGTGTGTGGTAGAGGTAAGTAAAAATACATTTTGCACCATCAGTCAGGTCGTCACTCTGGCTATTGTATCAAACTGCTTTACCGGTTAAAATTCTCTTATTCTAGGGCTGTTTCCAACCTTAGATTCAGGAGCTATCCCGCATTAACCTTCAAGGTGGATCTTTTACTCTTATTGAGCAATGTCATATGTTTGCCTGTGTCCTGGTAATATTTGCTCTGCCGCAGAATCTATTTCCAAGCATCTATGCTGCTACACATTTATTTATCTATAGTCTCTACTTTATTCTTTAAGCTTCTGCCAAGCTGAGTCTCTCTTCTGGCCATTTTTCGTAGCTAAAGAAAGTGTGCTCGTCATCCATTTTCACAGTAAATGTTTTCCACATTTTATTTGGGTATTTTCGCAGTTCATGCAGAGCATTTGTGTGAAATAAAGAAAAGTTTCCAAATTATTGCTTTTTATGAGCGAGAGCGTTTCTATAGAATATGAGCATGTTTCACCGTGCTAGCCATTTATCTACTGCTCATACCTTCCGTATGATCATCATGTCTATCATAAGGCTACAATTAACTGTCGAACGATCTTTGCTGTTTACTTCATGAACTCTCGACTTTACTGGCGCAACCAAGTCAACTCGACTGACTGTTGTTATCGCTATCACGGCAGTTCCAGAGACTGTGCGGTGTGGTGAATCTATCCTTACGGCTGATCTTCTTTGCATGGTTAACATCGGCTTCAGCTTTTAACGACTTCTCCTATACTTCACTACCATATATTATGATTGTATTTGTCGCTTCCATCTGGAGTCTTTGTTTTCCTGGCATTGATCTGTCAAAACTTGCCATCATATTTATTATAATTGTTATTAGCATTGGCACTAGTATTAGTATTGGTGTTAGTATTACTCTTAATATATGTTTTCGTATTATTATTGTTATTATTAGTTTGAATTAATGTATCATTGATGGAATTATTAGTAAAATATTCATTACATTAGTTCTAGTATTAGTATACATATTATGTTATGTTATTATGATGTGCTAAAATCAATAATTGAATATTTGCTCTTATTACTATTACCATTATTGGCTTGTATCATATTTGACTTAATAATATCTAATTATCAACATTCAATTAAACACCCACAAAGTGCGCAAACGGGCTTCCCCTTTGGGATTGAATTGAATTCAATAAGTTGGCCATCATATATGTACACATATGTAGCGTGACGCTATCATACCTCATCAACAGGTACTACTATAATTTGCTGTTTCGACTGAATACACGCTACACGATATTAGTTGTATCTAATACATACAAATAAATAGTCGAAAAAACAGTACAACCTTGAAATAATATTCACATTGTAATTTGAGATATGTGGAAAGCTTTAATACTTGTAGTTTATATTGACAGTTTATATAATCTTGGTTAAATAACTAATCATAGCTTTTAACCGCTGTAATTGTTGTATTGACGAGGCCTTATCTCAAATGTAATATCACTCGTCATATATCAGTCAACAATTACGTGGGCCATTTGATTGTAAGCCTGTTGGCTTTATAATTAATTAAATAAAGTCAGCTTTTAAAATATGCCGTTGAATATCGAAAACAGGTCAGACAAGTCAATAGTCCACTTATATGCATACGCATACTACATTCCCTGCATTCCCTTTCATGCGCCAGTAATCATAGATTGAATATTAAATCTATATTCCTTGATGGGCAGTTTATTAAATTAATTATTTGCACCTCAGCTGACGGTCAGTGGCGAGCTAATTGAAACGAGTCGACTGTTTTAATAACACTAATTGCCTGCGCTAATGATCCGCCTGAGCCCTAATATCCTAATACAAAGAGCAGCGCATGCAACAGTTTCCAATCGAGTGCAAAACGAACAAATTGAGCACTTGTTACTTCGAAATCACTCAATGGGAGCGAGAGAAACTGCTTTGCACTGCTGCGAGCCTAATCTTGGCGGATAGTCTGCTCTTTACTTTGTTGAGGGCTTGAAAACTATGCTAAAATTAGTCAGGCAGGACTCAAAGGAGTGTCTATGTGAGCGCACTGGCCACATTAGAGTTTATAAATATAATGTGAGGCTTACCCGAACTGAATGTCACTCGCATCAGTTTGACAAAAATAAATATAGTTAATATATACAGACATTCATGCATAGATATGTGTGCATATTATTTTGGCACACATTTTGAGCTCTAAACTTGTCGCAAACTGTTGATTAACATGGCTTCCGCTTCGAAAACATTGTGCTACAAATTGTTGCACATACGCCCCGTGCGACAATATATAAATTGCAAACAAAGTGAAATATGTGCGTAAACAAAATAAAATAACTTTAAAACCAAAACTCAAACAAATCAACAACAAAAAGGCAACTGCAGTGAAAACTATTTTGTGTGCTCGTGCTTGTGTGTTTTATTGTGTGTGTGTGTGTGTGTGTGTGTGATCACATGCTATAAACAATAAACAAAAGGCAACAACAAGAACGATAACGTTTAAACAAAACAACGGCGCCCAGCAGAGACAGCAAGCGAACTCACTCGAGCAGACAATGCCATGGGCATTTGAGTGCGAAACCAGGCAGCGCACACTCACACTCACACCCAGTCACACTCGCACACATTGAGAATATCACTCGTACGACCGGCCAGACTAAATGAGTGTAAAAATTGCGGTTCTCTGTGTGTGTGCGTGCGATACGTACATACGTCCGAGCGCTCGAGCATTCGAGCGGCGAGCGCTCGACCACTAAACTTAAACAGCGCCTACTTCAAATGCTTCAGTAGACGCGCAGCCCCTGAGTATAACGCAAGTCAAGCCCGAGGCCCCAAAGCCGGCGTTCATTCAATCTCAATCAATGAGGCGCAGCAGCACAACTAATTAAACGAGAGACGACAAAATCCGAACGAGTGCAAATTTCAATCAAGTAGCAAATTCGAAAGCCTTTGCAATAAGAAAATAAGTGAAACGACAAAATCAATCGGGCATTTCAAACCAAGACGATAGCCTGCGAAAAGGCCACGTTACGCATACGCCGCGTAGGCGTTTCATATTTTTTATATGCCACTTGCCGCTCGTAATTTGCCATTTGCCACTTAAAACAATTTGACCTGTCACGCTGATATCTATTGTGATTTAGAATTGTTTTTCCTGTTTGTGTGTGCGCGCGTGCGTGTGTGCGTGTGTGTGTGTGTCTAATTGCCCAGAGGCAAGGAATCAAATTGCGCTGCATTGGCGAGCTGCTGCAAAGCCACAAGAGAACATGTCATTCGATATAGCCATCGCCGATCAGATGCGCATTGCATTGAAGTAAGTGAATACAAATATTTATATATGACATTAAATGCATACATTTTCAAGCAAAGCTTCGGTAAACAATATTGAATTTATATTTAGAAATACATTATTTACATAACACTATTACCAATGCTAGCTACAAATATTTCAATTCAAATGAACACATCTTTAATTTATATATTATAAATAAATTGTTTTTTTATTTTTATTTATTTATTTATTTATTTATTTATTTATTTATTTTGATGAAACATATTTATCATAAAATTACAAAATCTATCTATAAATATTTAAATTGCAATAATAAAAATATATATGTATTAAAATATTATTATTAAGTATTAACAAATTTGGTTAATTTTTTAAAATGATAATATATTATTTCTTATAAGTTAATTGGTTTTCCAAGACTCAATTACACATTTTAAATACAAATAAAATATCTCTCTACAGATATTTTGATCAAATGTCAGTCAAGTTATGACTTAAAAATATTTACATTTTTGTTTTAAAAATGAAATTGAAATAGAAAAATATTACATTTAATTAATGTAATAAAATAATATAAAAAAATTTTAATATTAAAATATTATTATTAAGTATTAACAAATTTGGTTAATTTTTTAAAATGATAATATATTATTTCTTATAAGTTAATTGGTTTTCCAAGACTCAATTACACATTTTAAATACAAATAAAATATCTCTCTACAGATATTTTGATCAAATGTCAGTCAAGTTATGACTTAAAAATATTTACATTTTTGTTTTAAAAATGAAATTGAAATAGAAAAATATTACATTTAATTAATGTAATAAAATAATATAAAAAAATTTTTTTAAATATTATATTAGACTTAGAATTTTCATAATACAAAAGTTGTCTACTAATATTTCAAATTAAATATTTAGTATATAAATTTAAAGTTGTTTAATATTAAAACGTTTCTTCATTTATATTTAAATTCACAATTTTAGTTACTAAAAATAATTATAATTTTTTATATTCGATCATTAAGAAAATTCCGACTTCATTCAATTTGGTTCAATTTTTTGTTTCTGTGTTTCTTTTTTTTTTTTTTTTTGTATAATAAATAAATTATTTAGGCGATTTGCAAATGTGACTTCAATTTGTTCTGTGTATTTATTGATAAGAATTTTATCGTAGTTTAATTATAAAATAATTTCAACTGTATTTAGTCATATAATAGAAAATAATAATTTAGTCATACCCAGAAAACATTACAACTAATCTAGGTCACATTCATTAGTCTTTACGACATTAGACTTGATTATTGCACACTTATTATATAATAGAAACATTCGTGCCCTGTGACATTTGCAATCGATTCGCAAATAAAAATTGCCGTCTGATTGACTTAATAGGAGTCTATCGAATAGTTCAAGTGCGGATTGAACCTTTCTCACTCGCATGAGTACGGCTTATCGCCCATCAGTCAAAAAAAAAAAAAAAAAAAAAAAAAAAAAAAAAAAAATTAAAAATAAAAATAAAAATAAAAATAACTATAAATATAAATTTGTAGAGATGACTGCGTCAGAGCTTGGAATATTGAGCTTATCATCAGTTGGCCTAACGTAGCAGCCGTAGCAATCGCGGAGCTGCCACAGAGGCTGGGCTCATCGAGCACCGTGAATCCGGTTCATATACATACAGCTGGAGGTCTTTCTATATAAATCTGCATCCGCATTGTCTGCACTTACGTTTCACCTTGAGGATCCGGCTGATTTTGAGCCGGAGCGAGCGACCGATAAGATCGTCACTATGTCTAGTCTGACTGTACTACAGTGAACTTTGTTCCCAGTGACCAGTCAGAATGAGTAAACGTAATTTGAAAAGGTTTACCAATGTTTCTTGTACGTAGTTTTTATCAGCTGTCAGTCTAATTATGTGCTATTATTATAGAATATGTATAGCAATGCGAAATCGGTTGATAAAGGCGCACTCACTATGGCTGAGTAAGTTTTGCTTGAACACTTCGCTACATAAATCAAAAGTTTAGTTAGCTTATCAAATGACACAGCCCATTCTATTATCAACGCTGCCTTAGGCCAATTTATGTGAAATCGAACAGCAGTTGAATACGTTCTGACTAACTGGCCAAAGTCAAGATCACAGCGAAAATTCGCCATGCACACGTTTGGCTTACTTCTTCAAAATGTCAGGGTTGGCCTAGCGTAATTTTTGTAAGAAATCTGCCGACTCGCCAAACTGTGTCAGCAGCTCGAAATGTCAACAAACTGTTTGCGTAGATGCATAAAAAAAAAACGACAACAAAAAACGAGTCTTTGGCGGAGTTTTGGCCGGGGTTCAGTCAAGTTTTTTATTTCGCAAGACTTGAATACAATTTCAGATGGTAGCGACACTTAGGAAATAATTGAGAATTAACGCTTGGGTAATTATTCCAGGTATTCGTATAGTAACAAAACAACAGCTGCGAGCAGCAGAACTAATTTTTACACATAGCCTCAGTGCCATTAAATTGAATTGTATTCGTTTTAGTAATACATTTATTTTATTGGCTTGCTTAAAGCTGAGCATTTTCTGTGCAGGCGTGTGTTTATTGTATAAATAATTAATTAGCCAAGCAATTTGAATAATAAGTGCAAGTAAAATAATTCGAGTCGAGGCATTACGAAACACTTTTAATATTCATTATTAATGTAGGGAAATAGCTTTTCATGAAACTTAGAAATTTTTATTTGAATCGTAATATAGTTTGCTCAATATTTTGGCTTTAAATGCAAGAGAACTAAAAGCTGTACACATTCACGAAAGAGAAATGGGCATATTGGTGTTGTGTAATGTCCATCCTGCTGTGTGTCCTTCTATACATCCATTTGCCCGTCCCTCTGGCTGTCCACCTTTTTGTCTGAATGCAAACCATTTCGTCACAATTGAACTTGGAGATTTGCAGCATTTACTAATTTATGCCGTTGAATTATATACTCAAGATTTGTAAGATTGTCAAGATTTTCTTTAGCCATTATGGGCATGACAAATCGAACATGCATTTTCCGGTATCTCTAAAGCCATGCAAGTTGAAAACAGTCTATTATAGGCAAATCGGGAAAAACTTTATTTTCTATAGTCTTAGAGCTAGGAACTCAAAATTTAACAACTAAAATACGATTGACATACTCTATTGGTATTGAAATAATACAAATGGGGCGTGGCAAATCGGAAAATGTATCTAGCACCGTTTGGGCAGTGAATGAGCATTCTGTCGTCGGTAATGCCCCACTGCAGCGTCTTTACTTGAAATCATTATAACTTTGTCTCTTTGTACAGCTAGGGAGCTAAGTGACTGCAGTGGCAAATTCAAGCTAAATTTTTATTTTCGATTTGAGCAGTAAAATTCGCAGCTTAACCAAAATTTGGATAGCTTTATATTGTATATTTTATTTGTTAATTATTTTCTCTTGCCGTCGACCTGTTTCTATCGCAATAAAACGGAATCACACATCCATTAATAAATATAAAAATAAAAATAATAAATTGAATATTATAGTGGAGCGTATTGTGTCTGGAATCGTTCTTTGGCGAAATGAAATCCATCAATGGTTGCCAAAATTGCAAGCGATTTCAGACTTTGCATTTGCATTACTTTACACATCGCTGCACGAATTTGATAAATGGCTACAAATTTGTTCAGCCACATTTTTGGCAGCCAGAATAAAATGTGCTGGGCCAAAATGTCATTGACCTGCAGTGCGCTGCAGTCGAAATGATGAATTGAAATATT
Organism: Drosophila arizonae; assembly: GCF_054131065.1. NCBI lineage: Eukaryota > Metazoa > Arthropoda > Insecta > Diptera > Drosophilidae > Drosophila > Drosophila arizonae. The sequence continues at coordinate 28,106,615 of NC_142922.1, forward strand.
GATTGATTTCGGATCTCTTCCACTCGTTTGAGTTATGGCACACTTATTTTAATTGAGGCATGCATTTTCTAAAAAGCTAACGCATTGCCAGCTAATTGACAAGGAATTTACAAATTCTCGGCGATTGTCGTTAAGCTTGTTTAGATGGCAGCAGACGAGGCTGTTGAGGTTGTTCGTATGTTAATATGTATATATAAATTAACTTTATTACAAGGGTATTCATCATTTGGAACTCTAAATTTGCGCTAATAATCACAGACATTTCGCACCTGCCAAACGCTCAGACAGCAGCCAACTAATGCTGTTGACAAAAGACTTCCGCTGCTGGTGCTCGGGTATATTTATTTTAGATATGTTGTATGCACGTTTGATTAGCACACTGTAAATAATTTATGTGGTTAGTTTCGTATGCAAAGTCAATGTCAGAGATTTCTGTGAGCGTCGGTGCTTTGTGATTTCAATTTCAATCGGCATGCAAATCGCCAGCAGACCCAGAAGCAGATGCGGCCCGGCTATGGGATATTGCGTCTCGACTGCCGCATGATTATTTTCATTTCAGACGGTCATAAAAATAAAAGTTATATGAATATATATTTACATATATATAACAGGCATACATGTATCGGGGCTATATGTTGCTCAGCTTGGAATAACCAGTTCTATAGTCTAGCGCAGGTTAGTTTATAGCTGTGAGCTCGTTTATGTAGCCTACGCTGACCTTGAGCCTGGTGAAATTCTAGAATTAATGCTTGCAATTAGCGCGCACTGTATAAGTGTTGTACAATTCACACAAAGTGCTTAGAAGAGTTTTTAACTTGAATCATGAAAATACCCTCAAGGTTGCGCTCTGCTCTGTAAAAATAGCAGAAGAAGATGATGAACTTCGCCGGCTGCTAATTAATTTGTTGCCTACGAGTGATTTGTGTGAGCAGCAAATCTCTTTAATATTTCCATATCTGAAAATCTCTATCGAGGCGCCGCGGCCTGCTGTGGATCGACTCTCGCATCGTTTGGCTGGCACGTTTTCTAAATGGAAACGCACTTGAAATACTTAATGGGGGCGCTCGCTCTCTGGCGTTTACGTACGCGTAATACCCTGTTCTAAAACAACAACAACGACAACACGTAAAGCGTTAGACGTTACTTGCTTTGTAGTGAATTTGTTATTTTCAGTAGATTTGATAATTGGTTTTATTTTGATTAGAATTTCAGGTAGTGTTTGATAGCATTGATAAGACGCTAAATTTTTGCTTTGTTCATTAAATATCAACAAAATTGCACTCAGAGAGGGACAGAGCGAAAAGGGAAAGGAATTAAGAGAAACCTCATAATTAAAAACAATTTATTACGAAATTATTGAAAATTCCCTTTTTTTCCTTTTCAAAGTATATATTGAATTTACAAAATAAAATAAAAAGATAATTAATAATTTTATTAAACTCTAGTAAATTTCTCTTTAAAAAAATTTTAAAAATTAATAAATGAATTAATTTTTCAATATAATCATTTGTTACTAGTTAAATACAAATTTAAATAATTTAAAAGAATTAAATTAATTTAAAAAAATAATTTAAAAGAATTAAAATTATTAAAAGAAAAATAATTAGTTGAAGTCTGAATAGTATTTTCAGATACAAATTAATTGAATAAATATTAAGGTAAATTTTTAAATTTTCCTTAAAAGTATTTTAAGAGAAAATGTAGATAAATAAAATACAAAATATAAAAATTAATTTTTATATTAAAAAATATTAGTGTGTTTTCCATGTTTTGTCTTCCATAAAGTTAATCAGGCTTAATATTATTTAAAATTCAAGGCAAATAGTATGCAGCACGCAATTATTTAAAAAAAAAAAAAAAAACATTTTTTTTTTAAATTGCAAGTAGTTTGACAATCTCTTTAAACGATTATTATAATTATTATTATTATTTTTTTTTAAAATAATTAATTTTGATAACATACAATCTGTTTTGAATTAAACATATATTGAATTAAATTAAGTACATATGTATGTAACTAACCTACGGCTATTAATTAAGCAACTCACATCGATATATGGTATATATAAGATATAAAGTAAATTATTATAATATTCGTTAGTTATTCTAAGTCCCGTTTGTATGCCACCCGCTGATGAAATCATTTGAATTTCTTCATGTGGTTTGGCTAGTGCTGGCTATGGAGGCCCGCGCAGTGTCTATTGAATGTTTACAAACAAAGCAGGCGAATGTTTTTTCAAACACTTGGTCAGTTTGATTGGCTGGAAGTGCACTCACCTGTCGGATGGGAATTGCATTAATGATGCTCACCTCTGTTTATCTCTTACTTCTAGCTATGTCAAGTTTAAGACAAAGCAACAGCATTTGCGCAGCAACGATAAGGTCGTAGCGGACACGGTCTATGGCCGGGTGAAGGGCGTGAAGTGGCGCTCGGTGTACGGCCCGCACTACTACAGCTTTGAGGGCATACCCTTTGCCAAGCCCCCGGTGGGGGATTTGCGCTTTAAGGCGCCCGTCGAGCCGGATGCCTGGACGGAGGTGAGGCGGTGCACGCGCGTACGCACAAAGCCCTGCCAGGTGAATCTGGTGCTGAAGCAGGTGCAGGGCAGCGAGGACTGCCTGTACCTGAACGTGTATACCAGGGAGGTGGGTCTAATGAATAGTTTACTTCAAGGTGAATCTAGATTTCATTGACGTTGATTCTATTACAGCTGAAGCCGCAAAAGCCGCTGCCCGTGCTCGTCTGGATCTATGGCGGAGGCTTTCAGATGGGCGAAGCCTCGCGAGATCTCTACAGTCCCGACTACATCATGATGGAGCACGTGGTGCTGGTGACCGTTACATATCGCCTGGGCGTACTGGGCTTTCTCACGCTAGACGACCCCGAGCTCGATGTGCCCGGCAATGCGGGCCTCAAGGATCAGGTGCTCGCCCTGCGCTGGGTCAAACGAAACTGTCAATTCTTTGGCGGCGATCCGAATAACATAACCGTCTTTGGCGAGAGCGCAGGAGGCGCCTCCACGCACTACATGATGCTCACGGAGCAGACACGGAATCTCTTTCACAAGGCTGTGATGATGTCCGGTTCGGCTCTGTCGCCCTGGGCCGTCACGCCCAAGAACGACTGGGCGTACCGCCTGGCCAAGGCCACGGGCTATACGGGCGAGCCGATCGACCGGGAGATATTCAAGCATCTGCAACAGTGCAAGGCCAGCAGCATGCTGCGCATGGCCGAGCACATTGTCACCATGGAGGAGCGGCATCAGCGCAAGGTCATGTTCTGCTTTGCACCCACCGTCGAGCCGTACGAGTCCAAGCACTGTGTGATACCAAAGCACCCGCTCGAGATGATGCGCAACTGCTGGGGCAACGACATACCCCTGGTCGTGGGCGGCAACTCCTTCGAGGGGCTGCTCGTCTTTCCCGAGGTGCGCAAGTGGCCCGATCTGCTCTGCGAGCTGGGCGACTGCGAGTTCCTCACGCCCGAGGATGCCGGCCTCGATGCGGACCAGCGCCGAGCCTTTGGCAGGAAGCTGAAGTCCTCGTACTTTGGAGACAACGAGCCCAGCCCAAAGACAATACTACAATACTGTGATGTAAGTAGATCTAGATAATATATAAATATATAGTAGATCTAGATCTAGATAATATATATGGTAGGAGAGTATAGACATAAATGGCTAAAGATCAATAGGAAATTGGTGGAAGAAATGTAAAAGGCGAAGGTGAAATATAGATTGGTAGATTTGATATAGTTGAAAAAAAAAGTTGCTTGATTGATATGGAGTAGCTTGTGCTCTTTCGTTGATTTGTTTACCAAGTTATAAATAAATTGGGATGCCGTATAAATGAAATTTTCGGCATAGTAGGATAGAGTTGGCCACATAAGAGTAGTCTAATTTAAAATATATTCGAAATTCCGCTATACTACTTCAAGTCTGAAGCTCTTATTGAAGAGGTTATCCCATAAAACGAGCATTTACTGGGGATACTCAGAGCAGCTCAATGAACCCGAATGTTGATATACAGTCGTGTTCATACAGAGTGTGTGATGTGAATGAGCTACATAGATCAATGCTATACACAGCTGATTCAGATATAATATTGAGGTACAATAGTTTATTCACTCTCTTCTTCTGATTATGTTTGCCTTCGATGAGGAATACTCAGAGTGGCTAGAAGAACTAGATGGTTTAACGACCATTGACGCAAAATTAAGCTGAATGCTGTATGCAGATGATTAAGATATAAAAGTCTATGCGGCTGTGTCAGCTATGCAAAACTCAGATGAGTAAGTTAGAACCATTAATGCCTCACACAGATGAGCAGATGAGTCTGATAATTGAAATATAAGCCTTTATGCTGAGCTGCTGTCTTTCGCTGAGTCTCTTCACAATGATAAGGGATACTCACAGCAGTTTGAGGCATAATCTATGCTCCATATATATATCGATGAGTGAGCTATATCCACATAAATTGAGCTGTTGGTAAGGGCGACGTCTTTTAGAACCCATTGAAAATGAGAAATCATGCTAAAATATATATCACAAAACTATATAACAGGAGGAGGCATGACAGACCCCATACAGTATAAACATTCATGATCAAGGCGATCTGTCCGGTGGTCAGCTTGTCTGTCCGTCCGTCCTTATATATGAACGTGTCGATCTCTGAAGATTTAAAAGCTAGAGACTTGTTTTAATATCCGTTTCCTATTATAGGAACAGGTGAACATTTATTTTCTTATAAACAATTAATCTACATTGCCAATTGCTCCCACGGCGTGTGATTGGAGCAAAGGACACAAGTGTTAATCGCATGTCCCTAGACTCAATCGCTTTCACATTGGGGCTGGTCGTAAATTTCATGTTAATGCTTAAACATGTTGGACACGTTTCATAGCCCAATATTTGTATATTGCAACTGATTCAAAAGAAATAGAACTAGAAGAATGGCTTGCGAGATGATATTTAAATATAAATCAATTTGAGTGCTGCAGCCCAGCATACAAAATAAATGCTGAGAATTAAGCTGTATATATTTCCACCTGTTCTACCTGTTGTATGCGCAGTAGCTATCAAAGAGCAGTAAAAAGATATAAATATAAATAATAAATACAATAAATCACAACATTAAAGCATACATACGTATAAACAACATATGTATATACATATACCTGAATTTATAAATTCATTTTACTGCTCTTTGATAGATACTGTGCATAGAACAGGTAGGAATATATACAGCTTAATTCTCATCATCCTCCAATCTCCCTCTCTCTCTCCCTCCATATATATAAATATATATGTATATTTACCCATATTCAAGTATTAAGATGTCTGGCTTTAATCCATGCACTGAATTTATTACAGCTCTGCTCGTATAAATATTTCTGGCACGGCATCCATCGCACCCTGCTGTCGCGCAGGCGGCACGCGCCGCAAGCGCCCACATTTCTGTATAGATTCGATTTTGACTCGGAGCACTTCAACATAATGCGAATTATTACCTGCGGCCGCAAGGTGCGCGGCACGTGCCATGCCGATGATTTATCCTATTTGTTTTACAATGCGGCCGCCAAAAAGCTGAAGACGCACTCGGACGAGTTCAGGACGATAAAGCGTCTGGTGTCCATGCTGGTGCACTTCGCGGCGACCGGCAAGCCCAGCATCGCGCTCTATCCGCAGGAGGAGCCGGACGGCAAGGCGACTAGCGTACAGCCAGAGGTCTGGCTGCCCATATCCCGGCAGGATGCGGTCTTCAAGTGCCTGAATATTTCAAAAGATGTGCACGTGATTGACTTACCTGAGGCCGACAAGCTCTGGCTCTGGGACAGCATGTACGCCGACAAGCAACTATTGTACTAGAGACCAAGCATCGCCCCCATCCAGCCGGCTCTCCACTCTCCGCTCCACGCCAACCTAATATTTACGTATGTAGCTTTAAGTCATGGCCCTCGGCTTGGCCCTAAATGCACAGCAAAACTGTTTGCTTTGGCAGCAAATGTAAATTTATATATATAAATATTTTTATACACACTCACACACTAGCACACGCACACACTCAGAGATACATTCATGCGTGTGTGTTTGTAAATATGAGCATATTTTTTATAAAGTCCTTTTGGCTATTTATATTCCGATTGAGTTATTATCGAATGGCATTTTAGTGTAAACACAAGCCCATTTAACCAAATAGAAAAAAATCAATGTTTAAGCTTTAAATTTGTGTATATAAGTAATTATTTATGCATCTAGATTGTTTAGACTTTATTACTATATTATATTTTTAATATCACATTAATGCGTCGTATACGAATAAATCGAATATATATATAATTATGTTTTGCATCTTGAATTTTTTATTTGCTCAGCGAAACGTACATACATGCATACATACATACTCTTCAGTTGCTTCAGTCCAACCAATTGGAAAAACCCAAGCGTAAAGTATGCAGCGCATTATTATATTAAAAATTCCTAACATTTTCAGACACCTACACACACACACATACTTACTGAATACACACTTTAGCTGTCGACAGGCCAAAGCTTACATATTCCTTTTTCACACACACACACACTCTTGCTTACATACATTAATATATATTCACTTCTTACATTTAAACGCAGCTTGATTTTAACGATATTTCTATGCTCTATCAAAGCACAAAGGGGCTTTAAGGATACCCCGTATGTCTTATTAGACATACTATATAAAAAAATAAATAAATAAATATACAATAAATAAATAAATTTTAAATATTAAATAATATAAATAATAAAATTAATTTACAAAAAAAAAAAAATAAATAAAAATAAAACTAAAAAAAAAAAAATAAAAAAAATTGTTTTGTAAATAAATATACAATAAATAAATAAATTTAAAATATTAAAAAATATAAATAATAACATTAATTTACAGAAAAATAAATAAAAACAAAACTAAAAAAAAAATTATAAAAATTGGTTTTGTAAATTTTTATTCTTTTACTTTTATTATCATCCATCAATAACTATTAAAATTATCTTTATTATGATTATTTTATTTTTTATTTTATTATTTTTTTGACTGTATTGTTCTTGACTCTGTTTTCTTTTTTTTTTACTTCTAATTATTATTTAATTAATTAATTATAAAAATTCATTAAAATTGGTCTTTTAAAAAAATGGTATTATATACGTTTTATTTATGCTTAAGCACAGCATACAGCAAAGTCCTGTTACCCCATAAAATGATTAATTATTGGCCCATTTTCTCTCTCTCTCTACCGAAGCAACATTTGGTAATTTGTTTGTGCTGCGTTGTCTCTCTGTGGCAATTTGAAAAGTTGTTTTGTCTGGCTTAAATTCAACACACGGGCCACATTTGTTACCTGGACGCCGCGCCGTCTGCCGGCATTAACTGTAATTAACAACTTACACGTGCTACACATGCACTAAGCCGGCCGACCTTCGGCCCCCAAAAATGGTGCTCATATACATATTTGTGTCGTGTATATTTCCTTGTAATTATTATTTACAGTTGCTTTGCAAATTGCCAAAATTTCAATGGGCGTGGCGCGCTCTTAGGCGCTGATTGAATGCCATTCGCTGTATAACCGCGGCCGCCTGAAAGTATGCAGCGCTTTTTGACAAACATTTTGCTAATGGGAATTTGAGTGTGGGCTTTATATATGATAATAGGAGTTGACTAATAAGCTAACTGCTGTTTACATTTCTGTTTAGTGTCCTCTGTACTTTAAGCTAGGCAAAGAATGCTTTGATTGCTATACTGAAAACTAAGCAAAAGCAACTATATTTACTTGATATATACTAAATTATAATATAGACAACTTTAATTTTGATATTACGATGAGATTGAAGTCACTCGGCTTAAGCTGCCTCGTCATCCAAGTTAAACAGGCCTTAACTATGTCAAAAGCTTATACATTACATTTAAAATCCCAGACAATAGTTTTTTTTTTCAACTTTTTGTTTTATTGTCACGTGTGTGGGCGTGTGGGCGTAGCGGATGATACTCGCACACACACGCACACTCACACGCACACAGCAACACTCGTAGACACACTTGCAAGCCGTAAGCCATGCTCCACATTGCTGCTCTGGCGTCGGCGTCTGGCGTCGCAGCCCGCAGGGGCAACAGGAAGACGCATGTGTCCCGTGTGCTATAATCGAGTCACGGAATGGCTTGAAAAAAGTCACGCGAGATTGTTGAACTGTCTGAAAATTATGGCTGTCGGGGTTAGCCATTGCTATTCACAAGGGGGCGTGGCGGGCCGGACTTTTGATTTGATTTTGAAAAATTCATGAGTCCAACATTGAGCGAGCGCGCGAAAAAAGTTGCGACCCTCCGAGAGTCCCCAACTGCCAGCCTCCGCCCCCTGTCAAAATTATGAACAACTGTCACGCTGTTTACTGTGTGACAGCTGGCATTTACGGCTTCGCCCCCTTATCTGGCCTCCTGGATGTGTGGTTCAGTGTGAAATGCACAACATTTAATTACGAAGAAATTTGACATTTAAGTCTCAATTCTTATGAATATTTTAAGAGACTTGCGGTAATTTCTACCCACATTTTATTCAATTCAGCTGCAAATATTTGGTTATTGGGCTTTAACCATTTCTGACACTTTTTATCAATGTGATTGACATATAAAAGCAAACTGTGGCCATGTACATACTTTTCTGAGTGACAGTCTTTGACGGAAGTAAATAGCAAATAACGATTTAATATTCCAGTAAACGGTTTAATATTCAACCATTCTTTGTAAAAACAGTTCATTGAATGAATTGAAACTCTACTCAAAATAGCTAGAAATTTGCTGATTAGGATTAAACAAATTATGTCAAAATAGTAAATGCTTTTATGATGATGAAAGGGTTAAGTTAAATACAAAATATATATATTCAATTGTATCTTAAAAAATTATTTCATATTTTCGAGTGTAAACTGAATCTCATCACTTTTTTTAATGCATTTTCTTCATTTTTGTATCCCACCTCTTTCTATTAAAACTTAGTATATTTGAATATGCAGGAAGTGTCTCACTGATTCACTCAATGGCCGATTCAATTCCAGTCAGCAAAACAGGTGAAATATTTGCATCGGAAGTTTGCTTGGTAACACAATCATAGGACCTATAAATTGCACTGGCTCTTAGGGCTGCACTAGCAGCTAAGCCTTGAAAGTAAAATAAGGCTATCGACGGCCGGTCTAAAGACTTACGCGTTTTAGCTCTCAGGATGGAACAAGCAGAAAGGCTACCAGATGTTGAGGTATTACAGCTTACCGGACTGAAAATCTGCAAACAATATCATTACATTACATTTACATTTAATGATTAACATTATTAGCTGTCTATGGATTAAGTTTATTTATTATTATGTGTGAAATTGTTATTGTTAATATAATACAGATCGCAAATAAAAAATAAATAAATATTTAATATACAAAAAAAATATATATTTTTCTTCATATTATTATTAAATTTATTATTATTATTATAATTATTTATATATTTTATTTGAATATTTTTTTATTTTATTATTTTATATTATTTTATATATTATTATTTTTTTTTTTTTTTTTAGCTAATGAACAATAACTTTTTTTATTTCTACATTTTAACATAAAAAACGAGACTTGGGCATTTCTGTTCTTAAATGAAAATTAAATAAAATAACTTGATGAGCATATTCTCTTATTCGCTTATACTGAAAAACAATTTTGTTGTTCTGTTTGTTTCTTATAAAATTTATTGTTTACTTTATTAGTTTATCTGACGTGAATTGTGCAAAGTTCAAATGAGTCAACCAAATGATCCATTAAATATTGTGCGCAAAGCTATTTTTCTGCAAAGAAATTGTGATTTTTTAATGTGTAAAACGTTAACAGATGGCAACGATCAGTTAACAAGAACACACACACAGCCATAAATGTGTAAATCCCATCGAAGTACATGAAGATCTTTAATTTCCATTAATAAAAATCATTTTACAACAACAACAACAACAAAGTGCAAATGAGCCAGAAATAGACGCAAATTTTCAATTGATTTAAACGAATTACAGAAAAAAAAAAAAAAAAAAAAATGTGAACAAGTGCTGAGCACGCGATCGGTAAGAGAGCCACAGCAAATGTTGAGAGAGTGAGTGGAAGAGAGAGACGGAGAGCACGATCAAGTTCAGTTCTTAAAAGCTCAGAGTGCGACAGCTGCAAAGCATTTGAGACAACATAAGTCACGAGAGTTTATGATTCGCCATAGCCGGCGCTTTTTTGCTCAAGGTCAAATAGTTATATGTATATAAAAAAATAAGGGGGAGGATGGGGGAAAAGCGACAACGAAGCATAGCCGAACAGAGAATATTGCGGTACATCATTGTTTTGATTAAGTTTAATCAAATTTGATTTAAGGCAGTCCGCGTGCAAATCGCGTGTGAGTGCCACATATCGAGCGATTGTTGCGATTAGCTCTCAATTTGCGTGACTGCGACTAAGTAACACTAACTAACGGCAACAGGCCATAACTAACTATAATTGCCCGGTCAGCGCAAACGACTGGCCCCATTTTCAAAATTAATACGTACGTTCAAAAGCGCAGCACGGCTAAAGCTCCGCAGCGAACTTTAAGCGCGACAAAAGTTCCGGCGTGCAGCCACCGTCTATGCCCAACAACCCAGTCTTTTGGTTAGCCGCAGAGTAGCGCGAGTCATGCGAATACCCTTACCCTACTCTAAGAAAGCTCCACTCCAAGCATAAAAAGCGCTAAGCGGTCAAATTGATGACTTCATTTTCAGCTTACATTAGGCGCAAATGATATTTGACGACACGGCTCGATAAGATAAATATTTCTAGTACTGTTATGTAGATTTCAATAATTATCTATTGTAAACATGAACTTTGCCTTATTACCAGCAATAAATATCAGTGAGCTTTCCCGAGCGGTATTCCCTTTGACGGCTATGATTCATTTTTACTCGAAGTTAGTAAGGCACAGTTGAGCAAACTTATCTATATGATGTATATGCGTGTGCATACATATGTATGTATTTGTGTACGTACAATATGTATTTTTTTTCAGAAATGTTATGAAGGCTTGTCAGTGAAACAAGCGATATTTCAGTGGGCTGGCACGATTTTATGACACTTGCCGTCGTGCGAAAATAATCATCAGCATTTATCAATATGTTCTGATAAGGCGACTACAATAAGGCGCACTGATTGAAGCTTAATCGCATCGTAACCGTGAGTCAACTGTTAACCTATGATTCAGTACGCAATGATCTATGCAAAACGGAGTTGTAAAAGTCAACACTATCTCAATCATAAAGAGAATTGGGAGAGATAGTAGAGAGTCAAGAACGAAAAAGCTGATTGCACTAATTACAGAAATGGCAGCTAACTCTTGTGCTGCTCTCTCCTTGAGATTTACTCAGCTGCGTACAGCAACAAGATCCACTTAAGAGAGGATTAGTAGGCTTATGCAACAAAAAGAAGATCAAACCAGAAGAAGTTAGGAGAACAAGACGAATAGGGTGAAGCACGCACAATAACAGCTGCTAGAAGCTCAACAAGCTGCTTACTTGGTAAGCACAGCAACAACAATGAGAGCCAGCCTAACACAGCCGCTGAAAGAATAAGCAGACCACATAATAACATCAACAATAAGAACAGAAATCTCAGCATAGCAGCTATAAGAAAGAGCAAGAAAGTGAGCTCGTAATAGTAACAGCAATAAGAGCAAGCGCAACGCAGCAGCTACAAGTGCAAGAAGAAGAACAGATAACAACAATAAGAGCAAGCGAGACAGAGCAACTAGCTTCGCACGCTCTTTATGCTCAGTGGTAGAGCTTTCGCATGTGCCATGCGCTTAGAACTTTCGCGCGTAGCTTTTCGTTCGTGTGCTTTGAAAACAGTTGATGAGCTGCCTTCAAGTCAAACGGACGTGGCACGAGCCTTAGTTGAGAGACTAACTGTTTGAATAAAAGCAACAGCTTGCTAATAATACAATAGCAGCAGACGCAGCAGCAGTAGCAACAGCAACAACATCAACTCAATATAAACTAAACTATAATAGAATTTATTTAATTTAGCGCCGCCTGGTAACAACAACAAACGTTTCTCGCGTATGTCTTTGAAAGCGAAAGTTATGTGATAAGCTAAAAGCATAATTGTCTCTGTGTGTGTGCATGTGTGTGAATCTGTCTGTGCGCTTTTTTCGCAGTACAATTATCCTGTGCGTGTGCTCGTGCGTGCGTGTGTGTGCCCAACTGCGCAGGACGTGCTCCAGCGAAAGCTGCTTATCAGCGTCTGTAGCTGCTGCCCGCAGCAGTAGCAAGGTCAAGCCAACAGCTGGCAAAGGATTGAAACGGAAACAAAGCAAGCACAAATTCGTTTTTATGGTTAAATAAATAATAGTTAGCCAAGCTTTCCAATTGATTTTTTATAAAAGAAATATTTTTTTATTGAACTTGACAAAAAAAATTAAATAAAAAATACAACAAAACTCACAACAAAATGTCTTCCATGGCTGCGTTTGATCAAATCAAAATTGGACTCAAGTAAGTAGCGAAATAAAACCGCCATATAAAACCGTAAAGAAACATTCGTTAATCAGAAAGAGATTTGTGAGTAAAGTTTCCGATTTTTACGATTAATCAGCACAAATCACCTGAAGGCTTAACCAATTCAAATTGTTTAGATCATCGCTAGATTCATTTTCTGTTTTTGGCACTAAACTATTGTCTAGTACTTGACGTAATTAATAGACTTTAGTGCATTAGACCATTTAATTATGGCCGCCTTTTACAGTCAGTCGAATGACATCAGACAATTGTGTCATATATAAGCAACAATACCTAAATAATGCACATATCATTTTAACTCAACAATTTACCATCTACGTAGATCTATAAAAATGCGATATATAATCGATATTAATATGGTAAACCTGCTATTGTCTATCTACCCAGAACGACATTATCTAAAAATATTGTCTTATTAATCTGTTTTATTGGTATTGATAGTGGTCTGTTCCGTCATTTTGAATTTTGTATATGTGCCAGATCTAGTTATCTTATCGATTTCTTCGAAAATTTCGAATGGTTTCTAAAAGAGTATCACCTACTCTTGCATATCTACTAAATTTACACTCTCTGACTTTCATAGACTCCGAGTTCCTTCAGACAGTTTATAAACAGAAACGGTCTGTTTATATATATTATACGATTCTGCTTGATTCACGTCAGCTAAACGATAGTTTAAATAAATCAACTTAATTAAGGCAAATCGGTAGCCGTGTATATAGTATATGCGCACACATTTGCTCAGATAAGCGGGGCAAATATAAGTCGAGCAAATCCCTGAAGATAAAATATTTATATAGTAAACAAAGACGGCTTCGCGTGGGTGTGTCCGCGAATGGGCTTCAACAGCAACAAAAATGAATTTTTTAAGCAAATTGCTGCAATTTGTGCGCTCGGCTTCTGCAGCCCATGTCCCTTGGCCAGGACAAAGGCAAGTGAGTTATGCTGTGCGTTAGCCGTTAACAACAATATGTTTACGCCAGGACCTCCAATTATATGACAGCTTATGTCCGTGCTACCTGTGTCCATATTGTTCGCACAGCTAGAAGCACTCTATTGATTCCCGGGAACTCTGTAATTTGTCTACATAACGAGCTAACGTAAACACGGCGCATGACAGTGCCTACTATCGCTCATCGCACAGCTGTCATTAGAGGCGTCCATTGTCTGCCGTTGCTGGCACTTTAACTACGCAAATAATTAGGTAGAGAAATGCTCTACAAGCGCCTCGCAGCTAGGGCAAAAACATAGATGGAAAAAACGGTATATGGTCCGACTGACTAACAAATACCCTGTAATTTAACTCATTCTGCAAGATTCTCATTTGTTTTTCGTTATGAAAAATGAGTGTGTGTGTGTGTTTTTTTATTGATAAGAATTATCTTAGGATGATAGGAAAAAGTTTATATATAAATAAGTTAAATATACAGGTATTCATAATAATATATTATCAATAATATCATAAATATATTATTAGTTCTTATAGAAAGAATTCAGCTCATGTAATCTATATTAGTTTTGGGAAATAATTAGTTTAGAACAGCATCTTCTCTGCACTCTAATTACCCTCCTCAAGTGTTATATAGGGTATGTTACAACAACTACAAGAGCAACCTATTTATGCAAATTTTGCCTATTGTACGAAACGTCAAGCTCAGTCATTTGTGTCAAAGCGAACTGTTTGAGAGAACGAGCAAAGAGATTGTGCCATGAGATCAGCAACAGGTTTGCCTAATTTGATAAAAAATTGCTCTCTAAATGAAAGATAATGAAGAACACGCTGTATATGGAGGGAGGACTACTCTGATGAAATAGAAGCAGAGCTACTACTTGAATGTGAGTGCAACACTTTTCATTCACTCCCATGACACAGATGATTAACAAGTTCTTTATCGTGAAGCCTCACTGTGTGCCCTAAGGAGCCCAGATGTAACTGTAATTGTTGTGGGACTAATTACAAAGTGTTTCTTATTTTACTCACAGTACTTGAATCAAAGCTTCCACTTTTAGCTGAACTCATCAAACTGTTGACATAAAAAAAGAGAAAAATCTTGACTTGGAATTCCCAAAGAGTTGTGGCAGCTCTGAATTCATATGACAGTGGGGTTCCCATTTGCTATGCCATCAATTATCTTCACTTTGTCGTGTTTATAAATATTAAATGAAAGAAACAAAAGCTATTTTCATTTTAGGCATTCGTCAAAAAATCGTGAAATATTATTTTAAATATTCTCTTTTAATTTCTTTTCGCTCGTTCAGTTTTTTTTTTTTACTTTGTAGCTAAGTGCAACATTTTGTTGCACGGCTTTTATTTCTTTTTAGAATGAATTCGCATATTTATTGTTTTGCTGTGATTTATGCCATTGCATCTGAGCAGAGCACTCAGTCATTTATATTCATAAAGCATTCAATTCTCGTCACTGAAAAAACGCAACTGTAAAACTTCAAATTGTCAATTTGAACGCAAATTTGATATATTTTTAGCTTGTGGCAATAATTTAATTCGTTCAATTTTGCTATGCGACAATGTTTGTCAATTGAATAAAGCGAATAGTATGTAGAGTATATATGCGATATAGTATATATATATATATATATATATTTGTATGGGAGCCATCATCACTTACACTTATTAACCTTCAGTTTTATTGAATTTCTCACACGATTCTGGCACGTTTGGCACTTGATCAAATCGAATTAAATGTTTGCCAGCTTGGCAATAAAATAACTTAGAAATTGGCCTTCGTCAATGACAAAATATTTGATGTGTGCCACTGTGCAGCGACATATTTGCATTTTGTTTGGTTTATTGTTTAATTCTCTGTGATTTTCTTCATTCTAAACGTTAAACGGACGCAAATTTTCCCATATTTGCGTTGGCTAAAAAAACTTTTATATATAGAGAGATTTATATATATATTATTGCTGCCATCTCTGTATTTTTCTTTTCTCATCACATTTTTGGGCTATTCAATATTGCTCATTCGCCGCGTATTGCGTTCCACGGCAACACTTTACGTGCATTTGTCGCTGTCGCTCGAGCTGCTCGCCCACGCTACACACACAAACACAAATACACACACAAACACACCGTCAATTTTATTTAATTTTTGTAGCGTTTTGTATATTTTGTAGGCAGGGCAAAAAAAAAACTCGCTTGAATGAAGAAAATAAAAGAGCATAGGCACAGCAACAGTATTTTATATAAATCTTGTTCCGTATATCCATTGATATTTTCGCTTGCTAATGCGTAAATGTGTTTTATTGCCTGACACCCTGGCCATTTTGGTATTCTATTTTATATCTATCATTATAATATATATTATATATGTGAAAAATCTTACATTAGCTCATAACATTTTGATGGCGATAGATAAATTATTGCTATTAAATGAAATCTTTATGTGCGTTCTGGAGTATATTCAGGAAATGGTTTATTAATTGCAGATCAGTCTATAAATTATTTTCTATACTCAAACTATTTGAGTGCCTAAGTTCTATGTGATTGATAGTATTATTATCAATGTTTTCTACACACGCGCAGTCTAAGAAAATGACTAAGAATACAGAGATAACAATACATAACTTTGATATTAATTCCAAGGTTTTAAATCAGCTGGCAAAACGTGTATTTTAACAATAAATATATAATTTTCTATACATATATACACATATATATATATATATATATATATATATATATATATATATATATATATATATATATATATATATATATATATATATATATATATATATTTTTTTTTTTTTTTTTTTTTTTGTTTTTTTTTTGATAGCTTGATTATATAGAAGATGGTTTATGTTTGTAATATTAAGTTTGAAATGCATTGAAAAACAAAGAAATTTATTGGGAATAAATATTTGCTTTAAATATTAATCATACACTATATATAAATCTCTTAGTTTCTTAATATTGATATTTTTAATAAATTAATTAATTAATATACTTCGTTTTGTAATCCCAGTTTTATTAAAAAAAAAAAAAAACACACAAAAACAAAAAAATAAATACAAAAACAGGACAGATATTTTAAAATAAAACTGTATGATAATAATTTATTATATAATGTTGACTAACAAAAATAAAAATGCAAAAAAATCATTATTCAACGTGGTTAAAAATTAAAAAGAAATATTTGTTATTTACATATGGAATTTATTATAATTTATGCTTTACGAACATCTATTAAAGCAATCTATAAACAAATTATATGACGTATATACCTAAGGTGTATTGTGAGCATTGTATTGATATAGATGCGATTTTTATCAGCTCCTACATTACTTGTCTTTTCGTTTGATAAATTGAAAACTAATCATGAGCTGACAAAAAATAAACTAAAATGTACACAATATAATAATATTTAAAAATATTTATTTTTCATATTAATATAAAATATAATTTAATAAAATATAAGTATTTTTAAAATATTTATTTGTTATATTACAATATAAGTTTGTATACATTTACTATGTATGTATTTCGAGCAGTGTTGTAATGCCAGTTAGTCATGTACTAAAAACCAACAGCAATTGGCGCTGTAAACACTCCTTGACCTGGCCGACATCAGGGCTGAAAATGCAAGTAACGCTTACCTTGTGTTTTATCCTTGCGCCACTTGAGAGCTTTTTCGGTTTCATGAGCGATTCATTCATGAGCGGCTGTGCGCGGAAAGCTCTCAATGAAAGCTTTCGCCTGGCATCGTTGCGTGTCAGTCCTGCCAAGGTCACCGAAAACGCGTTAATAACCAGCCAAATGGACATGTAAGCGCTAAACTAACATTGTCCAACTTTTTTGCTTCCACGGGTATTATGAGAATGTGTGCGTGGGGAATATTTTTTCATGGAAATCGTGTCTGCTTCAGACAGTGTTTTTTGTTCTATCTTTTTCTATTATAATAAAATGTATATATGTGATGCGGCCTAGACTGCGTGCTGGGTTCGCTTGCTCGCACACATGCCTGATAACTATGTAGCGGGGGCTATTAGGGGAGCTGGCGCTGTCAGCTTGTCTGGCTGTGGAATATGAATGCAATCAATGCGACATAATCTGTTACACGAGTTGCTTATCACCAGGGTCCATATTCCATTGCTAGACGTGAAAATCATATAGCTCAAAATAATGAATTTTTAGACAGATTATAAAGATTCCGCTTGTCCGGGAAGCCGAAGGTGGTTATCGTTCAACTCGTTCAAGTCAATAGTGAAAATTTGCACTTTTTATTTGAGGCGTGCCCGAATTAAAATGAATCTAACAATGAAAGTCTCTTTGCAATGATATACTTAGGTTTTTGAAAGTACTTGATGTGGTTCAATGAGAGTAGCTTCAAGTCACACTTAAGTCTGAAGTTTATGGCAAAATAAAAAGTTCTAATTGAGCCTTGTAGCTGGAATTATAAATCTGATTGATTAGTCTAATATTTCTCTTCGCAAGCAACCATCGATTAGGCATATTGAAATCAAACAGCTCAGACATTGATGTTAAAGTTCCTGTACTGATTAAATCGAAATATGCACAATTTTGTAATAAACCTCAACCAGAAAATAAGTACTAATGCAATTTGGAATGTCTCTCTTCATCTGACTGCCGTTTCGCTCACTTCTTTTTGCGCTGGTCTCCAGAGGACAAAATGATGGCAATACGTATGAATATGTTGAGGGCATCCATGTAGATGGCCAGGGCATGGTTGATCGGATCGTAGCGGGCGTAGCCATGCTCGGGGTAGCTCTCAGCTGCCTTGACAATGCGCTGAGTGTCGTAGAGCAGAAATCCGCTGAACAGAATCAAGCCGCCATAGAGGGACATTGAGGCGAGGCCGGCGCCAATGGCTGTCGTTGGCGGCAGCCACATGTTGGCCAGCGACGAGGCGAAGATTATGCCCAAGCCAATGGCCAGGGGCCCGCCCATGTGCAGGAATCGGTCGCTGGGCGCGCACGCGGCCACCGTGGAGAGGGCGCCCACAATGCCGGACGTGTAGAGCAGGGCGCGCACCAAGACGGGGCCGCCCATGAAGCACATGGGCGCAATGACGGCGCCCATGACGCCGCAGTGCAGTGCCCAGGCCAATTGCTTCATGCCGATTCCCGGCTCGTAGTCCAGCGCCTGGGTCAGGGCTCCGGTGCCCATGACCAGGCCCATGGTGACCAACGTGGCCAGCCAGCCGCTGCGCATGATTAGATTGAGCAGCGGCTCCGACTGGAAGACGGCTGTTGCGGAGGCGGCCGTCACGGCGCAGGAGGCGCCAAAGTAGGCGTAGGTGGCGTGGATGCGATCCCTCACGTATTGCGGCCACATGTACGAATGGTCGTAGATGCTCGGCTGATTGGCCAGGCCCAGGCCGTAGTAGCACAGCGCGACGATGCCCATCAGAGCGGCGCCCGCTGCCGCGCCCTTGCCCATGGAGTAGGCGTTCTCGGTGGGCGGTCCCATCATTCGCTCCTTGAGTGTGGGCGCTTTGCTGCGGTGCTCCAGGTGGGAGCGATTACGATTGCCATGCTCCTCCGTGTAGTTGCGTCTCAGCTTCGGCTGCGGCAGCAGCCCCCTCCTCGGCTTGAGCGCCTGGAAGGGCATTCCGCTGAACCTGCATTTCGGCGCTTGCTGCGCCGATTTCCACAGTCCCTGGGAGCAACTGAGGGGCGCCTTGCAGAGCAGCCTGGCCGAGCGCCCGGAAACGAGATGCGCTAAACGAGCCAAGAGCATTTCGTAGAGTCTTACGAAGAAATATATATATGTTTATATACTAATCTGTGCAATTCGATTTACAAATTTACCCAGAATTATGCTTTTGTACAAATTAAAGTAATTTATTTTGAGAAGAGAGGCAAACGGACTCTAGTTTTGAATGACGAAACTTCTATGATATATAAGCAAAATTCGAATGGGAAATCACACTTATATTATTATTATATTCAATCAAAACATTTGCTGCTGTTAACTTGAGGTTCGTTTCGTAAATTTTGATGATGAATAAAACCTGCTTATATATTTATAAATTATATATATGTATATTTTGGCTATAATTTACTGACTAATAATATTTTCTACATCACAACTACACTCTGTCGAAAATTTAGCTGAACTTTATGATATAAATTTCGTTCAAAAGTTTTGTCAATTTGAGGAGCATAAAATTGCGATTCAGGTTTCACAGTTCTGTTGTACTTGGACAACTTTTTTTGGTTTAAGATTCGTTTCAGCATAAAAACATATTATATATACATTTTTGTTGTTGCCATTTTTGGTCTGGGCAACCTTCAGTAAAAACTTCTGCTTGTATGCAAATTGATCTGACTAAGAAACGAACTTAATTTATAATGTACTTTTGCCAAATTAGTTGACAATCTCACAACAAATTGCAGAAAACTAGTTTTAGCCTGAACAAATGCAGCTAAAACTGGAAATTCCTCCAATTGTGGGATGCAAATGAACTTGAGTGCATATCTGACGTATATAGTAGATATATATATATATATGTCTGAGATGGGCAGGAATGTCTGAATTGCAGAAATCTGAAACAGAAATGTTCAAGCTGTTTCAATGTTTTTGCCTGCCTGGCCCGGTCCATAGTTTATTTGTCTTTGATTTGCCAGTTCATTCTCTTTTCTGTATTTAATTTTTGTTTTCGTTGCGCTGTCGTCAGCATCAGCTAGCAAGATATTGTTTATTTTTTCACACATTTCGATCATTTATTTTTGGACATAATTCAAAGGCAATGAATCAAATTGATTTCATTTGCTCCATGCCAGGGCATGTTGCCCTTAATTAGCTGTAGATTGTTTTGAGTTCTTTAGCTGCTCGTAACAATTAGTGAAATAGAAAGAAGAAGCTAAATGCGAACTTTAGGTGTGTTTCTAGCGCTTGAGGCAAATTTATTTGCCACACGCAATGTCAGCATTAGAAATTTGTTTTTTACCTTTTTTTCCCATGAGCTTTTTTATTGATCTCTTTTTTTATTATGTCCAGTTATGCCAAAGTTCAGGGCCAAAGCTGAAATAGACAAGAAAAGAAAGAAAAAATAATAATAATAATATTAATAGAAAACATTGCCTTATATAGACGCAACAAAAAGAAAAATACAGCAGCTCGAGGGGCTAAAAATAAACAAAAATATGACAAATAATTTATTTTGTAGCTTTTGCTGTCATTTGCGAAACACAAAGTCACGAGGAAGCAACAAATATTATGCGTAGACTTTTGCTGCTTTATAGCGCCGAATACTTAAAATTCGCCCACGAATCAAATCACGTTTCGCTAAATGAGCTCACATAACATAGTTGACCGCAGCTGATAACATAAATAATATATTTTATACAGGTCTAAAATTCAATTGAAAATGATAAATATATATACATATGTACATTTATATAAATTGAATGAAAAAATATGAATGTATGTGTAAATCTTAAGCCAAGCAAAATGCAATTGGCGCGTTATAAAAGTTTTATAAATGTTTGCTCAAATATTTCTAATATGTCAGATTATGCGCCAACCTTGAGCTCTATTATTAATCTCTATGGTTCTTGAGAGAGCAGACGACATTTTATTATACCTAGAATAGTTTGCCTAATGACATATTTCTGGGGCCCCAAATATTGTCAACAATTTTCACTTGAAACTGTTTACATTTATTTTGAATTATAAATATCTCATGTTTTGCAATTTTTTTTTTTTTTTTTTTTTTTTTTTTTTGGTGTCTCATAGTAAATGGAAATAAAAAATAATAAATAAAAGAAAAATAATAATAATTAAGCAAGTTTTTTTTTATAAAATAAAATAAATAAAAATATATATTTTTATTTCTATATACTCTTATTTAATTTAAACTTTTTCTCCATTTTTTTTAAATTTAAATTAATTTTTTTTTTTTTTTGCGTATTTGTAAAAATTGCTAAGATGAAAATTATATTTTTTCTTATGGCTCTAGAGGCCGTCGAGGCGTCTGAGCTATTTTGGCTAAAGACCTTATAAATGGCCAAACACCTGGCACGACACGACATGACGCCCTGATAAGGAAATGGCCTTATCATTATTTATTATTAATCTATTTTATATACATTTATAGCTTAGAGTTTATTTTATAGCAGGGTTGCATAGTGTACCTTAGTTAGAGCACCTTTCAGATATCTATGTTTTTATCGTTGATAGATCTTCTTTAACTATTTATTAATAATATTAACATATTTTCATATTTATTTATAAATATTCATTTGAATATATGTATATAATATATATTTATTTTCTTTATTTATAAATTAATATTTATATTATTTGTATAAATATATTAAATATTTATTTATTTGTTTGCATTAAGGTGAAACTATTAATTTTAAAATTTAAATGTTAACAAAAAGTGAAAGGCAACAAGTGGCTTGGCAATTTTCAGCCATACTTGACTGCAATATACCCTGTAAGCTCTCAGAAAAGTGTGATACTTAATGCAGAGTGAATCAGCTTATGACTGACCTCAAGCATACCCTGTTAATGCAAATATGTACACGTTCATCCCTTAGGTAACATACCTTATATAAGCAAAAGAAACATATATGTTTTGAAGTCTACTACTAAATAATATCCTTTCACTCTTTTTCTTCTTATCCTTGCAGAATGGTCGACTTCAAGGTGCAGCAGCGTCGCTACCGCACCAGCGAGAAGACCGTTGTCAGCACCACATACGGTCCCATTAAGGGAGTCAAGCGGAAGTCGATCTATGGCCAATCGTATTTCAGCTTCGAGCGCATACCCTTCGCCAAGCCGCCCCTCGGGGAGCTGCGGTACAAGGCGCCACAGCCGCCAGATATTTGGACCGAGGTCAAGAGCTGCACATCGCAGGGTCCCAAGCCGCTGCAGAAGCATTTTGTATTCGAGATGACGGACGGCTCCGAGGACTGCCTCTACCTCAATGTGTACACGAAGAATGTGAGTGGGAAGAAGAATAGGAGAGGGTCGTTCGCAGTAAATAATATATATCTGATTCGATAGTTGTATCCCATCAAGCCCATGCCTGTGATGGTCTGGATCTATGGGGGTGGCTTCCAGTTTGGCGAGGCCTCACGCGAATGCTACAGTCCGGACTATTTGTTGCGGGAGGATGTCGTCGTAATATCCATCAACTATCGCCTGGGACCACTGGGTAGGTGTTGAACTGCATGCATATTTGGTTATGTCTAAAATGAAACACTTGATTTCCATATGGCTAGGCTTCTTGTGCCTGCAAGATCCCGAATTCGATGTGCCCGGCAATGCGGGCCTGAAGGATCAGGTCTTGGCTCTGCGCTGGGTCAAGGCCAACTGCTCGCGCTTCGGCGGCGATTCGAATAACATAACAATCTTTGGTGATAGCGCCGGCAGCGCCTCAGTGCACTACATGATGATCACGGAGCAGACGCGCGGACTCTTCCACAAGGCCATCTGCATGTCGGGAAACACGCTCTCGCCCTGGGCCGTGACGCCGCAGCGCAACTGGCCCTACCGGCTGGCCGTGCAGGCGGGCTACACGGGCGAGAATACGGAGCGTGATGTCTGGGAGTTTCTGAAGAATGCCAAGGGCTCGGACATAATCAAGGCCAACGGCGAGCTATGCATCGACGAGGAGAAGAAGGAGCGCATCGGCTTCTCCTTCGGCCCCGTCATCGAGCCCTACTTGACCAGCCACAGCGTCGTGACCACCAAGCCCATCATAATGATGCGTACTGCCTGGAGCAATAGCATACCCCTGATCCTCGGAGGCGTCTCGAACGAGGGCCTGCTGCTCTACTCCGAAACCAAGGCGAATCCCAAGTGTCTCAACGAGCTCGGCGACTGTCGCTACGTAGTGCCCATCGAGCTGAACATGGATCGGGACAGTGAGCTGTGCAAGGATTACGGCGAGCAGCTGCGCCAGTGCTACTATGGCGATAAGACGCCCAGTTTAGACACGTTTCACGAGTATCTGCAGGTGTGTATGTGTGTGTGTGCTGTAGAGGGAAGTACGGCACAGTTATCGTTCGAGTACCTCAGATGACTACATACATAGAATATGGCGCTTAAGCGATATTGTTACCGGATATTAAAGAATGTCTTGTTGATGTAAGGGGTGGGGAATTTTACACGGAATTAAAAATTCGGCGTAGACCAGATGGAAACAATAGAAAAAGAATCAGAAAACTCGAATAATATATATTGCATAAGACTGAAATCTTGATAAGAATCAATATGAAGATAGGCAAAGATATTTTTAAACAAAAATACTTTTCATAGATTTTGTATTGAGGTAGTTTACTACGGAAAGATTTCAAGCAAAGAACTTTTATATTATATTTTATAAAGCATTTAATTTTCAGGTATTGACAAACAATTTTGGAAATATACAATTTAAAAGAATTTGCCATAATAGAAAGTATATTTTGGAAATCAGTGTAAAGATTATATGTTTAATAATTGTAGACATAGTGAGAGTAAGTTGAAGGATGATGATATTACAAATAAAATATGTCTTAACGAGAAGGACTTGTGTAAGCATTAGGGAAATCGAGATATTTTAGGAAGCAAAGAAGGTTTTGCTTGAAAAATTCGCGTGCTTCTTCTCCATTGCTCACAAGAGCAGCTCTCTTATGTAGTTATAGAATTCGACTGGCGATGAAGTAAGCTTACAACAAGTGGTTCGCATAATTATTTCAAGAAGCCAGTTCGCATGGTTTACTCAGCTAGGCAGCTTAGCATATTTAATGATAAAAGTCTGCTGCGCTCTGTTGACTGCTAAATTGCTGAACTAATCTTTTGTTTGCCCTGTCTTTGTCTGGCTTGTAGATGGTCTCGCACGAGTATTTCTGGTTCCCCATCTATCGGACAGTATTGTCGCGCTTGGAGCACGCGTCGAGCGCACCCACCTATCTGTACCGCTTCGACTTCGACTCGAAGCACTTTAATCATCTGCGCATACTCAGCTGCGGCAAGAAGGTGCGTGGCACCTGCCACGGCGACGATCTGTCCTATCTGTTCTACAACTCGCTGGCGCGCAAGCTGAAGAACCACACGAGGGAGTACAAGTGCATCGAGCGCTTGGTGGGCCTCTGGACGCACTTTGCCACCTACGGCAATCCCAACTACGATCCCGAGCAGCCGGACCTCTGGCAGCCCGTGTCGCCCAGTGCACTGGAGAAGCATCAGCTGAAGTGCCTTAATATATCCGATGATCTGAAGATCATCGATGTGCCGGATCTGCGCAAGTTAATGGTCTGGGAGAGTTTCTTCCGGCGCGACGAGCTGCTGTGAATACGAAGGCCTTACCCAAGGTCTCCGCCTAGCGTTAGCATTAGCATTAGCTTTATGTTGAAAACAATGCAAAGCGTAGCTTTAAAGCCTAGATAGAACCCATCTATATATATATATATTAATATATTTCTATGTGTATGTGCGTGTTGTTAAGTTTGTCCACAAATCGAGATTCTATTTAAGCTTGTTCAAGTTTGATCCGAAACTCTCAGATGTCTATAGATCACTGATCACTAGATTCAGATTCTATTTATCTATCTATCTATCTTTATATATGTATATGTATATGCTACGAATTGAGATTTGTTCTAAGGAATGATAGAAGTCGCAACTGAAGTACCTTTTTAATGGATTCGTACAGCCAAGGAATAGTCGATATGTGCATGAATGTTCCTTTTGTTCCTAGTTATATCATATATTTATCCATTTAAATGTGTGCGAGTAAAAGGCTGCCAAGACGCCCCATACGCTATGATTTTTCTAGTATTATCCGGCGTTCGGCGCTCTTCCGTGCACAACGTACACTCACCCATCCAGTAATATATTACATATTAGTCTATTTTTTGCTTAGCTCTTTGAATTTGTGACAATTTTACAAAGATCATCTAATTTTTGGATACGTATTTGTTCATATTGTGTTTTATTTTGTATAAGCGTACAATATACCAACCAGTCCAGGTTTTACATATTTAGGAATATGATTCTTGTTAGTATCTATTATATAAATATGTATTTACATGTGTATATTTACATGGGACAACATGAATTTGAATTGAATTAAGTGTCTGTTGACTAAAAACACCTCTAAACAATGTTATTAAGAATGCACAAACGAAACGCTAATCTTAAATGTTTCGATTCGTTTTTATAGAAACCACACTGAGCCACAACTAAGACGAGCTCTATAAACAAAGATTAAGTAATTTAATTCCTAAAAGCTTCAAAAAATGTGATGCCACAAAAAAAAAAAAAAAAAAAAGAAAAAAAAAGTAAGAAATTTAAAATCCATATTTTAATAAGAAAGTCTAACGAAAGAAAAACAAAGACAAACTAAATGTATTTCAAATAAAGCAAACAATTTTAAAATATTTCACACATCAAGTATTTCATTGTGAGAGCTATCAAAACTTAATAATGAGAAAATACCTAATTGCTTTAAGGAAGTTGAGAAGTTTGCCCACTCAAAACTCAGGCATTCACACCAACTACGATTATATACGCAAGTAAGTAAAATAATTATCAAACTCAACTCGAGACGCGTTAATATGTGGGCGCGTTGACGTCATAGAGCTCCGCTCTACTCTTTCGGTTTTGGGTTGCTGCTACTTATCGCTTAGCAGAATCTGAATCATAAACTCGTCTGGGTCTGCTCTCTCCCTTTCTCTCTCTCTCTCTCTCTCCCTCTCCATTCCTCCCTTTCGCACCTTATTTGCTCAAACAAAGCGCGTATCACTTGTGGGCCACATGGAACTTTAGAGATAAACCCAATCAAAACCTCAACTCTTAGCGTCGCGTGACTAATTCAAGTGCGCACGGTGGGCCGTTAATTGGGTACCTCATATAAAGCGCAATTACTCACTGTTATATAGTGCAAATAAAACATAAATTATATTCCATTAGATTGCTTAATCGAGGCTATTACAGAGAATTAAAATCTGAATTTATCGAATTATTCAAGTTATACAAATTTACAATATATAATTGGCATGGATTATGATTTGCTAGGCCAGCTGAAGGGCTTATTAGAGCAAGTCTACATTAAATTCGATGTACATTGAGTATATTTCTTGATATTTCTATAGATATACTTGATATTTTTATGTATAAATATATATTTATATTTATATTGCCATTATATTTGACTTCTATTGCTTATAACTAAATTTTTGCTTACATATTTTTGCGAAATATCTTTGGACACATAAAAAATACTCAGAAATATCACTAATCAACATTATCTATGCATATGTTATCTGTTTTATGTTCTGTCTTTCCGCATGGAACAGCTGTAATAAAGATATAAAGTTTGATACACTTTGACTGCCCAGCCCTGGTAATACAGTAATACAGATCATAATAATCTGAAATTTCTTACGAATCCTAAAGCTTTGCAACTTGTCAAGACTTTATCAAGGTCAAAAAAGATAGTCAAAATAATTTTGATTTTTTATTGGAACCGAAAATGTTTACGGAATAAACTCTATACCCAGAATATATTTATAATGGGAAGTCAGGGTATATAAAATATATATACTTGATTATAATGATGAGTTAAATCGAACCATATTAGTCGGACAGTCTGTTTGTCCATATGAAATATATCTCGTGAACCACAAATTGAAAATGTATTGTAATATGAAATAGGAAGATTTCTGTCTTGCTTTTTAAGTACTTCCCAATATGAAAAGCTATATCATATATATATATATATATATATATATATATATTCACTTAGCATTCAGAAAACTCTTAACTGAGCAATTTACACTGTACGAGTCATAGTGCTTATGCCAATTAATTACTGAAAATTACTGCACTTGTTAAGTTATTGCTAATGCATAAACTAAACTATACGACTTGTATATAAGTGAGCTTAGCCTTTTCAATTTCAATTATTCAGTTAGTAGCGAATCTGAAACCAAATAGGGAAGTTAAGATGTGTTCCAGTCTGCGAATTTTATTTCTGCTCAGGTTGTATAGATCACACACTTATTTATATCAATTATACAAATTATAGTTCAATATAATATCTATAATTTACACAGTATTTTGGCTATTTGCATTCATTTGGCCATGAGCCAAGACGAGAATGAATTCATAACTGAAAGCGAACCCAAACACCCGACGCCAGACGACTCACAATATTAAAATCGAACTTTCGGCCAATAATGTTAACAGCGTCTATGAATCTTAATACTATGCGGAAAGCTACAATCGTTGCTTGGCCAATAAAATGAAAAAAAAAAAGAAAAAAAAAAAAAAAATATATATATATATATATATATGTATGTATATGTCTCACATAATGCTAATTGGAACAACAAACGGGCTGAGACGCGTCTCTGATTTGCATTTATTCAGGTCTCTTACGTTTCTTTCATTCGACCGCATTGAGATCCGGTTTAATTGGCCTGACTAAATACGATTGCAATTTGTGCAAATTCAAGTTCAATACCAACTTCTAATTGTAATCAAACAGCTGCGAACTTGACTATACGTATATCAGTTAATTTCTGGGGTCTTTGCACTCAGCGTTATGAAAGTACTTTAGCTCAGCTTTAGTAAGCGCGGGGCGTTCGTTACGTTCAAGGCGGTTTTTTTTATTTCTTTTGTGCGTTTTTTTTTTTAACGTGTTTAGTTTGTTTGGCTACTCGAATTGATATTTAATGTTGATTTCAATTTGAATGTCAATTCAAAGAGACTTTGAATTTGAAATATATATAAATATTATAATTAATTATTTATTACAATTAATATTTTATGCAGAATTTGAATATAACCTCCTTTTATTTAATTTTTAGCTGACAAAGCTCTCTTAACGCAAAGCTAATAATGTTAATACGAAGCCTAAAACGGGCGATCTGCAGCTGTGCTGTGCTTAAAGCTCAATGCGAACTGTGCTTTGCTTCAGTTGTTTATCGAAATTCAAAAATAAAAGCTCGCAGCCAAACAATTCTACAGTGCAGGCAAAAATAACAGTGCCACTGGCGGCAACCGTTTCGCTGTGAGTAAAAACCTGTTGAACGCGTGCCATAGAGTGAGTGAGTGAGAGAGAGAGAGAGAGAGAGAGAGAGAGAGAGAGAGAGAGAGAGAGAGAGTTAGCGCGCGTGTGAGTTTTATATGAGAGCCGCTTTCATTAATGCCGAACTACTAACTTGGAGTAAGTTCTGCCTCTCAACAAAAAGAGACGACGATCGCACGACTTCACTCAGTTGTTGTCGCACTCTGGGGCAGAGCGGTTCGTGTTCGTAGTGAAGGTGTTTTGCGTGCGTGATATCTGATCCATTAGTCTTTAATATTTACTTTCGCTGCCCGTCCCACTTACAGAGCCGCGCCTGAAATAAAGCATAGGGCCGTGAAACTCAGGTGTTTGTTTTACTCAGTTCAGTTGTGGACTAGTTCGTTGCAATGGCTGTGCGATTTATGGATATGCTAAAACTCACCTTTAAGTAAGTTTCTTCTTCTAACTGTAAACAAAAGCAAAAACATGTCAAAGAATGTTGCAGCAACAAAAGCAGATTTCTTGTTCGATCGTTAGTGGCTTTGATAGTTGCTCTCGCTTGCTCTTACATATACATATGCATATGTTGTGTTTGTGTGCGTGCGTGTTTTGGTTGCTGCTGGTGTTGCGTTGGTGAAATTGTTGCGCAAGTTCTGCAGTTGCCTTTCGCATAAATTTATCGATGCCTTTTGTTTTCTTCATTTGTGATTCATTAGTTTGTTTTTGTTATTGTTTTTTATATTTTTTGCACGTTTTTTCTCACATTTTAATTTGTTTGTTGTTGTTTTTCGCGATTTTTTTTTTCTTTGGGCTATAATGACCAGCTATTACAACAGCTTTAAAATATCATTTGGTTAAACTTGGATGTTATATTGCATAAGCTGAAATGCAATGAGTCGATGGCGTCGTAACATATTTCAAATACAAAGTACTAATTAAATCAATCTCTGGTTGAATAAAACTCAACTTTGTAGATCGATAATTGACAAGAAATCAGCTGTTGTATACCTAATATTCCAGATAAGAAATTCTATTAAAAAAAAAAAAAAGCTGTTGAGCTTGTTTAGCTTATTTAGTCACTAGCAGCAGTGGACTAAAAGTCTAAAGATCACCTTTTTTCTAAAGCTTTTTTTTATATACATAAAAAAGTACATACAAATATAATTCTGAGCACTTTGGGATACACGTGGATTTTGGTGAGGCATAAAAAGTCTGGAATTGTGAGAAATTAAATATATAGTTCAAGAGTTGATATCTTAAAGACATCTGGCATTACGTACCTACATTTGAACCCACTTTGGCACCCACTTTTGAACCCACTCCACATTCGTGTGGGCGATTCATTAGCTTTTGGACAACTGTCTGGAACTCAGTTAATTGTTAATTTAACAAAGGAAAGGCGCCACGTCGAGCTAATAAGCTCAACGGCAATAAAAGTGAAAATATATATTGTATCAAGTCTAATTAGCAATATGACAACAGATTGATGAGGCCCGCCAGGTACACAGTTCAATGCGCTTTCAGGTGGAAATACAAATAGCTCAATAAGCGTGAGTTGGCAGTTTTCCATTATATCACGATTATTCAGTTCAAATGCCACGGCAATCTAAGGCCGGCAAATTGCATTGTATATGAATGTTGTATCTAGTTAATTTTCGAATTCTGTTCAACCTTTGAGTTTTTGCAAAATGTTTTCGTAAACTTGCGCCTTATCAGCTTCTTGATAACAGCTGTGCGCATTGATATTGGTCTGTATGTGTGTTATATTACGAATTTGGAATGATTTGTTATCGCACAATTCACTGGCTCGAATATAAGTAAGAGAAATAATATAAGAAAAGGGAATATGGCTTGACAATAGATCTGTATGACATCTAGATAGTAATTGCCCATATTGAAAATGCATTGAATTCTAATGCAATAATCCTCAAAAGTTGCCTCACTCAAAGCAATGACAAAGCAGATTCGCGCTGAAGCGGCTAAGCAAATATAATTATCGTAGACATATATTATCATCAGATATGGTATATGAATTATTGAGAAACCAGTTAAGTAACATCTTATAGACAAACCTAACGGGCTGAGATGTGCATATGTATATTGTTATTCACTTTGTGAAAGTCATTCTCGAACTCAATTGGAATTGGCAATAAATGCTGTTATTTCTGCGCTTACGAGAAATTATTGTGGCTGAGATACTCTTAAATGTTTACTGAAGCACTTTAAGCTAAATAAATTACAAATATTGTGACTGTAAATGCTCAAATTTCTTGCTAAATAATTAATAAAATAGCTGTGTAAAAGTTTTACTTACATAAAGATTTCTTTGGATTTTCAATGTTTATTCAAGCAAAAAGCACAAATTTCTAGACATTTGCTGAATGATTGAATGATAAGCTTATACACAGCAACGATTGGTGCTCAAATATTTACAAATATTTAGTTGGATAAATATGTAAAGTAAAAGAAGCACATTAAAATTGAATGTGATGATTTGAAAGTGTTAAAATACTTAAGAATATATTGAGATTTATTTGTATGTTTGACATCATCTTTTGTAGCGTGCGATACCCGGATTTTTTCTTTAATTATTGTAACGCACCAACTGAGGAGCTAATCATATAATAAAATTTTATTTATTTTTATTTTATTTATTTATTTATTTATTTTTATTTTTGTATTTTATTAATGCGTTCCGAATATAATACAAAAAAAAAAAAAAAAAGCAATTATACTCTTCTTGAGAAATGTCCAAACGCCGTCATCTTGTAATTCAATTCAATTTTCAACATACACTAGTTAATAGACTGTTTAGATAGTATAAAAAATTATTTAAATTTATTTGATAATTCACTGACCTGCATTAAAGACATTTAGGGTAGAAAATAAAATAATAATATTAAATATGTATATTAAATGTGCTACATATATTATTACTATTTGATACTACATTAAATATAATAATTTATATTTATATATTAAATAGTATATAAAGAGAGAAGCGCAATCAACAAAGTTTCATTTCATATGAGAAATATTGAAATATTATGAATTATATTAAGCTTTGTCTTATTGTATTTAGTATATGAGGTGTTATCATGTCACTTAATTAAATTTGCAACAAAAACATTCCTTTCCAATTGATAGACAGCTGGAATATATTATTTACTTTTAATTAGAAAGAATTGAACTACAACACAATTTGGGCAGGAAACTATATATAGTATTGCCCTATACTGATTTACACTGATTTACACTGATTTATACTCTATGCATTTCAGCATCTATTCAATTCAGACTACGCCTGTGCAGGGTATTTAAGTGTGTTGTATATCATATTATTACTGCAACTGCATGTGCTTTGATTACTTTGATTACTACCCATGCCACATATAATCTGGCAGCTCTGATCTCTCTTTCTCTTTGCCTGGCTCCTTTCTCTCAAATTAGCAATTTGTATGCAAGTTCGTGGTCGTTGTTAAATTTAAACTATGTCAGTGCATTGGGGCAATGCGTGTTAAATATAAAATGTGTGATTAATTTTTGAACTGCGCAATTGACAGGTAGCGTGAAAAAAAGTGCCATACGGTGCATTAACCACACACCCACCGCCCAGAGCGCAGTAATAAAAGTTAAATGCAAAAATAAACTAGAAACAAAGCAACAGCGAAATAGATTTGAAAAACAAAAACAAAAAACAAAAAATGAAAATACAAATAAATAAACCGTAAATAGAAATCTCGTCGTGCATATTAAGCGAGCTGCGTTGAGGTTGGTCATAAGGCGCGACTTTCAAAACACGAAAATATATATGTAAATAGGAATATAATAATAAAATACAAAACATACGGTAACGCAACCACAGTGGCATTGAAAGCGAACCACCCAACCACTCAGCCACCCAACCACCAGCAAGCCGGCAATTTGTTGAGTGCGTGACTGATTTCCAGGCCAAACCGAGTGAAAATAGTTAGCCAACAATTAACGAGCCCTAAACACTATGAATACAAGTCGAATGCTCAAATGCTCTATGAAATGAAGGAAAATTGATTATGGCAAATGTTAAGACTGACTTTTGGCTAGTTTTTTGGCAAATTAAATGAACCCCTCTGCAAAAAGGTGGAATCATTTCTTTTGATTTCTTACTTAGCTAGTTTTTAGGCGTAATAGTTGTATTGACAATCTGGGAGACTAACACAGAATAACAATTTTTTAATTTAAAAAATTTTAATTTTTTTAAATTTTTTATTTTAGTATAGATGATTAGTATAGATAGTTCGCAGATGATATATTGTAGTAGAATGGCGAAACCATTTTATCAACAGGCAAGATTAGATATGAGAACAGGCATAAGTCACATTGGGCCAGGTCGTATGAATACTATTTATGGATGAGGAAGCAATACGAAGCCCTATTAATAAAAATTTCTAAATAGATTTTACTGATTTGTCACATGGTGCATTTGGTCTGTTGTCAAAATAAAATCAAAATATTCATGTGAAGTTTCAAGATTATTACAAAGTACTACAAAAAGTCGACTCTTCTGTAGAATTACCCATATTCAAAAGGTTTCATTGATCTACTATGAGTTTCTGTAATTTTGATTAACTTCACCAACTGTTTTTTTGCGGATCTGTGTTTTTGATTTGTCTTTTTGGGACTGCCACTGCTTGCATTGCTTTTAGTGTTCAGGAATGCTTGATTTTTCTAGTGAAAAGTCCGAATAAGAAGTCAAGACTTTTTTGAACAGTATTTTGTTTCTCGACAAAAACTGTTTTTAATAACATGCAAAGTTGATTTAATAGCATTAGTGAAATTTTACTTTTCAGTTAAAGGCCATTTTAACAGACTATTAACAATAAAAACAATTTAAATTGTAAGTGTAAAAATTGTGAGCTTGAAGCTCAAATAAAAAATGCTTGAAATAAATAAAATTTGCATATTTGAGTAATGAATACAAATTTTTCAATTTTGGCATGGCTATGCGAAATGAACATACTTCAGTTTCCATTGAAGTCTTTTGATTTATAATATGAAACACCCTTTGTTTAACCTTTAACTATGTGACACTATAAAAAAAAGAAAAAAAAAAAAATAAATAAATATAGATAATATTTGCTTAAGCTAAGTATTGCTCTTGGCTTTCGTCTGCCTCTTCTTCCGTCTGATTTGGCTCAAATAAAATCTCGATCGATCGCCTTGAATTTCAGTTTCAAAGTGTGCTTATTATGGCCTCATAAATGAAGAGTCTGCTGAGACTGTCCGCTCTTACAAATTCCTATTGATAATTCTATTAAATATGTAATATTCAGCATATAAATTCCTTCATCAAATTCATTCAATGTGCCGCAACTAGTTTGAACTTCAACTTTTTATGTGTTGGTATAAATTGAGTTGCACTTGGAGTCAGCTAAATATCTCCAGAATTTAATATGGCCTTCACTCACACACCCATTCACATTCAACGCTCACACTCTCTTCTCTTTTATAGGGTGCTCAGCTTTAAGTACGAACAGCGTCGCCTGACCACAGCCATCTACTCGGTGGTGAAGACGCAGCTGGGCTCAGTGCGCGGGGTGAAGCGGAACACGATATGGGGCGGCAGCTATTACAGCTTCGAGAAAATACCGTTTGCCAAGCCGCCGCTGGGCGAGCTGCGCTTCAAGGCGCCGGAGCCGGTGGAGCCGTGGGAGCGTGAGCTGGACTGCACCTCACCGGGCGATAAGCCGCTGCAGACACATCCGTTCTTTCGCAAGTTCGCTGGCTCTGAGGATTGCCTGTACCTGAATGTGTACGTCAAGGATGTGAGTAGAGGAGGAGGGTGCCGCCATTCAGCCAGCAGTTGCTAATTTCTACTTTGTCTTTTAACTTCTTATTTAACAGCTGCAGCCCAACAAGCTGCGTCCCGTGATGGTCTGGATATATGGGGGCGGCTATCAGGTGGGCGAGGCGTCGCGGGACATGTACAGCCCGGACTTCTTCATGTCCAAGGACGTGGTGCTGGTGAGCATAACTTATCGGGTGGGTGCGCTGGGCTTCCTCAGCCTCGAAGATCCGGCGCTCGATGTGCCCGGCAATGCCGGCCTCAAGGATCAGCTGATGGGCCTGCGCTGGGTGCACGACAACATCGAAGCCTTCGGCGGCGATCCCAACAATGTGACGCTGTTCGGCGAGAGCGCGGGCGGCGCTTCCACACATCTGCTTTCGCTCAGCCCCCTGACGGAGGGTCTTGTGCACAAGGCCATCATCATGTCGGGGAGCGCGCTGTGTCCTTGGACGCAGCCTCCGAACAACCAGTGGACATATCGGCTGGCACAGAAGCTGGGCTATACGGGCGAGCAGAAGGATCGGGAAATTTTCCAGTTCTTGCGCGCCGCCAAGGGCGGGGACATTGTCAAGGCAACGGCCCAGGTGCTCAACAAGGAGGAGAAGCACCACCGCGTTCTGTTCGCCTTCGGACCAGTCGTGGAGCCCTACAAGACGAAGCACACGCTGATCGCGCAGCCGCCCTACGAGCTGATGCAGAAGACCTGGAGCCGGCGCATTCCCATGATGTTTGGCGGCACCAGCTTCGAGGGGCTGCTCTTCTATCCAGGTGCGTCGAATGAGTTTAGATGTGACTTCTGTTTAACCTAATCTTTGCCTTGCAGAGGTCATGCGTCGTCCCGCCACCTTGGATGAGGTCGGCGACTGCCAGAATGTGCTGCCCATTGATCTGGGCGAGAATCTGGACCCGAAGCTGCGCGAGAGCTATGCGTTGCAGCTGAAGCGCGCCTACTTTGGCGATGAGCCGTGCAACCAGGCCAACATGATGAAGTTCCTCGAACTGGAGTCCCATCGCGAGTTCTGGCACCCCATCTACCGGGCCGTGCTCTCCCGACTGCGTACGGGCAGCGCTCCCACCTACCTGTACCGCTTCGACCACGACTCCAAGCATTGCAATGGCATACGCATTGTGCTCTGCGGCAATGAGATGCGTGGCGTTTGCCATGGCGACGATCTCTGCTACATCTTCCACAGCATGCTGTCCAATCAGGCAGCGGCGGGCTCACCCGAGCACAAAATCATCAGCGGCATGATAGACATCTGGACGAGCTTTGCGGCAAATGGGGATCCCAACTGCGAGAGCATCAAGCAGCTCAAATTTGCGCCCCTGCAGGATGAGACGAAGGTCGAGTGCCTGAACATTGGGCAGGACTTCGAAGTCAAAATGCTGCCCGAGCTGCCGAAATTGCACCTCTGGGATGGCTTCTATGCTAGGAACATCCTTTGAGCTCTCGTCTAGTTGTGGGTCGTAATTGGTTTTATAGCTTTAGCTAACATGAATTTAAGGTCTTGCTTTTAACGCATGTAAATATCTTGTGTATATATACGTATATGTAATACATCCTACGAGAATTAGTGTTTTAATTTTTTTTTGTAATGAGTTGTGCTTAATTAAGCTTGGTTTGCTTCAAGCAAAGGCAAGCGAAATTGTAATATGAAATCTTCATATGTAATTTATAGTTTTGCTTTAAGTTTTCTATGAATTAAAAAGCAAATTGAAAATCAACTTAAGCTGGGCTATGTTAACTGACTGTTACGTGACTGTAGTGTAATTGTTAAGTTTAATATGCAATGCGGTAGAATGAAATCACCTAAGCAGACAGTTCTAGTAAGACAATGTTAAATAGATATATTATTTGTTGTCGAGACTGTAAAGTAACTGTTAAGCAAAGTATGCAATGTAGTAGAATGAAATATATTTTTAACTCCACTTTGCAGTCCCAGGTCTAGTAGAACAATGTTAGCTAGCTCGAATATGTTAACTGCCAGCTGGCAGACTGTAAACTAACTGTTAAGCTTAATGTGCAATGAAGTAAAATGAAAATTACTTGAATTAAACTTAGCGATCAGTTCTAGTACAGCAATGTTAATTAGCTCCAATCTGTTAACTGGTAGTTGGGTCACTGTGAACTAAATGTTAAGTTTAATATGCAATTTAATAAATGAACTAATGTAGTAGACATATAGAGAACCGACGTTAACTAGCTTCAATCAAGTATTTAAACTGGTTAATGTTGATTGACTGTTAACAGACTGTAAATGTATTAGAATTAAACATAGCTTGAGTTTCTAGCATAGCAATGCTAACTGGCTCCATTCTGTTAACTGGTTGTTGGGTCACTGTAAAGTAACTGTTAAGTATAAATTTTAAGTTCTTTGTGCACAATTCTGGCACAACAATTTTGCCTTGAAAAGCAAAGTCCCATTTCAACTGAGGTCCATTTTAACTAAGGTCCTTAGGTAAGCTGATACAAAAGTTTGTTAATTTAAATTGATGTCGGTTAGCTAACTAATTCGTTAGTCATTTAATTGAAATTTGTCTGCTGCTTTTAATTTTCAATGGTTAGAACGACTTTTCACCCAAGCTGACAACTAAGTTTTTCGTCAACTGTCTGTTATTTGGCCCGACTGCGTGCACCGTTTGCTGCTGTTATGTGTCTTCCCACATACCTGTACCCGCACTTACACACATGCACACACACCCACCTGCTCTCTCGTGTGTCACACATTTATGTGTGTAAGCCGATGCTTGACAATCAAAGGGTACAACACAACGGCAACAATTTCCGCAACGCGACCGCCAACAACGACCCCAGAGAGTGAGTGGAACTGGGCAAAATAAAATTCCATTAAAATTTGTGCAAGTTTTTAATCTGTTTTTTTTTTTGCCCGTTATTTTTAGGACATGCCAAAATGTTTGTGTGGTAAATCCAAAAGGGCTGCTCACGTCGACCCAGGTCCTGGCGCGTATCCTGCACGACGTGAAAATTTCATTTGTCGACGCGTCGTGCAGCAAGTCGTAGCTGCTGCACAGTTTTTATTATTTTTCGTGCTTTACATATTTTTTAACCAATTTTTTATTTTTTATTTTATTTTCGGCGAGCTCTCTAGATCCGGGTTATGGTTGGGACATGCCGCTGGGTGTGTTCCCCGCATGTTGGTCATGTGCGCAGCGTGTAAAAATGGGCGTGAACTCAATAAATTAGAATTTTTTAGTGGGAGATTTTCGTGTATTTTTTATTTTACTTTTCCCGGAATCGTTTCGCTGCTGCATTGGTATAAATGTTTAATGCTGCGCTCTTTGATTAAATATTTCTGCGAGTCCTTTATTATTTAAGACGTCTGCACTATGAGTAAATGATGCGGAAGCTGTTTTTGCTGAGCTCGAAATGTTATTAAAAAAGAACAATCTTAAATGAAAAAGTTTGGATAAATAGTTGAAGTTTTAGCTTTTGGGATTTCTTTAAATTTAAGTTTATAAATCTGAAAAGTAATTTTTCATATTTTACTATTATTAAATATTGTTATGTTTTATTTTTCTTTAAACTCTTTATTTTTAATTTTATTTATTTATTTTTTTCCTTACATTCTTATAATTTTTTTCTTCCTATTCCCATTCTTATATATAGAAATATTTTTTAAAATAATAATTTAATATTCGGTTTTACATGAATTCATGTCTTATTTTAGTTGATTTAAAATAATTTTTTTTTTTTTTTTTTTTTTTTTTTAAAGAATTTGTTTAATTAATTATTATGTAAAAAAAAAATGCATTTATTTTTATTTTGTTTTATTACTATTATTTAATTTTTTAAATACTAAATGAAAATATTAACATCTATTTGATTTCCTATTAATATTTGTATACAAATTAATATATATTTAAATAATGGAAAACATATGCCAAAAATATATATACACAGAAAATTTTGTTTACATATCCGTAAATTGACTTAACTTTTTTACAGCAGACTTTATAAGCTGTGCATATCCGTTGTATTTGAATTCTTTTTTCTTTTTTTCACATAATAATGGTTAATTGAAACATTTAAATATGTTCCCCTCGACATGCATCCATATTATTTAAGCCTTGTGAATATATTTAAATGCTGTCACATTTTGGCTGACGCTGGCTGAGCGATTTTTTGCGGGCGCACAAAAGTATGCAACACTTTTTCGCGTGCACTCCGCTGCTGGCAGATGTCGCCAATATAGCAGTCGTTGTTGTTGTTGTTGCTCGTTGTTGTATGTGTTGCTGTGCATGCATAAGCCATATTCATCCGCCTGTTAGCACTTGCTGACGTCCGCTGTAGTTGCAGTTGCAGTTGCAGCTACTGTAGTTTTTTTTTTTGGTCTGGACAAAGTCCTGCTTGATGTCTGATCATATTTGTTTGTGGCTTTTCGTTGCGGTTGCCGCTTAACAAAAACTGCACACACACACACGGGCACACACGGGCGCAACCACAATTATAATGGCCTGGCCGGCTTTGGCATTTATTGAAGTTCAACTTTTATCAAATTAAATTTGCCGGATTACAGGTATTTAGAGCTGAACTGTCTGCGGTTAGGGCAAACGGGCGAAACAAGTGGCATTAGCGGTTGTAATTGAATTTCAGCTATAAAAGTGCAATGCTCCAGCGTGTTGTTCACTATATTTATTGTTGTTGTTGTTATTGTATTCTGGTATTTTGTTAGCGCTGCGGCTTAATTGAATTTGCAACACATTTGAATAAATAAAAAATGAAGAATGCAAAACAATTGAGACTAGAAAACAATTTGGATTTATATACTCTATACTCTATATTGCAATATTGTTTGTTGTAGTTAAATTAATTGAATGATGGCGACAGCGCTTTGTGTCAGTGTTGGCAAACGTCAAATTGTATAAGTGTCAGCAGCACAAAGTGGATTAAAATTATATATATATATATATATATATATATATATATATATATATATATATATATAGAAATGCTAAATGCTGTCAGCGAGCGCACTAAAAGGCAACGCCTGAACAGTCTCATATATCCTCCTGAACGCGCCGTTATTCTTCACCACCTAGCTGACCCTGACGGGACTCGTGCTAACGGTCTTAAGTGCACTGCCAATGTGATTTTATTATGCTGCAGGCATAAATTATTTAGCTGAGTGTCTTGAATTACCTGCAGAAAGGCAACTGCCGGCGAGCTGCACCTGCAAAATCACTTCGAGGCAGCTCAATTTGAGCGTAAATTTCGTTTCAACAATAACAGCAACACGAAAGTGAACTGGGAGCCACAGCTTTAATAACAAACACAATTTAAGTGCACATAAAATGGCTGAAATACACCACGCCCCCTTGCTGCTGTCTTCGACACACAAACACACACCCAAGCACTTGGCAGGGAATTATGCACTCCAAGGATACGACTCGCATTTTATGCACTCGCCAGTAAAGTTATTGAGTAATCAGCTTTAAAACTCTCAACTAGCTGCAGCACAAAGGGGTCTGAGTAGGGGCGTGGTAGTTGTTTGTTTCTTTGGCCACACAGCAGTAGCTGGCCGCCGTAGCTGCAGCACACTGCTTGCCCCATAAAATGCGCAAAATGTATGCCCAGGCACGTGGCAGCTGAAAATGATTGCGCGACATGCTTGCTTTATGCTTTTTGGGTGCCACGATTTATGCGGTGCCCACTGCTGCAGCCAAAGCGAAAGCCACAGCCAGAGCCAGAGCCTGAGCTGCAGGCTCTGAGCTAAAGGCCACTGCCTTGTAGCCAACTGCAGCAGGAGCAGCAGCAGGAGCAGCAGCTCCTCTTCTGCTTAGCATATCGCATCGCCAGAAGGCGACGTGACGTATGAGCGTTAATAACTTCCAGCATGTCAGCCTCAAAACTAATCAGCAGCAACAGCAGCAGTAACAGACTGCAAAAGTATTTCATATACTAGTTGCAACTTTGTAACTAATTGCTTATTTTAAATAGATTCCAAATACTCTTTGTTACACTGCAACGGTATTTAGGTGATAGACTCTCTTGGGTAAATAGTATTTGCTCTCGTTGAGTATATTCAATATTGTTGAATAAAATCAAATATTACAAATATTGGTTGCATTGACTAGAAATTTAATTATTTAATTATTAATTAAATATTTAATTATTAATTAAATATTTAATTATTATTTAGTAAACAAATTTCTTTTATTATATTATTAAGATATTTATTTATAATCTATTAAAATATTTATTTCTATTTAAATATAATAAATATATTTTCTAACATATAATATGTTGCTCAATTTATCAGTTTATCATATATTAGTATTTATCTCTGCATTTGAATATGTATTCAGATTTGCTGATCTCTTCTATATTTACCATTTATCGAATATATTTATTTTTTAAGTTTGTTATTTATTTTGTATTTTTATTTATATGTATAATTTGTCAAAATTGCTGCTTATATTTTTGCTGTAAATTAATTATTAACTGTATCATATATGATATTTATTTATATATTTTTGAAAATATATTTTATATATATAAAATAAAAATATTCTTATATAATTTTTCTTATTATTAGTATATACTAAATATACATTATATTAATGAAATAAATGAATTTATTTTTTATATATTTATATTTTTTTAATTACATTTATTTTGTTTATTATTTTTTATCTATTTAGTTTATTATATTTTATTTATATATTTTAATTATTTTGATTATTTATTTTTAATATATTTTGATTTTTTACTACATTTAGTTTAGCCTTATTTATAATTATACATTTACATACATACATTTTCTAACCAAACCGTCGGCTTTTATTTTCCGTACAGGGTATTTGCAACTATTATTTATTTACATTGTCTGACCGACGGACCTACATAAATAAGACGCAGACAAAGAACAAAGTACTGCGCCTGCCGGCCTTCTACACATTTTTTCAGCGCTTCGCCCACACTTTAGCAGGTTTTTTTATTTTTTATTATTATTATTTTACTTTTTTTTGTGTATGCTGTTGGCAGACTCATTAAGCCTGCAGTAATGACACTTTAGCGCTGTGAGCACGTTCTAAGCGCCAGCAATAATTCATGCCACTGAATGATTTGTGGAAGCCACCGCAACCTACACAGTGGAGAGTAACCATCGAACGGACCCAGCAGCCCGGCTGCCCAGCATCGAAGCCTGAATATTTCAAGTGCTCGTTGGCATATTTTAAGGTAAAAGTGAACTTTGGGCCATCTTTTTCTTTGTTTTTGTTTTTGTTTTTGCGTAGCAGCTGTCGAGTACCTAAATTATTCGATATTTTTGGCTTATTTACTCACAAAAAGCCTAAATAAATAAGAATCTAACTATATTATTATGTGGATGGCAAATGTCTGAATGCTTAATAATGATGTGAGCTGGCATTGAAAATACTGAAATTATGTGTGTATGGAGAACTTGGACATATGTGAAGCTGCGTTTCTGTAACTGTTCATTCTTGTACGTTTTCTAAGTAAATTTTATTTTTTTTTTTA
The DNA here is from genome assembly GCF_054131065.1 of Drosophila arizonae. Lineage (NCBI taxonomy): Eukaryota > Metazoa > Arthropoda > Insecta > Diptera > Drosophilidae > Drosophila > Drosophila arizonae. The sequence continues at coordinate 28,148,521 of NC_142922.1, forward strand.
ATTTTTTTTTTTTCAATTTTATATAAATATATATATTTATTAAGTGTAGAACCGGTACATCGAAAATATAACCATAACAACACAGGGAAGGTAAATTAATAATAGAGCCGAACCCCATACCGAGTTATGGGGATTTTAAGTACTAAGTAAATAAAAACTATATACATAAGTCTTTGCCCCAGAATGGCCTCATAATAAATATGTAATATATTAACAAATAAGATAGGGTTAGTTAGAAAATAAATTAATTTACTATAATATTAGTATTTGTAATCCAATCATTAGTAGCACTTTGCAAGACAACGATTTATTCAATTTGTCATGTCTTTTGAGGGAAAAAGGAATAATTTTCAGCTGATGCAAGATCGAGTTCAGTGATTAACTGCAGCTCGCTCTTAGGTTCGGCTGGCTACGTGCTCCAATTGCGAATTTTTAAACATGATAATGGTTTTAGTGATTGTATTACTTGACTGAAAACAAGCTAGCTGAGATTGCTCTCATGATGTCTAGCTGAAGAGAAGCAAATGAGTCGACAATGCCCTAGTTTCAAGGCGCATGGCGAGAACAGAAATATAAAATATCTCTCTCTCTTCTTTTTACCAGAAATTTAAAGGGCAAGTCTGGCCTTGGGCTAACTCAGATTAAGCATGTTTTGATATGAACACATACATACTTAATATATGCCTAAAGTAAACCATTATAGTTACAGCAAATCATTGAATTATTCATTTCATTTGCACTCATAGTACAGTGGCCATATTCCATTCCAACTTTTAACCATTTCCTTGTCTGTTACAGTCAGCTTTTTTAGATCGGCAATCTTCTCTTTTTTCATTGACCCTGTCGAAATGAGCTCACTAGGCATCTCGCTCGCACTCAGTAATATGTACTTGGGAGCAGTTATCATGTATCTCTCTATCTCTGTCTCTTTAATCTAAATATGAGTAGTCTCAAGCTAAGTCGAATCGCAACAGATCGAGACAAGCTCACAGCTCATCAGATTCTCAGGCGCTCATTAAAATTGAAGGGAACTGGGAAAACTGGAAAACAGACTATGCAATTAATTATACACTATTTGTCTCTAATATGTTTACAATAGTACATATATATTTATATTTAAAACCAAAATGTATATAAATATTTTAGCCAAAAAGTCGAATATTCAAATTAGTTGTAGTTTTATTCAACGAGCGTATTTGACCTCTTCGACTTTTTGGCAGCGTGCAGCAAGTGGGGCAATAATGTGACCCAGGGCACTTACTAACGTGTTGGTAATAAATGCAACCGAATAATTTTCGTTTTATGATAAAAATCGTGCCAAAAAATGAACCCAAAAGCGAAACTTTAATGTGCCAGCAAAGAGAATATAAAAGCCAAAAAATATATACACGCATTATAAACGATAGTGGAAATATTTATATGCACACACACACACACATGTATGCATAAGTGTGTGTGTGTGTACGTGTGTGCTGTGGTCAAAAAACACTATAAACAGGCGCCGAAGTCGGGGCTAGCGGGCAGTTGAGAGTGCATGAGGCAAAACGGCCACTGCCAGCCAGCAAACCGCTTCAAACTAATAATAACCAGCAAAGCCACATGGAAAATAGGGGAAAAAAAGTGCAGAGAGGGTGGTGGGGTGGAGGTGGAGTGGAAGGAGAGGAAGGAACTGTTGGGTGACTAAAGGCGTGCCGGTTAGCTAACAACACAGCAAACATAATTGCAACCACGAAATTTACAAATAGCTTTTAGTGTCAGCGCAAAATACATAGCACATACTCTCGCACACACACACACACGCACACAGTCGCAGCGTAATGCACATGCACTCAATGCATATCAGCAGTTGGCTTAGCGCCGCATGCTGTATGCTTTTGTGGGCGGAAATGTCGTAAAACAGCAGACAGTAGACCAAAAAAGGACACGCAGCAGCAGCAGGAGCAGCAGCGGGACAGCAGCAGCGAAAGCAGCCAAAGGACTCGCCTTGGACACTCTCGAGAGCATATCTAATTTGTCATGGCGCCTGGCAGCAAGAAAAATGTGCAGCAGCGTGTCCTTGGCCACTAATTAATGCGGCTTGTTTTGGCTGCCAAGTCCTTGTGCCTGGCCTGCCGAACAGCAGCCCCCTCTGCCCTCTCCCCTTGCTACGCTCCTCTCTCCACTCGCTCTGCAAATTAATTTTTCGCTTCAGCATTGCAGCTTCAAAGTAGCGCAACTTGTGTTCATTTGCAACTCAAAATGTGGCAACTGCGGCCCACGGCAACGGCGCGTATGCGCAATATTAAAACGGCCGGGCCGGGCCGGGCCGACCCGTGCCGAGTTGCTCGCTCTCACACGCTTAACTTTTGCTGGCAGCAACAACAACAAACAGGTTGCATGTTAATTAAGTTGCAGTCAGTTTGACGGCAGCCGTCAAGCAACTGACGCACGTTCACACCTGCCGTGACTCGTTGGGGCTATGACCCGGACAGCTCTGGCAATAAAATGTACTCAACTTATTTATAAATTGTAAAATCTAGAAAAGATGCGAACAGCTAATTGAATAAAGTTGCTGACATATAATATATATATGATATACAATATATATATATATGTACATATGAACAGGTAAGTTTAAAGGTCAGCAGTTGAGCTCAAGGTAAATAAAATATTTTGCTAGTGTGGCACGTTTAATCATCTAATTCACAATAATCGATTCTTTTACTTCCATTGGCGATTTAATTGTATCGAAAAATTACATGCGATCAATTGCAGCCATAATCGATTATTTCAATAAAAAATCGCGTTGGAGTTTTTTCGATTTGAAGCACCAGGCACTTCAATATCTGCAGAGCGCCTTTTCTCTAAAGCAGGTGCTACTCTTACGGTAAATAGAAACATTTTAACCACCATACATCTTTCGGAGATTTAGAAACAATATATAATAATAAATAAATATATATAAGCAATAAATAAATAATAGCATATATTTTTTTTTTTTTAAAGCAATACAATATATCTTAAAAAAAAAACTAAAAAAATTAATTCACTTAATCGATTATTTCGATCCTAAATTTGAAATTAGTTGCTACTCTGATTCAATAATCGATTAATACATTTTTTTGCCATCGTCAAATGCCAGTGTCTCCACCCATAGTTCAATTTATAAATAGCTCTCAAATTCCACCCATATTTACATTTAAAAGCTATGCTTTCATTACTTTGCCAACACATGGGCTTGACAGCAATTTGTCTTCTAGTCTAATTAAAAGTGAAATTCCTCGAATTGAGGCTCAGTCAAAGGACAAATGCTAACAAGCCAGCAGACAACAGAAAGAAGTCGGCTTTTTCCGTTTTTTTCTTTTTTTTTTTTTTTTTTTTTGCTTATGCCAAAAACTTTTCCCATTACGAAAATGTTGGCACGAGGCGCCTGCCCCTGCTCAATGCTAAAATGCAACAAGCAAACATTTAAACAAAAGTAAAACAATGCTCAATAGTTGGTTTATTCCGCTACCCCTCGCACCCTCCCCTCTTTTGTCTTTTTTTGTTTTAGCCCATTTTCATTTGAAGTGCCAACTTTTGCTAGCAAACAAATGGTAAACAATAAAAGTGCAAGCAAAATATTTGCCATATGATAAAAGTTGAAGCGCCCCACAGACCCCAGCAGAGCCTTTATTTATAACTACATATACATATGTATATGTATGTATATGTATACTTATGCATGCCATGGGTGGCGCTGACATTGTGCAATCAAATTAGCCAAATGCAGTGGCATTTCCGCTTCCGTTTCGGCAGCGCTTTTTAACTGTACCATTTGCCACCTGCAATGCAACGTGGCGTGCTTTAACTTTCATTTTCTCCTGCTGGTTTCTCTTTATTTTTTCGGGAGCCTTTCATTTGTGCAGACAGCGGCAATTTCCTTTTGCCTGTTGCCTCAACTTCTCAGCTGCGATAAAGCTAACCGAATCACACATTCACACCTGAGTGTCTGCAGCAGGTGCTACTTTATTACGCCTTCTGCTAATTATTCGCCTGCTGCCAGTTGGCAATTGCAACTGCAAATTTGTAGGTTAATCATAGAGAAATATGAGGCCGGGCATGACGAATATGAAATACGCTAGTTGGTGTTAAAATCTCTGGTATATTTAATGAAACTCAAGCAAGCTGACTATCATCTTAATCAAGATCATAAGTAAGAGATCAGCAGTAAAGATTATTCACATCATTTTTAATTTTTAATATTTACAAACATTTGAATTGCTATAATAGTAATTTCAGATGACTCATTCTGAATCAGCGCATCTAGTGAAAGGCAAGCCAGTGGCTGTTCATAAAATTAAATAAGATCATAATAGGTATTATAATCAGCCAACTTGGTCGTTTATAGAGCATGGTATAAGGATACAATATATTCCCTCATTGCTAAAAGGCTGTAAATTGCCTGCAACATTTTCATTTCCTGGGCTTAATTAATAGCTCAGCCGGCTGCCTGCCTGCGTATCACCATAAATTATAAAAGTTAGCAATTTGTGAAAACTTAATTTCGCAGTGAATATTTGAAAGAGCACACGTAGATATATACTCTAAATATAAGTTGCAATATATACATATATATATGCATGTAAAGCCTTTAAGATGCGGCCAACAATGTCTTGAGCAGAGCTGCATTCGGGCTGGATGCAACAAATAAAACCGGAGAAAGCGTCTTGCTTTCGAGCGAGCTTTCGATTATCTGGTAAACACATTAAATTGTGTGCCAGACAATGGCGGCAGACACGAGCACAAACACGTACAGCCGTGCAGGCAGGACGAATGGCTCGTGCCGCGAGTGAATGGACGGGGAGTGGAGTAGAAGGGCAGGGGGTGGGGAAGCGTGGGGAAGACCTTACGAAAATAGCGTGCTACGCGAAAAATATTTATTGGCTAGCAGCGGAGCGCTGGCAGCTGCTAAAATAGAAATCAGAGCTAAGGAAATGCTCAAGAAATGCTAAAGAAATAACGGATATACAAAGTTGAGGTATCAGAACAGGAAGCGCATATCGTGCATAGAAAATGCAGCAGCAACAGCAACAGCAACAACAACAGCAAGGACGACGGGACGCTGAGCAACAAAATTGCTAGCAGCTCGTAAATAAAATGCAATACAAATGTGCGCTGCCAGCGTGCAAACAAGCCAGAAAAACTGCTACCAAATCAGCTGACAGCGGTACAGTGCACACACGCTAAGTTCAATTAAAAAACAAATTATAAAAAGTAGTTTTTGTGTATTTTAATTAGAGGTAATCTCACACACAGAAACTTTTAAGTGTAATAGAAATATAATTGAAATAATTCTATGAATAATTATTTATTATTTTATTATTAAATTTATATGTATTTTGGTTCAAATTCCAAAAAAAAAAAATATATATATATATATATATTATAAAAATTATAAATTATATATTATATAATTTAATTAAATAAATAAAAAGAAATTTCAATAATAAATATTTAAAAAAATTTGTATTGTAAAGTAATAATAAATAATCTTTAGGCAATTATTATTTATTAACTTATTATTAAACTATTATATGTAAAGAACTATACTAAAATTTCAGCTTAATCATGATAATTTATAAAGATGAAATAATGATCGGCTTATTACCCATTCGTATACATATACCAATATCATGGAAAAGTTCAGTTTTGGTAAATTTCAAATACATACCTAATAACGATAATCGTTAAATAAAAATCTTAACTAATTCATTTATATATATTTTTTATTATTTAATATAAATGCCAATCAAATTAATAAAAATGAGCTTAACATGGATATATATTTTTTTTCTGTTTCGGCCCTAACAAATTCAAAATATACACGTTTTAGATATTTTCTTTTTAATATTTATTTATTTATTTTTATCATTTTAAGAATTTTGAGCGTATGCTCATCGGATATATTGCAAGATTAACCGGTTCAATATAAACAAAGAACCAAAGCGAATCTCTTTATACAGTAGAATATAATGTGTATAATACATTTTATATTATAATTATTTTCCTGGCTATATATTAGAACTAGTGCTCTTAGTCAGCGATCACTGTGGTAATGTGTTTGGGAATCAAATAAAATAGCTAAAAAATCAAATAGGAAACGCTCTTATTCGCCTTTTGCACCGCTCGCTTCTTTCTCTATTGGGCAACCGCATTTGAATGTCTTGTTACGAGCGAAACTTTATTTTTGGCGCTCTGCAACAATTGGAAAAGCGCAAATCACGTAACGTCTGGAAAATCGAAATGCGCGCTTTGCGTTTTTGATAAACACTCGTTGGGCGCATTTAATCGCACGCACCTTGTTCGCATGTGGGCGTGTGTGCAAGTGGGCGTAGTCGGGCGAAAAGGAAAGACTGCATTCCGATAGGAGCCGCTCGAGCATAGCTGCAGCTCATTTGGTAAGCAATAAAAACGGAACTTGTTGAAAGACTAACAATGTTTGGGCCCAGCTCAGCTAAGCAGGAGCTGGCCCTTGTGCCCAGGTACTGTTAGCTGTGCATAAGACAGTGGAAATTTACATTTTCTAAATCAAAATACTTTTAACATGGCCGCAGATACTGCTTACCCTTGTGCTTCTCCCTCTCTCTTCCTGTGTGTGTCAACAGGCAGGGCAAACACAGCGTTGCCACAGCGTTAACACAACATGAACTTAACGGTAAACGTGTGGGCCGGGCCCACGCCTAAAAGTATGCAATGTTTGCTTAGGCGTCTCTGCAAACACTCCTGCCCCCATTTCGCTGCTGTTGTGGGCGAGCCTGAAACAAACTTTATTGCAAGCTCTTTTCTCGCTGTTATTTAAAAGCGAGAAAAAGCAAGCCAAAAAACAATGAGAAAACAAAGTTAGTGGGCGTGGCCGAGGTGAAAGTTCTTTTCGCTGACTTGCGCTGACGTCCAACCGCCCAGCTACAAGCAATAACGGCTTCTTGTTTATTACACACATTTAAGCTTGGATTTACGTGGGCTCCCACCCACAGCTGAAGGCGAAAAGTGACCAAAATGTCGTCTTCCTATAGTTTGCAGGTAATGGCTTCGATAAAGTTACCTAAAAAGGCCGAAAGTGGTAAGACTTGTATATTATGGAAATCTACTCTCTCACTATATCATTTTCTTTTCGTAAAAATGGTTTTAGTAAGGCAATGCTTGAGGCAACATTGTGGCTGGTAAGCTAAGGATTATGATTCTAACTAGAGTTTGAGCTTCAGGATTTGCTGACCATTTAAATGATATTCTATATGTGTATTATATATGCTTTCTTTTTATACCCTGAACCCATTGAAAATGGGAAATCAGGGTATAATGGTTTTGTGAAAAAGTATGTAACGGGCAGAAGGAGGCGTGGCAGACCCCACAAAGTATATATATTCTTGATCAGCGTGACTAGCTGAGTCGATATAGCCCTGTCCGTCTGTCCGTCCGTCCGTCCGTCCGTCCGTCCGTCCGTCCGTCCGTCCGTCCGTCCGTCCGTATGAGTGCGTCGATCTCAGAAGTTATAAGAGCTAGAGAGCTGAAATTTGGCATGCATACTCGTGTGTACCATACGCAGTACGAGTTTGCTTTATTTTTTCGATAAATCGTCCGATAACTTTTTTATCGAGAATAATCGAAAAATTGATTTTGTTTTTTTAGCCTAATTTGAACACTTTTAGACCTGGAGTCTTCAAATTTGTGTTGTATATAAAGTTAATCGATACAAAGATTTTGTAATTTACAGATTTTGGATACCACGCCCCCTTCTCCCCCAATTTGTAAAAAACGCATTTCAAGTACTAGAGACTTGTGCTTTGGAATGTACACACATATTTACCATATGATTATACTCTAAAAGTTTCATTAAGATCATATGTTTACAAAAGAAATTATTCGACAAATAAATTCTCATAATATTGCCCACACTGCAGCGCAGCCCAAGCGCAGTCGCTGCTTACTGCGCAGTTAGCAGAGCGCAGGCTTATGCGTGCGTGTGGATGCATGTGTATGTATGTGTGCATAAAAGAAGTTCAGAATGATTAGAATATCAGCTTGGAGGGTTCAGGGTATCTCCTAGTCGAGCAGTCTCGACTGGAGCCTTCTTACTTGTTTATTTTTTAATAAATACTAGCTGGCCCGGCAAACGTTGCATTGCCCTCTATATTATTTCTAGGTAAAAAATTGTTGAAAGCTATGTTGTTCAGGCTGGGATACACTGATAAATTTATTAATCGGATTTTCATTCAAGCACCTTGTTGTAAACGACATTCTTCGTTTTTTGGTCGGGTGCAAGAACAAATAATGCGGATCGTTTGCCAACACGTGAGCATACCACGTACAATTGACCATGAGAAAAACACGCATTTTCTAGATTGAGGCCACAAATAGTCAAAGATTGGCCCTGTGACTTGTTGATCGTCATGGCGAAGGCAAGACGAAGCGGGAATTGAATTCGTTTAAATTCAAAGGGCATATCTGTTGAGCTCATCGGAATCCTAGAAATAAGAACTTCCTCATCTTTAAATTTTCCTTTGAGTATCAACGCGTGAATCACATTGCTCATCAGTTTTCTTATCACCAAACGCGTTCCATTGCACAGTTTTGGTTGGTTTAAATTTCTAAGCATGCAAATCATGGAGAATTGCTCTTTTCATAGCTGTGTTCATTTCTTGACGCCGGTCAAGTTGTTCTTCCATATTGCCCATGAAGTATATTTGCAAGAATTTTTGCTGTGCATCTTCAATAGGTTGCAATGATCCAATGCGATGGCAAATCTGGCCTTGAATCTTTAAATTCAAAGCCATAGTTATAGTTATATTTACAAACACTATTTACAGAAATCTAACAAACTACATTATTCAAAATTTTTTTTTGGCAGTCATAGAAAATAAAATTTTTAACGTAAATTACCTTAAATATCCGTCTCCAATATTTTCCGCCCCAAATTATGTCATTTGGAAACAGGCATTGTATTTTTTAGTGTTCGCTAGAAAATGTCGTGATTCTAGTGTTTCGCCATAAAGCAGGGAACGCAATGGCTATGGTGACCGCTAATGGCAATGTCACTTTACCACTAAGGCAGCACAAACCGGGCGTTTCACCAGCAAACTTCAATGCGCCACAATGCTAGCAAACAACGTCCATTGGACCAATGCAAACTAAACGATTCAAGCTGTAATCAATGGTGCAATCATATCGAAACGCTGCTCGATTCAAATCAATCCTTGAACCATTTCTTATTGCCATTTCACGGGCTGCCTCTCTTTGAGAAGCACGAATTAAGGCCCTTCTTCCCTGGGTACTAACGCGGAGCCTTTCTCGGGCGATTTCTCGCTCTTCGTCAGATAATTGACTCGCGCTATTCCGTTGCCTAATTGCATTATGGGTCCGCCGGGAAAGATTAGATCTTCTAGGACGCGGCATTTTTATTAATAGTAATACTGCCCTCGCACAAAACCATATAAAACAATCGAGAAATATAAATATAAATAATTTACACAAATTTATGTTTGAGACAAACAAATACCTGAACTTTCGAGATATTTAGCTTTTGTAAAAGTCCAAAAATACAATTTTTAATAATTAACTTTTTTTTTTTTAATTTCGAATTTTGAATTTTTTATTTATTTTTGATTGTTAGGTTTTAATCTTTTGATTTTTTTTTTAATTTTTGCAGATTTTTGATTTGAAATATTTATAAAGTTTAAAAGTCCGAAAATATAAAAAGCCAAAAATACACTTTTTAATAATTACCTTTTTTTTTTTTTAATTTCGAATTTTTAATTTTTTATTTATTTTTTGAACAGTCAGGTTTTAATCTTTTGATTTTTTGCAGATTTTTGATTTGAAATATTTTTCCTTTTGATTTGAAATTTTTTTTTTTTTTTTTTTTTTTTTTTTTTTTTTTTTTTTTTTTTTTTGAATAGTCAGGTCTGCTCGAGGTCAGGAGACCGTAGACTGACTGACTACATTTGTTTATTTACTTCTACACTATTGTCAAAACTGTCACTGTTACCAAGCCTACTGGGTATAAAAAAAATTTGAACATTTGGGGAAAAAACCGCGTTTTTCAAGTATTCGGCAAATTTTTTCAGTATTTTTAAGACCCTATACTAAACTCGTTGCGGAGACAAATCCAACAAATCAAAAACCATGAAAATTGGTTCAGCCCAAATCAAGTTATAAGCAGTCTTCACTTTTACACAACTTTCTTTTATATATATAGATGAGTGCAACAAAAATTTTATTTTATTGCAACTTATTTATTATTTATTATTTGATCACGCTGAGCCTCCTTTTTCATTAATTAATTATTTTTTTTTTATAATAATCTTTATAATTAACATTATTATTATTATTTTTTTATTATTATTTTTATTTTTGTTTATTAATATTAAGAATATATTTTTCTTATGAAGAAAATTCGTTTGTTTTTTCCACTTCCACTTCCAGTTTAATTTTTTTTAAGCTCACGTTGTATTTATATTTAGCTTCAAATTTATGACAAACATTATTATTAAAATATAATAAATAAAATAATATAAATTAATGTTAGGGCTTTTAATACTCGATAAACACTTAGAGTTATTGTTATATTATAATTTAGTGTTCAATAATTGAATTTTTGTTCAATTAGTGTTAAATGAACGATGAAAACTTATACGTTAATGTGCATTTAACACTTTGCATTAATTTAGGTGTTTAGCTATTTATTACTAGCGCATTAACTTTGATTGGCTGTGAATAAAGGCAGCAGCAGTAATAACAGCAAAAGCCATTGAGTGGCTTTGCATTAATTTTATTAACTATAATAAATAACTCTTGCGCTGGCCATTAACGGACAGCTCAATAGATATGCACAAAATGATCGTAATGCAATGTGAAATTAAATGCATTTTTATGGCATTCTGTGAATTCACATTAAATGGGGAATTTGTATTTTGGTATTTGATGGCCATGCGCATCGAATCGAATTTAATTATGAATCGAGAATGTGTTCAGAAGTCTATGAAAATTGGCCTGATTAGCCTCGTGAACACTTTGTTGTACTCTATAAAATTTAATTATCTGAACATTGACTGTGCATTCATTGTAAAAAGTCGTCACGATTTGGAATCTAGTTTAATTATATTCCAAAAAGACAACCGCTAGAATGTGCGTGGACACAATTAAATTATAATGAAATTAAAAAAAAAAAAAATACATATTTGACTCTTTCACATTGAAATTAAATTTAATACAATATATTAAAACAAAGAGGGATGACAGTTCACGCTTTTGTATAAATATATTTAATTTATTTTATTTTATTTTTTGTGTTGTGTCAAATTGCCTTTAAATAATGCAATAAAAATGTATATATTTGCAAATAAAGCCATTAAAAATTTGCTTTGATAGTAGGTCTAAAAATAAAATAAGAACATTGCAGTTGGGTGTCACCGACTGCGGTATACTCACTCACGGCATAAATGCTTTGGGATCCCCAATGGACGTAAATTTATCCGCTATAAGTATATTATATATGTTGTCATTACATAGATTTAAGAATATAGACATATATATTTTCCAGACTTCAAGTCGTTTGTTTCAATGGCGACAGAGTTTGCACAGTACCAATATACTCATTTTAAATGCGTGAATGAGTATAAAACAAAAGTTGTCATATCACAAATATGTTTGGTGCGGGCTCAAGCGTGAAAACATATTTAATGAATCAGCTGTATATAAAGAACAAACTTGATTTACCTTGGAGCAAATAAAGGATACCTAGTATATACCAACTTTTATCATTCGGCAACATTCTCTGAACTACAGTCGATCGGCTTTATTAATTTCCTCTGCGAGATACGAGCTCGCATCAACACAATTGAATTATATGAGGACCTGAGTAAAGCAAACTTGAATTCATTTAAATGAAAGATATTCCATGAGTCAGAATGTAAGCACTACCCTCCACCTCATTATACATAATTATACTTAATTAATCGCCACTTCAGCAGCTGTGAAGTGACATTTCGCACCTTACTCGATCGCAATTACGATTCTCTTTATGGGATTAGCTGAAATACGCATTTGAATCAGTCATGTGCACTTTTATGAAAAGGTTCGCATTTCTTTCGTATTTTCAATCAATTATAAATATTTCATCAGTATTATAATTGTGGGCGAACTGACGCTCTGACGTTCTACAATAAGGGTCAATTTGCTTAATGTAATATTTAATGCAATTTCCATCCAGAAATTCCATTTATTTTGCAGTAAGCGAAATTCACATATGTTTTCTGCTGCATCTTAATAATGTCAGCTCGTTCTTCGATGAAATGGTCCTTGAAGGCTTTACGAAAGTCCTTTCTGCACACCACTTGGCAGCACTTTAATTACGCATGCAGTTGTAGCAGCAGCTGGAATTAATAAATAAGCCGTCTTCATATTGTGCGCTGTTTATTTATAAGTTTGAATATTTGTTATTATTTCAGTTAGTGTTGCGACCAGGCAAATATGAAATAATGTTAAGAAAATGTGGCTTTCGGCCCTGGGACCTGATGTTCTCTGGCAGCTGAAGTAGCTGTAGTTAAGCTGATGTTCTTGCGGCCTAGCCAAGTTTTATGGCACCCCGATTGCACATAAAATCTTGACAATTCCCGCACCGAACATAAAAACTAGTTATGCATAAAGCATTTAGCCCAAACCCATTCCCATCCTGACTCCGGCCCAATGCCTCCTTCACATAAAACATTTTAAGTTTAATGGCAATTAACCTTTTCGCGTGGCTAAAATTAATATCACGAGTCTCTTCGAATAACCCGCGTAACCCGAACGGATCCACATAAATTTCACAAAGGGTTTGGGGTGTCGAGCAGTTGGCAGACATGACATGTATTTATAGCTGGCCGTAGACCTTGCCTGAGCATATATGGCTAAAATAGCATGATGCCAGCCCGGCTTTGTTCTACACAGACACACTCACACACACACACACACACACACACACACGCGCAGTTAGACGCTCAAGTGTCAAGACTTGACTGCAAGCGAAACCAAATGCCTGCCACTGCAGTTCACACACACACACACACACACACACACACATTGTCTTCTGCAAGGCAGCAGCAATTGGCTTTTGCAGTTGCTCCTTTGGCTCGTAAATTGAATAAAAGTTCAAATGTTGGCAATTAATATAACGAAAAAGTTAATGCCACATCGCTGTGCGTGTGTATGTGTGTGTGTGTTTGCTGTTATGCAATGTGGCTTGAATTTCATTATGAAGCAGCCACAACCAACTGTGGCTTCACTGCTATTACTTTGGGTGGGTGCCTTTGATGCTTTTCTTTTTGCCATAGAACATGAATGCAGCTTGTAGCAATTTTCTAGGGAATGCCACTGTAAGGGCTGATAGCTCTATGGGGTATATGCATGATTATAAAATTAATAAATGATAATAAGACAAATTTACAAATATTTGAAATTTTTATATTTAAACTTCAATTTCGCTACTCAAGACTCACGACCCATGAATTAAAACACAACATATTTCGTATATCTTAAACCGCTTTAAATTATTTTTGTTATTCAAGCATTTAACACAAGCTGCTTTTGCATTAGCTGCACTCAGTGCGGCACACACACACACAGTCAGCAACATTCATTTGGAATCACATTCGCTCTCACACACACAAATATATATAGTATATACACATGCAGCATTGGCAATTCATTTGCTCGGCTTGCATGTGTGTGTGTGTGTGTACATGTGTGCATCTCGAGCTGGCATTTGCAGCTTCCTTTTAGCCTTTTGCCGAGATTGTGGCACACGCTAATTGCTCGAAACGTTTGAGCCCCAGCCCCTCAGCCACCGCCCCACCATTTTAGCACATTGCCAGCCGGGCGTATACGTAATATGGAAGCTTAGAGCTGGGCGTATTTGGGGTGGGGGGTTAGCGATTGCATTGAAGACGTGCTCCATTTTCAAAATCGCTTCACTGGGAGCTCTAAAACAATGCCTCGTTATTTTCCCAAAGTTATTGCACATTTGCTGCAGTTAACACTTGCTCAGATTTCTTTTCCCTCTGCATTTGTTGTTGTTGTTGAGGTTGTTGTTGCTCTTGTTGCTGTTGCTGCTATCATTGTTGTAATTTAATTGTTATCTGAATGCGTTCTATCTCTGTTGTTGCCATTTTCGTTCTGCTTTCTGCGATCCCACCTCGACTAGTTCTATTCCCAGTTCTCTGTTCCTACAATTTTATTTATAATTTTCCATTTCGTTAGATTCAAAGTCTGTTTCTAAGCTCCTCTTTATTAAAAAAAAAAAAAGTTTAAATTATTAAAGTTTCAATTTGAAATATATTTTATATTATTATTATTATTTTTTATTTATTAATTTGATATATCCTTTTATGAGAGAATGTTGCCTTATTAATCAAATTCAATTTTAAATATATATTAAATTATTATTATTTTCTATTTTTTTTATATTTTTAAAATATATTTATTAATTTTATAAAGAAATAAAATAAAATTTTAAATATATATTAAATTATTATTATTTTTTAAATATTTGTAAATTATATTTATTAATTTTACATATCCTTTTATGAGAGAACATTTCCTTATTAATCAAATTCAATTTTGAATATTCAGTAGAATCCGGCTATAACGACACTCAAGGGACCGTCGATTTTACGTCGCTATACCCGGAAGACGCTTTAACCAGAAAGAGTAAAAAATATTTTTTTTTTTCACTTTTTTTTTACAGTTGCCATGTTCGTAATAGCTTTTACTATAAAACAATTTAAATTTTTAATAAAAACAACCATTTTTTAAACTTATTTTAATAACATGATTTAGAAACATTTTTGGTGACGTCGGCATTATACTTTCTCCCTCTCTATGTCTTAGCAGCATTTGTGGCGTTGCTACGCACACAAGCAAGGGTACTGCTTGTGCATGTATACATTTCCTAACAGAGTCTTTTTATGCTGAAATTTTTATCATTTTTTCGCGATTTTTTGTTATCACGTCGTAATAACCGGTGATTGACTCAAAAATATGAAAAAAAAAAAAAAAAATCATCGGCATAAGCGCATTGTCGTTAAAAGCGGAGACGTACTAAGCGGAGTCTCTTTCATATACGTTTGTATGGGGACCAACCAAGACATCGAATTTTCTTCGACATAACCGGTTTGACGTTTTAAGCTGAGTCGTTATAGCCGGATTCTACTGTATATTATATTTTTATTTTTTATATTATATTTATTAATTTTATATATCTTTTTATTAGAGAACATTTCCTTATTAATGAGCTAACATTTTGTTAATGCTTTACCTAGCCTAAGCATCTGTGAGCTGAAACTTTGATAACTCTTATGACTTTGTTTATGACAAATGCTTCATGCACTTGTGTCAAAGCTTTGCATATATTTTACTCATTTCAACGGCTTTGAAATGGCTAAGAGCACACGCAATCATTGCCAGCTATTAAATAAACAGTCGAAATGTGCCAAATTGAGGCAAATGTGCCTGGTCTATGTGGCAAACGCTTTAGTTAAATCGTTTAACTGTTTCGCTCATAAAAGCCCAATTTGCATAATCTCTTGCTCTCTTCGTCTCTGAGAAACACACACAGACACGCAACGCTGCTCACGTGTGTGCGTGAGCAATGGGAAACACGTTTTTAATTCCCAGTCGTCAACAAATAAGCGAACTGCTGTCGTTGTTTGTTTAGTCTCAAAAGACACAAGGCAGTTGCAAATCTAATTTCTAACAGAAAAAAGAAACAAACTGAATGACAAAAAAGCAAAAGAAATGAAAGCAAGACTTCTAAAAAAAAAAAAAAAAAATAATAATCGACCATAAACCAGAAGAAGAGCGCCAGGCAGTTGCGCCCCAGAAAGTATGCAATGCATGTGTGTGGCATAAATCAAAGCTAGACAATTTTGGCAAGGGAAAACACAAGCTGCAAAAAATAAGAACTGCAAAAAAAAAAAAAAAAAAAAAAAAAAAAACCCAATGAAATTGAAAAAATTAGACTACAAGGTGAAGCACTAGAAATACCCTATAAATATATTGATGTACACTTGCATACATAAATATTTGTATATAAATATATTTGGGTATATTTCCTTAGAATAATTGAAAGACTCTTTGGGTATGCTTATCAAACGTGAGAGGTCTACATTAATCAGCGATATCCTAAATATCTTTATGCTGCCAAGTGGATTGTTTATTGTATGTCGAGTCCATTCAATATAATATTCAATATGTTTCTGTATACTACAAGGAGAAGCACTAGAAATACCCCTTGAATATATTGATATATACTTTATAAAATCGAGAGCTCGAGTTTTATCTGTAATATTCCAAGAATCTCAATCAAATTAAATATCTAATATATATGTACTCTATTCCATTTTATATTCGATATATTTCCATATTCCCTTTAGCATTGTGTTAACAGGGTATTCATGGCAGCAAAAACTCGCGTCGAGACGGGAAGGAAATCAAAAGTAAGTGACAAGCCGACAGGCAGACGCACATAAAACACATGTGCACCACAAACAAAACAAACAGTATGAATAACTACAGGGTAGGTGGCACGGTAGGGGTTCGCTCTGTTGTGCGGTGTGCGAGTGACAAGTTGTTCTGTGAATATTTAGATGGTTGTGTGTAACTGCTGACGCCTTAAGTACTTTAATTGTTTGGCCCGAATGGCTGACATATGGTGGATAAATAGGGATATTTCACAGTGGTACTAGAGATGGCCAGCTGATGAGGGAAGGAGTTATTGCTAGAGTAAAAAAGCAACAATGACATTGACATTACAGCTTGATATGATACTGCACTCAGCACCTAATTGAGAGGGTCTTCACTTAAGTTATACCAAATATACCTTAAATTTTATCTGTAATAGTTACAACCGAAAACCATTTCTTACCTTAAGCTTATATATTATGTATTCATCTTTCATATACCTACAAATCATTTTAATTTCTATTTAAATAAAGAGAACAGCGCACCCATCTGTTATTATTCTATCGAATAGAAAAAATATAAATAAAAATTCGTGGAATCAGATTGTTAGCCTCGTTAATCTGCATTAGTGCAAATACATATATATTTCGATTTTTTTATTTTTTATTTTGGGTTCCCTAAGTTACTAAATGATTATGTATTTCCAACGAACAATTCGGTATTAAATTTGTATTCTGTATTTGTTTTTATGTATGCATAAATTTATTTTTGTTTTATAAGGTAGCACTCAGAGGTTCTCTATGCTCTACAAATAAAACTAAAGGTATTTTCTGCCTTTTATTTAAAAAAACTAATTTTTTAAATTTTAAATAAAAACAAGTAAGAAAGCTCTAGTCGAGACTGCTTGACTACGAAATCCCCTGAGCCCTTCCAAGAATTGATATTTCACAATAATTCTTCGAGTCTTTCTACTTACACAAGAAACACATACACTCACACACACAGAAAGACATAGGAAGGACAGTGTGGGCTTACTATGGAAATTCAATTGCTTAATAACTCTTTTTGTTAATAAACTATGCTCAAGAAACTTTCATAATATTGAAGTGCTTGTCAATAACAAAGTACAAAGTACAGGGTAAATAACAACAAATATCGAAATTATATAAAATACATATAAGTCTACATTTAAAATTTGGAATACATAGCTCTAAAGGTGTAGGAGATATAATTAAATAACTGGCTTTTGATACGATTTTTAATCGATGATAAAATATCGGCAGTACTTATCGATATTTAGAGAAAAACTCCATATGCGCGTGGTATAGGAAAGAAAAAATTTCAAGTCTCTAACTATTATATATTCTGTAATCGACGCGTTCGTACACACGGACGGACAGACAGACAGACGGACAGGGTTAAATCGACTCCGCCCTGATCAAGAATATATATACTTCTGCCTGTTGCATACCTTTAACAAAACCATTATACCCTGATTTCCCATTTTCAATGAGTTCAGTTTCATAATTTTAAAAAAATACCTATATGTATATTAACTCGAATTTTTTCAACATCAGAATTTTCGTTTCTATTCTTGATGCATGTTCAAGCGACTTTTGCTGCTGTTTTGGAGTTGTTTAACCTCTGAGCTGGTATTTTTTAATCAACATCCCGCTGTTGCTGCATTATGGCCGAACAAAACCTTTTTGGAGGAACATGCAGAACAATTACGCTTACTTTGTGACTAGACAAGCAGCAGACAATGCCAGCAGCTGTCAGCCACATACATTGTCTGCCCGTCACCGGACGACTGCAGTTGACTAGTTCATCATCATCATCATCATCGTTATCATCGTCGTGAGTGGTTGAGGCGAGGTCGCACAGTTGGTGTGCCTTATCAAATTATGCGCGTTGCTCGATTGCTGGTTAAATGAAGCGGCATTTTCAGCGGCTGCAAGAGCTGCAACGGCTCTACAGACACACACACACACACACACACACACACACACACACAGAGACACAGGCACAAATAGATCTGGCAAACATGTGCAATAAATTTGATTGAACAACAATTATAATGGCAAATGGTCAACAATTGCAATTCCCATTGATTACGGGCAGCAGGCACAGCCACAATTTCGACAAAGGGCGATCAGGCAGACGGATTCCGAATTATACAATTTTCAATTCAATCAGAGGCAACAAAGAGTTTTCTGAGTGTGCGAGTGGCCAAGCCACAGAAGCCACATGTGCATAGGAAACCACAAACTGAACTTAGGCTGATTATCTAAATGCGTCTTAAAAGGATACTTAAATGGAGCGGGTGGGCAGGGCTATTTTATGTGTGGGATATTTTAATATTTATTAATGGGCTGAAAAACAAATTGAATGCATCAGCGAACCAGTTAATAATAAATTGACGCTCCAATGAGCACAACAACAGCGAATAAATTAATATATATAAACATATATACATATATATATATAAAAAAGGTAAAGCGAAACTATGCAAAGATTTTGTGTTGAGGTTTTAAGATTTGTTTTTGTGTTTCCTTTCGGTTACGCAAACATCAAAAGCTTCATAAAGGAGTTCAGAAAAAGAAAACAACAACCTCTAAGTCCCCGGGGAGACACTTGACTGACTACAACAACAACAACTGGCAGTGACTTAACTAGTTGCCTGTAGAATGAAGAAAAAAAAACAAGAGCAATGCCGAAAGAAAAGCGGAAAAGCCGAAACTATTTCTTTGCGCAGCGTTGTGGAAAATTAAAAACGCCCAGCCAGCTGCCTATGTATATACAGGAGCAGCAGTTCTCTGAGCCGCACTCGATTTGAGTGGGTTGATTATTAATAACTGGAGCTGCAGCCAAAGAGTTATTAGACCAACACACTTAACACACACACACACACACTTCCACACGCACACACTGAGTGCCTGCCTCTGAGTTGCTGCAATTGAGTAATATGTGCTGCGGCACAGATATTCCCATTGGGTCACTGAACGACAGTCGACGGCGTCTAATGATAAAAATTCACCCACCCACACACACACACACACACAGACGCACTTCGATTGCTGTTTGCTGCTCCTAATCAGCTTTTGCATTGCGTATACGCAGCCAATTGATTTATTGGATGCTGCCTGTTTGTTTTTAAATAAAAATGTGTATATTTGAGTGTGTGTGTGTGTATGTGCGTGTGCGTCTGACATAGACGTGCAATTTATAACATTTTTGCATTTGCATAAATTACAGCGCAGCGTCAATACAGTAACATTTGATTGACAACGCGACGTATGCGCAATATTTTCATATGCACTTTGATGTCTGCGTCACTGCGCATAAATCACAAGATATGTCATTGCGTCAGCTGAAATATATGTAAAACAGAGCTTAAGTGTAAAATTTTATTCAATTTACATTTGTCTGTCAATAACAAGTATTAAAATTCAGAAACTTCTTTTTGATCGGGAACAAATCATTAATACTAAAAAAATTAATTAGTTAAGGCAATCGACTTGTTCATTTAAATAGATAATTATGAGCAGAACGTTTAACAGTTTGTATTGTTGTCATGGGAATCTAATGCAATCGACAGCGACAACAACAACAAATGGAATATTCAGACCGATTTCAGCCTTCGTGCACATTGATTAAAGTCAAATCGTAGCAAAGTGACGCGAGAGCAGCGACATGAGTGAACAGCTGAAATTGGAACGGGCCATGGCAGTGGCTGTGGCTATGGCTATGGATGCAAGGCGCAAGTGGAGCGGGTAAGCCAGGGCAATAGAACATCATTTTTTCAAATGGCTTCAGCTCTGCTCAGCATTTGCGAATGCGGCCGTGCGGCGAACAGCGCGAAACCAAAACGCATTCAGGCAAACAATTGCAATTGTAATTGAGCCGAGAGTCGGACTGGAGCTATGTCTGTGTGTGTGCGTATGTGTGTGTGTATGTCTGGGTCTGGGTCTGATTGTGTGCGTGTGCCAAGTCTGTTTGCATTGTTATTTCAACGTTGGTCGCTTAGTGGCAATAAAAAGAATGTGCATTCCACAGGGAAATTATGAAAGCGGATTTCTTTTGTTTAGAATCGTTTCTAGATTGCATGCAGCATGTGTCTGCTTGCTGTGTGCGTGTATGACTCTCGCTCTCTCTCTCTCTCTCTCTCTCTCTGTGTGTATTTGAGTGTGCACAGCTTTATAGCCATTTCTGCTTATTGCTAATGCGACTGTTGCTGCAGCAGAGGCATCCGCGAGCATCCGAGTATCTGTATCTGTGATTAAGGGAGCGCCAAGCCACGTTGTTTGTTGAGGTCGTTATGTCTAATGTTGATTGCTGCATAAAATATTTATTAATTTTTGCATTGCCTGCGCCATATGCTAGCGGATAAAAGGGGCAAACAATATAAACATAATGAATAGCTCCATGTGTAGTAAATAATAATATTGGAAATGCTGAAAGAAAAATAGATTTAAGATCATCATAAAGGTTTTTTATTGGATAAATTATCATTAAGCTAGTATAACAATTCTTTGAAAATAATTGCTTATTAATTTGCTCGTTATAAATATTATTTATTCAAATATTTTACTATATTGGCTTATTAGTGAAGCTAAAAGAATAAATAATCATCTTATTTAATTCGCCCTTAAAATTATTATATATAATCTCACAGTTAATCTCAAATTGCATTGTCTCTTTGTGAGCCCATAAAAGTATGCTACATTTTTTAGCTTTCCCATATCTCTGCACAGTGACTTTTCAGTTCTCTCTTAAATGACGTTTGTGTTGCAATGTTTCTTTAAATAGTTTTGTTGTTGGTGTGCAATAAGTCCTTAAGGGAATTATGGCCAAATATTTCGGCGTTGGCTTTTATGAGCCCATTTCCTTGTGGCCCCCTCGCAATGCACGATGCCAAGTAGCTTGCCAATTGACAAGACCCAGTGCCATGCAGTGTGCTCGTCATCAAAATGTGCGTATGTGCTGCCTTGTATATGAAAATTTTACCACTTCTGCATGCCTTGCCCCCAGCGTGCTCCCAGCACGCCCAGCACGCCCTGCACGCCCCGCACTCCCACTTCCTGTAGCAGCTGGAGTGAAGTGTGGCAAGTGCCGCATGAAAATCAAATTTTTTATGATTGAGCAGCCAAGCAGCATGAAAGTGCCATCGTTTCGAGTAGACACACACACACACATGCCATACGTACGTGTATTTTACATGCCCTAGCAATACTGCAATTGAATGCAGCTTCGTATGTATGTGTGTATGTATGCATGCCAATTGGTTGCTATTTTGTATCAGTCAAGCAATACGGCCCGGGACGCACTCTGACTTGATGCCAATTTTGAGTGCAACTTTTGCTGATTTCATTTCCTTCTTAAGCGCCAGCGCGAAATATAATTTACATGTTGCTGAAATAGATACAAATGCAGCTACTGGGGGCGACTGCTGGCAACAGACAGCGCCTGCTCATGGGGGAAATCAAACTTTTATCAAGTGTATCAATTTGTTGCCTGATTAAAGGACACTCCCCAGGCTGCAGCTAACTAAGTAGCCGAAGTAAATTTCTGAGTAAATTGCTGAGACTCAATACATTCGTTTGGCTTATTCTATATATATATATATATATATATATATATATATATATATATATATATAGCTATAAGTGAAATCAAACTTGAAAATAAGAAACAGATAAAAAAGTTGATATATACTGTGTATAATATCAATTTTATTATCGTACTAGGGATGGTTTAAGTTCTGCCTTCCTTTCTGCCATAGCAAAAGGATATTAAATTTATCATTTTAATATGTAAACTTTATTAGTTTTCCATTATGTTATGCTTTGATGAGTGTTAAGTATTTCAATAAATTATGTTTACACATTATTAGACATTGTTTCTTTATGGCTATCTCTCTCTCTCTCTCTCACTCTCTCTTTACTCTATTTAATTCATTTTGTATTCAATTTTCCTTCCTTTAATCGCTGAAAATTTGATGCACATTAAGGATAGAAACTCTGCTGCGCATAGATTTGAATAGATAAACTATTTGTTATGCTTTGACGTGAACGTATATATATCTATATATATACTATGTTAGTTATGTATATATTGTTCCGTTAGCGAACAATGGGTCTGAGTATAATTTGCGCTGCACAAAAACAATGGAATTAAGATAAATATTTTCACACGCGACATTTTCAGTGCTAATGAAATTTTGCTTTCAACTAAATTAGTGTCCATCTCAGCAGAAAGGCAACAACAGCAACAATGGAAGCAGCGGCAGCGGCAACAACGATGCCAACAAAATAAAATTAAATAATGCAAGCACTTTTAGGTTAATTAAACTTGAATAGCAACAAACTGGCAGCAAACGATGCAGCCAGACTCTAAGCCAAAATAGTGTGAAGAGCTGAGCAGAATGCTGGCTGAAGTCCTTGCAAGCAATAGACAACTTCAAGGATACACAAGTGCATTGGCTGTCTGTTTTTGTTGTTGTAATTGTTATTACAATGGTTGTCCTTTTGCATTGTTGCTGCTGCTGCTGCTGCTGCTGCACTCCCAGTTGTCTGTCCGTCTCGGCTTGCACTTTTCCACATAATTGTGCGCCTGTGGATGCCCAGGACACACGCCTTTCCCTGAATTTCCATGCACATGCCGGAAAATTGGCTAGCAACTGGGTGTTTTATATTCCAAAAAACAATATCTCTCAATGGCAGCTATTAAATTGATTCTACGTATAAATTGAGCTCTAAATTTTATTAAAGCAAATATTGAAATTGATATTGCAAGTTTTTCACACAATTTATAGCATCACAATAATAACTTACTTTATGGCAGCTTTCTTTCCTTCTGATTCTTTCTCTTTATTCAATGAACAGCTGCGTTTAAGCTACGAAGAATCTCTGAAAGTTTAGCTGACTTAAGAAAAGTCTTAGAAAATTATTAAAGACAACTTGCGCACCTAAAAAAAAAAAAAAAAAAAAAAAAAAAAAAAAAATATATATATATATATATATATATATATATATATATATATATATATATATATATTTATATTTTATTATTATTATTTTTTTTATATATATATATATAAGTAAATAAGTCTTTGTAGAGTTTATGTAAGTTAAGATGACTTAAGAAAAGTCTTATAGAAGGTAAATGAAATATGCATGTTAAACGAAAAATTCTTATAAACTTTTATTTTCTACTAAATATAAACAGCCAAGACTTATGGAATGCATGTATGGAAATATATCAATTGAGCTTACTGGACGTCAAACTATAGAGAATGTTGCTTATTCTTTATATAGACTGCATATAAAACGTAAATTTGAAGAAATTTATTATTTAAATATATATTTAAAAAATATATAAACCAATAGTCATCGCTGCCAAAGTATCCTCAACTAGTCTACAGTATATTTGTGAGATTTGTTGCAGAAATCATTTCAAGGAATTCATAGACTTTCTGGTATTCTGCTTGGCTGCTGCTGCAGCTGAAATGTGCAAAAGTAAACAAAAGTGTTGCCAAAGACAAATACAAGCGAGGAGATACGTTGCCCAACTAAGTCCAAGTGTGTATATATTTCTCTCCCTCTTTCCCTCTCTCTCACTCTCTCTTTTGCTGTGTGTGTGTGAGGTAAGTGCTATCTGAGTGGTAGAACAAGTTCTTTATAGTGCTGGGCTGCCGGTTTGCTCAGCTTATTATAATTGCCAGCGTTTTGGCTCGTCTGCTGCCAGTTGTTTGGCTTTTTTTGTTGTGGGTGTTGCAGTTGCAGTTGCTGTGGCAGTTGCAAGATTTTCGGCTGCTCGCGCAACAAATGTAAGCAACGGCATTGATGCTGTTTGCCCAATTTGTGCTTGCAGTCTTTTCGACAGTTGCCAGTAACACCTATACATGCCAGTAGATTTATTCAATTGCTTTCAGGCATTGGCTTCCATGTAGTACATTCATATATCCTGACTCTTCATTTAAAGCATAATCAAATTGTTTTCCACTGTATTTGCAGCTACTGAACGTGTGTTTCGGGCGCATCCATAATTGCATTGCCTTGAGCTTGTTGCACGTTGTCCTTGTCATATTGTGATTGTTGCTGTTGTTGTTGTTGTTGCTGTGGCGCAGACAAATGCTAATTGCTTTAAATGCATTTTAGCCGGAAGTGGCTTTGCTTAAGCCTCTGGCAGGCAGACAGCCACAGAGCGATACGAAGAGCTACTGAATAACAGCTGCTGCTAATGGATGCTAACCGTATGTACTGACATTATCTGGGCTTGGGCTTCCATTTTATTTTGTTTTGTTTATTCATTTAAAGCCACTGACTTGCCTTGCCCTTAGCCTCTACTCTGTGAGCCGCAGCACAAAAGTCATTTCAATGTTTGCACCAAAAGTAACCACTCACACACTTACACACACACACACACAGCATTCTCTTGCTGTCTTTGTTTTATATTTAATTGAAATCAAAAAGTTTATGATTGTTTTTCGCATGCAATCTTTATATGCTAGTGAAATATGCATGCGTATTGTTTGACTATTTTGTCTGACCACGCCTCTGCCCCTGCCTCCTGTCTCTCTGTTTGCCTGTGTCTCTTTGTCCGTCGGCCTGTTTGTCATTGCCCAGCCCAGCTCTTTTCCATTGTGACATAGTATATCCTATATTGGCTGCTGCATAAATAAGTTATAGGCCCAAGCAATTATTTGCTTTGTGCTGGCATTTGTCAATATTTATCAATGAGTGCTCAAAACAGCGATAACACAATGGAACTTTGTTTAAATTTAATTACCTATATATATAACATATATATGAAGTACTGATACATTTGCAATGAAACTAAATATGCATCACATATTTTATTTAAATATTAAAGTGGAATATTTCCCATTAAAATATTTTTTATTTAATTTTTTATTTTATATACATACTTTTGAAATATTATGGATAGTAGTTGAGGCTAGTTTTGTAAAACTTTGCACCAAAAAAATATATCCAACACATATGCATATAAAGCTAGCAAAATTTATGCATATGATATATAAAATAATATATATTATAAAGCCTTCGTTTTAGTTTGCTCTTGCTTGGCAAATTTTGCATACACACAGTATTCATTCATTCATGCAGCATTATTAATAACTTAAAAAGAGTTTTTGTTGTTGTTTACCCTTGAAGCATCATCTCTGTCGTTGCAGTAGGGCAGGATATTCCTCCCTTTTATAATAAGTATATTAAGTTTATTCTCTTTCGCTCATATATATATATAAGCATGTAGCATGTAGCCGAGCATAAACACATGCTGCTGCCGAGCAGCATTTATTTGCTTAATAAAATTGATTGTGTTTTAAGACGCAGTAGAATGGAATGGAATGGAATGGAACCTGTGCAGAGTGTCTGTGTGGCATACACGCATACTCGTAAAAGATTGCTGCACTTTGAGAGTGCGGCTTAGGGGAAAGTTGATGCTCTTTGGGTTACTTATGCGCTGACATTTTTATGGCAATTTTATGTGGGTAACGAGCGAATGTGGCAAAGACAAAGCTAAGCTGTATTTTTATACTTTTCGAAATCGATAAAAATGCAAATTAAACAGCGCAAATGTGTGGAGTGGGCAGAGCGCGGGCGAAAATGAAAACGGGGAAAAAATACAGATAAATAAAATAAAAGGAAACTTGCATATGTGACTTGAAGACTCGTTAAAAGCAAAGCCAAGCCAAGAAAACTCAAATTCCGGAAAATCGCTTTTGTTTTGAGCGCATGCACAGAGACAAATAAATATGAAAATATACACATATACAGAAATGCCAAGCGGAAGCAGCTTTTCGAGTCACTTGCATGATGGAGGCCATGCCCTGGAGAGATAGGAGATAGGCGACAGGAGACAGGCGGAGTTAAAGCGGAGGCAGTCGAGCGACAAATGAAAATTGCAAAAATGATCGGAAATGACCAATTTGTAATAAAAATGTAGCCAAACGTGGGCGTGGCTGCATGATAAATGCAGTCCAAGACGAGCAGCCACTAGCCTGGATGTTAGTCCGTGTGTGTTTGGCAACGGAAGCAAGTCGAGCGCTTGACATGCACAGATACGCATGTCGAAAGAAGGAAGCGCATGGAGTCAAAGGCTGAGTGCCGGCACTCGGATCGTTGGCCTCGGAGTATGCAGCTGAACGATTTTCCTGCTTGAGTTTGTCATGTGCATGCATCGCATTTAGAAATATGTCCAGATCATAATCTCATCAGGGCTGACCGAAAACTTATTGCCAGACAAATTAGAAATTTGTCAGCCCGACTGCTGCTCACATATCATACCATCTGTGCCGTCTGTGCCTGCTAGGTATTTCTTTTGCCTTTGTACTCTTTGCCGGCTGCTTGGGGTGCATTGAACTCCATGTGGCACAGCTCATAACTCAAAGTTGTCATCTTAAGTCCGCATCTGAAAACAATAACACGCAACGAGCACACAAAACACTTTTGCATTTCCCAATAAATCAAGAGCATCCTCCTTCCATTCAGCCGTGCCCCTTGGACAGGACAGCAATCTGCAGGGCGAACCCTTTTCAAGGAGCTGCTCTTTGTCAACACGCTACGATGTAATTCATCACGCACATACTTATTGTGAAAAGAAAAACAATTCAGTTGAATGCAAAGATTTTTGCAATTATTGTGCGTGTGCAAATTAGAAACTGTTTTTGTTGCCAACAAATTTCCGATAAAAAGCAAAATCCCATATATGGCCTAAGCAAATGCAAAAGAAGTGCTTCAATTAATTAAAATTTAAAATAAAAAAGCCTGTTGCAAAACCAAAATTAATATAGACTTTTTCTGGCATAAATTAAATATTACAAAAAGATATTATTTTCTTTGAACAAGTCAAATTAATTTATGCTTTATGAATAAAAGCCAATTTATTTTCCAAATTTTTTCCAATTTGATTTTGATTTCTGAGCATAACTGTAAAAACTGTTAATTACTTTAAAGCAGAAAATATATATATATATATTTTTTTGTCAATGATTGAAATGCATTATATACATATATTCACTATTAAATAAGTAAAAATGATTTATTAAATGCAGAAAGGTTTCTAGTCGGTATATCGTTTATGACAATTTCTTAATCCTTAGCATAAGAAGCTTAAATGATTCATGCATAAATGTAATTTCCTTAATATTCATTTTTACTGACATCTATCATATGCTTTATTTATTATATATAATATTCTTATTATAAAAATTTTAAAAATATTATTTTTATTATATTTTGTACGCAAATAGCTCGATAAAAAAAAAAATTAGAAGAACAAGCACTTGAGTCGATTCTACAATGAGTTCAGTTACTATCGGCCAGAGAGCTATTTTTTCCGTTATGGTGTTTCTGAAATCTTTTTGTTTGAGTTTAATGAGCATAAGTGTGTATGCATATGTATGTATGCGAGGCTTGCGTTCGCTAGAAATATCAATAGCGTACGTGAATGGACTGTGTGTATGTGTGTGTGAGCACCGTTTGCCCTGAATCTCGTTTTACGAGCGTCGCGTCGATCGAAATTCTCTCTAAACAATGTTCGTGAAATGAGAGTCAGACGAATAGTTCAACTTAATGAGCTCAATGGGAGACCAAGCAAGCTCTGATTTATATAGATTTTACTTAATATTCAGAATGAAATTTTGTGATGCTGGAATTTATATATCCATGAAATTTATATGCAAATTATTTTAATTAATTTTGCAATTTATATGTTAATGAATTTAATATGATTTTTATTTTATTCACAATTACCAAATTTAGATTAAAAAAAAAAAAATAGTAATAAATAAATAAAAAAAAATAATTACTTTTCATTGTATATAAGCATTAAAGTCTCCTACTCTACGCTTAGCCATTTAAAATACTTTTGGCAGCATTTGCTTCCCTTTGGCTTGTACTTTTAACTACTTTCCTTTTCCCGTCTGAAAACATTTTGGGAAAAATGCACAAAAGTGAAATTTTGGCTTTCCGCTTTGGTTCGCTCAGCAGTTTCTGTTGGCTTCTTTTGCTGACCCTGCTAGGGCCATAACAATTTGTGTTTGTTTGCCGTTGCTGTTGTTGTTGTTGTTGATGTTGTTGCTGCTGCTGTTTGCCTGCAAAAAAAGTGTCAACAACTGCGCGTCGCAATTAGCAATACGCTCGGAAATATGATTACAAATTTCTCCTCTGTCCCTTATCATATGAGAATCATGCACTGGCCAACCGAGTGGACTGCCAATTTAGCACACATACAAGCGCACGCCCACAAACACACACACACACACACTTACACCTTTACATATACGTTTACACATACACTCGCACGCAAATGCGCTAAGCTGCATATTGCTCATACGCCCCATATTCAAGTGCTGCAACAGCTTTTGCCCAGCTGCGAGAGTCCGGTACGATTTTACTTGTTTTTTTTTTGCTCGCTTTCGTTTCCGTTTTAGTTTTATTAAGTTTTTAATTAATGTATGAGCAGTTAAAAGTTGTAAAAGTGCTGTCATGATAAACTAAAACAATATTTCTCACTTGGGAACCAAACGTTCCACCCGTGCGTGGAGCGTGGGCGAAAAGCTGTTTAAATAAATGAACTTATGGCCTGCATGTGTGCCAGTGTGTGGGCTCATGGTCATGTGTGTGTGTGTGTGTAAGTGATTGGTTGTGTCATTAAAATATTTGTGCTTCATTATTCACTTTAGTAAAATGCGTTTAGCTGACACGCAATAGAAAAACTTTTTAAGTTTGGTATGAAGGCGTAGTTAACTCAAACTATGTCAATATAAAAGTGAATACATTTTTGCATAAATTTATATTCTATTTATTTGAAAGTATAAGCAGCTTAATGGAAGTTTTCCTGAAAAACTTAAAGGCTTAAATGCAACGTGTGTTTAATATATTTATATTTAATATTTAGTCTACCTGCCAGGTGAATTTACTTACTATAATACATTACTTATAAACATATATACAGCTTAATGGAACTTTTCCTGAAATAAATAAATGAAAGATAAACCTTCTTGAGCTCTGTCTAATTTGATTTCTTGTAAAGCGAACTTCTCCTTGTTTGACTATGCAAAGGGCACTTGTGAAAGGTTCGCTTCGACTTTAGCATTAAATTATATCAGTCCGTATTACTATTTATACACAGCAACTGGTTGAGGCCTTTGTGTTTTTGTACCTTTCATTTTGGACAAGCAAGTGAAGCACTCCAGCTCTATCTTATCGGCTAAATTGAATTTGTGGCTGGCACCCAATAAGTGTGCTAAGTCATTTGGCAAACTGAAGACAGCAACTGCTACGCACACAGATGCACACACACTCACACACACACACGCACATTTTTCGGTGTGTCTGTGTGTGGCTCTAATCCTTTATGCATTTTGTGCCCCAGACAGAGACTGACCCCATTCACCAAATTTAGAATGCCATCTATCAGCACGCACACAAACATGAATAGAGAGACAGAGAGAGAGAGAGAGTGTGTGAGAGAGAGAGAGAAAGCGAGATGGCACAGAGGACATGCTGGCGACATGGTCAAAACTTTGCACAATTAAAATTTAAGTGTTGCACAAACTTGTGCCATGCGCTTGAGCACTGCAACATTGGCGATGATGAGCGAGCTCATCATGGCAATGATAATGATCACGAAGTCGCTGATAAAGCCGATGACAGGGACAATGCATGAAATGCATTTGCCTTTTATAGCCATTCACCTTTGCCCCAAAAAATAGCAGCTTTTGTGCAAAAGTTCACCAGTCCACAATAATAAAGTGCAATTAAAAAGTTTGCCAACACGAATGCAAAAATAATCAAATCGATTATGAGCGGGCGCTGGGCTTAAGCTAAAGATTGGCCCGGCATGTCAACAGACAATCGCATTAAAATGGATAGTATAAAATCTTGGATGGCTCTTTAGTTTTGTGCTCGCATTTGCCTTGAGGCTGCTTGCCAATTGCATTTCATTCCCTCTCGCTTTCTCTCTCTGCCACAGCCTCATCAACTGTTTCAGGTCTATCCCTCGCTCTCTCTCTCCCTTTTTCTTAATCCATTGTCTTTGCATCAGTTTTCTGCTGCTGTCAAATGCAGGCTGCTTTTTGTGCATTCATTGAGAAAGTAGCTACAAAACGATTTCTGGAACGATAAAAACTGTCAATAAAAGCATTTTTATGCATTATTTCTTCGTATATTTTTCTTCTCAGTTTGCTGGCAGCACAACTAAAAAATTGCTGCAAGAGTTGGACGCGAACCTGAATTATAGCAGCTAGAAGTTACCCTCTTGTTAGATTAATCCTGTGAACTTATAATCTTGTGGTAATATTTGGAATTTTAATATACCAAATATACCTGAAGGACACTTAAACCAATCAACTGCATTGTAGCTAACAATCTTTCAACTCTAATATCATACCTTGACTCATTCACACATTCATATAGGGTATACAAATAACGAGCAGATGTCAAATTTGTCAATGTAAATGCGATTGCGAGAACAATTTTTTTGCAAGTTTATTCACGTAGCCAGAGACCGGAGCTAAACTCATTGAATATTTAAGCGATCCTCGGGTCAGCTCAAGTGCTTTTCGATGACAATTGAGCAGTAATTTGTTAAATGAAGTAATTAATGCAAACGATGCTCGCTTAATGCGGGTCAATAAAAATCGGAATTGGAGCTGCAATTGCATGGCGAGCAGCATTGCCTGAAGATATCCATTAAAACGGAAGCTTGATAAATATATATAATAGTAATAATAAACTGGCATATTTATATAAAGTATGATTAATATTAATAACAGGCTGCCAGCGCGCACACATGTCACTATTAATTAAGTATAACAATTCGGTCCCTTATTGAATTCAGGTTAATCATACATTTAAATTTACATAAACTGTTATTAATTAAAAAGATTAAACCAGCAAAAGTGTACCAGCAAATGTATATAAAGCCATTAATAATATTAATAAGCTGTCCGACTGATGGAATATATATGCATATAAATATGTGAAAGTTGCTATATGAAACATTGGCAAATTATATAATGATATATATATATATATATTAATATTAATGTAATATATGTAAATGGGAATATTTAAAATATTTCCAAACTAATATATTATATAAAAATATATGAAAAATTTAATAAAAAAATAAATAATAAATAATAACTTAACAAAATTTAATAAAAAATAAAAAAATAAAAATTGTATATAATATATTAAATAAATAAATCATTATATTTATTGTCGTATAGTTTACTTAATAAATAAATAAATTGTCAAATAATGAAAAAGGAGTTTTCATTATTTATATATTTAATGTTAAAACACAATATAAAAAATATATAAAATATATAATACGTATAATAAATTGTTAAATATAAAATATATTATGTATATATTTTATATGAATATATTATATAAAATATATATGAAAATTCTTACAACATAGTATGTTTTAGATATATATATTTTATTTCAAATTTTAAATTAATTTTTATTTTAATATATATTAATATTAATTTTTATATATATTATTTTTTCCACATATTAAATTGAATATATTAATTATTTTAATATAAATATTGAGGTATTCTCTCTGCCACATATGTACGTATTTATATGTATAGTTAATCGGATATTTGTAATGCTCTGCCCTGGCGCTCAGCACACTTCATCTGCGCATTGCGGAGCGATTGTATTTTTTAATTAATTATTTATGACGTAAAAATTATTAACAAGCCCCCAAAGTAATAAATAAATCTACGAGGAGCAGCGCATGCAAATGCAATTGTACATAAATTATATTTAATGCGTGTTTCTTAACAAACAAGCGAAATATATTAATATGAAAAATGAAATGAAATGGAATGGAATACATGAAAGGGACCGCAAATGGCTTAAAGTCAATAAAAGGATGAGCAAATGATGTGTGCGAAATTAATGTGTGCGATAAACGGAACAATGAAATAACTTTTATAAGCGGATCAACAGAAATATTGTGAATAAAATAAATGACATCAAATATTAAAGTTTCTCTGTTTTCACTATTTAAGTATTCTCCGCTGTGAAATCATCTGTCTTGCTGCTATTGTCTTTCTCAATAAATACATTTTCGAAATTGTTTGCTTATTTGCCAGACAGACAGACAGACAGAGAGACAGATATATGTATATTATGTATTTGCCATTGAACTGAAGTGACACTTTGACAACGGGCTTTGTATTTCGACATCAATTTAAAAACAATTTTAATGTTTGTGATGCATTTATGTCGTCAACGTTCTGAATTTGTTTGCACGTGTGCGGTTGTCCACACGAGTGGCCCCCGTTGAGGGCGGGCGAGAGTGCGACTGGCTCTGTCGGTGTCTGTGCGAGGCATGCGGACTGTTTGTTGCGGTTGTCCTGCTGAAAAGCCGAAAAATGAATAGTGCGGTTTCGGCTGAGCTGCCAAGCGGCTGCGTACTCGATACAGCTGCAGATGGGAAAATGCGTAAATCCTTGGCCAGAGAGTGCCAAAGAATATGTGTGGGCTCCAAAAGGCGGCGATGCAAACATAGAAGCGACTGAGATATAAGCACCCCAGATGAATAGAACGTATAGAGCCAGCTACAGATAGATTTAGAGACACTGAGGCAAATTGAGATGGACTCGGAAATAGAGAGAGCGATACGTATACAGATGGATACAGCTGTAAATACAAGCATATATATTTTCATATTTCCAGGCAACACTTAATCGATTTTAAGCAAAGCTAAAAGGGATAAAGTTAGAGAGAGGGAGAGAGTGAGAGTGAGAGCGAGACAGATTGGGTAAGGTGTCGCGCTACCTTTTCTGGTTTTTCCTTTATTTTTGGTCACCCTAATCCAGAACAAACACCTGCGCCATAAACTTTAAATCCGTAGCAACAGCAAACAAAGTTTTACGTAGCTTAAACCAAGCAACGACCCAACCAGAAATAAAATCATTCGAGTGTAGCTCAAAGTTGTGTTGTGTGTGCGTGCGTGTGTGAGTGTGTGTGTGTGTGCTGTGCTGACAAAAATAAAACTTTTCGATTTGCCACATGTATTTAGGAGTTATTTTATAGCCAAGTTTCTCCCTCGCTTTAAATGCAAATAGGAAAATTAAATGAATTTTTCAAATTGTAAATTATTGATGCTCATAACGCTAGCAGCACATTTACACCTGCTGCTCCTGTTCCTGGTTATTTACAATGCGGGCTGATGGAATTACAATGCTGAAGAAGAGCAAGCGGTAAAAATGTGTCACTCTGCTGAAAGTACCCGTGCTGCACTAAGCTGAGCTGTAGTGCTGCCATTTTGGCAATTATTCGCATTATCATTAATTTATTAGAGCTGAAATGGCTTTGGATGACACGACACACACTCACTTACACACACACACATACACAGGGCTATTCTGGCTGGGAGCAGCGTAAAATGTCAATGGCAAACTCCTGGCAGCAATCATGCCCTAGCTGTGTGGCTCACATTTAGCTGGTTATTGTTTTAACATTTTGCAGACCCGCTTGGCGTTGTCTTCGCTTTTATCTTATCATTATTAACGTTCGTTTTATTGTCCTGCTGCTCGGCACTGCGTGTCCTGCCACAGCCACTCGCTGTTCGCCATCATGTTTGTTGTGTATTTTAAGAGCGCTTTTTATTATGTCATTATTGTCATTTACTTAGCTCCTTGTCCTGCTGCCCCAGCACCCGCTCCCCCCTCCACAATACACCCTGATCACTTCGCTAGCTTGCATTATTTTGATTATTTGTGACTTTCGTTGTAAATGGACGCTTTCAGCACATTATGCTGCGACTCCGACTCGTTGATATTTTGATGGCGCTTTTCATTTACAGTTTCGTTCCGTCCGAGGCGCCTCTAATAGCCAACATCGTGTATTACTTGCTTTTGGCGTTTGCGTTTGTCGCAATTCAGTGTTTGGCTGTGATTTACATAGCCCGCAGATTATTTTAATGGCTCACAAATATTCATGACTTTGGCTTAGCCGGAAAATATCTGTTATTGATGTTGAGCACTTCATTTTTTTGCTTTCTTTGTTTTTCTATTTGCCTATCAGTATATTAATTAAGCTTGGGCGATAACTCAACCAGTTTATTGACCCGTAAATTTTGCTATTCAAGAGGCTTAGAGTGCTAATAAAATGAAAACAATAAGGTCTTGTGTACCAAAAATAAAAAAAAAAAAAAAAAATGAAAAAGAAAGAGAGTTGTAAGAGCAGTTTCTTCTCTTTATTTGAAATTATCATATGATTTAATAAGGCGACATATTCATTCGTTCTACAATATTTTTCTCATTATTGAGCGCTTCGCCTTATTTCAATTGAAATTTATTTTCAAGGCAGGATTGAGGGGGCTACTGATGCGCTTAACTCGGATTAAAATAATGAGCGCAGTCAGTAAACAAAAATTGCGAATGCATAAATTGATTACAGTATCAATTGCTGAATTCATGACTTTTAATTAAAAAGCGTGCACAGACAATATACGCCCAGCGACTTGCAACTGTGCTCCGTTGGCAATTTGGCTTAAAGCTCACACACACACACACAGACAACCACAAAAGCCATGAGAAAAATGCGTATACATAGTTTGTGCGTGTGGCTCGATGAAAGGGTCGAATTGGGTCGAGCCGGGTTGGCCGGGCCGGGGCGGTAGGTAAAAGCAAACAGGACGCGGGGCTGGCAACAGGAAAAGTTAAAATGCGACGCTGGAAAATTATAAATCAATTTAACATTGGCAACACACACACACACACACACACACACACACACACACACACAGGCAGAGCCACAAAAGTGCGAGGCGCATAAGTAAATGCGCGGACAAGTTGCCATTGCGAGGCAGCGAGGAACCGCGCCCACCGAATAACTGTATAAATTGCCAGCTCAAACGGAAACGCAATGACACCGGACGCCATTGACCGGGCCCGAGAGCAGGTCCCGGTCCCGGTCCCGGCCCCGGCCCCGGTGCCGTTAGCTGGAACGCATGCGCGCCATTGTGGGCCGCTTCATCATCCGGCTTACCGCCGTCGCCACGGATGTACGCGCTTTAATCTGTAAGCCACACGCTCTTGGCATCAGTTACAGATACAGCCATAGCTGTAGCTATAGATGCTGCAGCCGCAGCTACAACTTTGCTGGCTTCGGTTTGGGATCCTGACTGCGGCTGCATTTTAAGTCAAGCAGTTAAACAACTGTTTGTAATTGCAGCCAACAGGACAACAGGCCCTGATATTGCGGTTGGGTCTCGTGGCTAAGAGGGCTGGCTTGCTGGTTGGCTTGCTGGCTGCCTGGCTGACTGGCTGCTGCGTGCTTGGGGGATCAGAGTTGAATGCTTACTGGCAAAAGTGCTTGTTACCGGATGTTGTGCAATAAAAATGCAAAGTATGCAAAAGTTTCTCCCCAATGCCAGAGCTGAATGGCCGAAATGCGTTGGCTGCCTCTGCTTGCTGCTGAGTACATTGGGATAAGGTTTGCCAGCAGCTATGCAGGCTTTAAATGATAAGTGCAAGAGATGCGGCTTCAACAAACGGTAAATTTTATAGAATATGCAAAGCTCTATAGTTTTAATAGTAATATAAATATAGATAGAAGTATATATGTATACATTAGAATGTGAGTTAACATTTAGCTAAATAAAAAATGATATAGCCTATAAAGAAAAAAACAATAATAATAAATAATTGCATGTAATTAATTTAAAGCAATATTATTGCTTAAATAAAGCATTACTTTTCTTTAATTTAATATTAAAATTAATATATTTATTAAAATTAATTTATAAACTAATAATAATAAATAGTTAAAATGCATTAATTAATTAAATTAAATAAAAAAAATTACAAATTTTAATTTAATATTAAGTTAATAAAATTTATATTTTAAATAAGTAAACATATAATAATAAATAATTAAAATTAATTAAATTTGAAAATAATAAAAAAAATAGGTCATAAGAACCGTTTGAAAAAAAATAAAATAAATAAATATATAATTACTACTAAATTTAAAAATAATTATAAAACTAATAATAAACAAGAAATAATAATATTTTAATATTGAGTTTAAAAGGGGCAAAATGAAAAATAAATTGGTTGTGATATTATAATAAATTTAGAAAAATAATTATAAAAAAAAATTAATCAATTAGAAATAATATTTACTACGGCAAAATGTATAAAAAATAAAAGATGTTCCCGCCCGGGTTCGAACCGGGGACCTTGTGCGTGTGAAGCACACGTGATAACCGCTACACTACGGAAACTGCTCGAAGGCGCGAGCTCAACCAAGAAAATGTGAGCTGCACAGATATCAAAGTATGTATAACAATATTTATATGTATATACTTATGTGTATTTGTGTATATAGTCTTAAATATAGTACCATAATTATTATTTAGAAATTCTTAAGAGTAAACAAAAAAGAAAAGAAGAATTGAAAATTATATATATTGAATATTTCTTATAAAGATTAGAATTCATAAAGTATTATCATTCCAAAATGCAGAAATCAACCGAGTTGTAGCAGCTTAGAGTAGTTGCAAATGTTTTCAGCATCTAGCACATTTATTCACACAGCTAAAAGGCTAATAAGCTGTGCTGTAATGCAAATGTATTGCAGCGGATATGTCAAAGGGAGAGCTAAAGTTTGCATGCAGCTGCAGCGCCGGCAGCTCGATTGGTGGCTTAAGCACTTAATGCTACATATGTATGTGAAAATCACAAATTAAATTACTTATTTAAATGTGATTATGCGCATTATTTACGAGCAGCGCGGCCAAGGGGCAGAGCAAGTTAAGTGCGGCGCCAGAAAAACGTGTGCCGCATTTAAAGTGCAGGCGGGCATTACGTATACGCAGCGCAGGATGACATTGAGCGACGCTTGCTCTGGCGCTTATCGCATGCACGTCGCAGTTGCTGCTCCAGCGAATGGCAACTGGAATGACGCCCTGTTTGGCATAATGAGCGAGCGCCGCTCGCATCCATGCCACATGCAGCTTGCAGCTTGCTGCTCGCCGTGTGGAGCATTAGCGTGCCAGGCCATGTAGTATGGCAGGATGTGGATGAAGATGTGGCTCGAAATCCTAAGTACGGAACGTCAAATAGCAAACAACGTCTTGCACCTGGAATGCATTAAATAAACATCATTATCGCTAAGACTGGTACAAGGTATACACACACACAGACATACACACACACACACATAAACATATGAAGGTGAGGCCAGCAATGCAACTCAGCAAATTCCCTTACCTTCTCTCTTTCAGTCTCTCTCTCTCTCTCACACTCTTCCTCTCTCTCTCACACACACATACTCGACGCATATTTGGCAAGCAAAAGGATTTTGCGGTTGAATTGTGTAAACATTGCGGGCAAATGCTTGGATGGATTTTCAACTCGCTGCTCCACGCATACAGACGTATGCACATCCACACATACACACACACACACTCGCACATTGCGAGAGTTGAGCTTATTTTTGCAGCTCGCATTTAACCGTTTAAGCATTGCCTAGACTTGAAATGGCAGAACTGAGCTTAATTAGATAATCCATAGCAATTAATTGTATGTAATATTTGATGTGTAGCGTGTAAATATAGGGTGTATGCGGGAGTAAGATACCCTGTAATACTTTATTTCCGACTCTGTTTAGATTTTTTATTTACTTACAAAATGATTTAAATATTTAAAATCTTATTAGGATTAGTAATATATATTTTCTAATGTTGTATATATAATATTACAATTAAAAATATAAATATTATATTTTATCAAGGAATGTAAATATAAATTTATTATTCTATCATTATGTTTAATTAATTCTTTTTGACTTTTGATTTATTATTATTTGTTGTAATAGTCAAACAGCAGCCAAATTTCTTATATTCGCATCTCCGATTTTTTTTTTTTAATATTTATTTTTTTTTTAATATTTAAGTTTTACGGGGTAAGCATCTCTGATTAGATATTATATTAATTGAATGCAATTCTGCACTTTTTAAGTAGAGAAATATATTTTTTAATACAACTTTCAGTGCTTCGTGTTTGGTATTTAAAAATAA
Organism: Drosophila arizonae; assembly: GCF_054131065.1. NCBI lineage: Eukaryota > Metazoa > Arthropoda > Insecta > Diptera > Drosophilidae > Drosophila > Drosophila arizonae. Next base: position 28,187,065 of record NC_142922.1, read on the forward strand.
CTATATATGTATTTATTTATATATTTTTTGTTGTCAACTTTTGTTTGGCTGGCAAAGTTGTGTCGCTAATGTGCTGCAGGCAAAAAATAAGTTTATTTACAAATTTTTGGCCATTTTTATTTTCACACATTATGCGGCGTTTCTTACGCTTTTCACACACACGCACACACACACACGTGCGTGCGCGCTCACTCAAATACACATGCACACACATATAGAGAAATCGCAGCGTGGCCATTTATCATTTTCGCCCTATTGAAGTTTCAGTCTCGCGTCGACGACGACGGCGACGGCGACATAAAGCAGCGACAGCAGCGGGAGGCAGTGCCTGGCACGAGGCCGAGTAGGCGTGGCAGCCATAAGCAGAAGGCGCGCTGCCCAGGCGAAGACACAAAACAGCAGGATAGCCAAAAACCCAAAAAAGAAGAAAGCGAAGAAAATAAAAGAAAAAACCAAAAAACGTCGCCGTGCACAAAAAGAAGAACGTGCAAGTAGTTCAAAAACTTTGGCCCAAAGCCGAGGCGAGTAAAAAAAGTATAAACATACATATATATTTATATATGTGCATGGAATAGCGTGAAGAAATGGACGCTAGGGGCGTGGCAGCGTTAGGGCAAACATTGGCTGCCATTTGTGAGCGTATGACATTATTTATGGTTTGTTATTTCAGCAAAGGAAAAAGTATGCAAGAAAATATGTTGCGACTCTTTCATAATTTTGCTCAACGAAGCTACATTTTTTTTTGTTGTATTTATTTTTTGCTCTTTGCCCTTTGGAATGAAAGAAAAGTTTGCACACACTTACGCGAACAGTGGGTGCAAATGATGTGCTGCTTTAAGCATAAAATTAAAGTCAATAGGGGGCGGTGCCGTTGGGCGGGCATTAATTAAAAGTGCAAACACAAATCGACAGCAGGAAAACGTTTGGAAAAGCGCTCGCTGCAAATTGCGCATAAATTAAAAGCGCTCATTAAATATTTTCATATTATATAGAAAGGCAGCGCCTCAACTTAATGACCATAAATCGAAATTAATGACACTGTCAAACGCTGTCGCTGGCCAATCCCCGGCTATAGGCCACTACCAGAGCCAGAACAGCTCGCGGACTCCTGCTCCTGCTGCCTGCTGCCTGCTGTCTGCTGCCTTCGTTTACGAGCGACCACAAATGGACGCACCTGCTGCTCCACCTCCTGCGGCCACTGCTGCTGCTGCTGCTGCTGCTGCTTGCTTCCGTCTGCCACGCGAATTGCGAGAGACGTTAATGACACCTGCGAGACAATTTCAATAACCAATATGTGCCGTTTTGGGGTCTGTGAATCGCCCTGGCCAACTACCTGCGGTGGCTCTCCACGTAATCGATGATGGCCCCGCTTTTATTTATGCGCCTGAGCTGTGTACACGAGGCGTATGCGCAACATTGTTGCCGATAGAACTTAGACTCGTTCGCGTAAGTCAAATGGTTAAACAGGCTTCCACCTGATGAAACATGACTTTGCATAATTTCATTTCATTTCATAGCAGCCCCACAGCAATCAGAGCAGTGTTTAAAGTTCTACAGAGTGTAATACGCTATTCGCAATAATATTGAAAAAAGTAAAAAAAAAAGTTTATATATATCTATTTTCAAATAATTAAATATAATAAAAGTATTCTCTATATATTTAAAAAATATTTTACCAAAGTAATTGAAAATATAAAAATCTTGCCTATGAAGATAACGCTTGTATCTAATAATGGTAAGGTGGAAATGTAAGTATCCCATAAGATTGACTAACTGCACACTTTAGCCTTCAACAATTTCCACAGACAGCTGGAGCTCCCCCACTTGCATATAAACACTTACTTATATATGCCTACAACAAAAAAAATCCTAATGTGTGTGCATTCTCCTCGCAAAAAAGGAGCACGGATAACTCTGTCATGATTTTGGCATATTCTTTTCTAAGAAGAGACAAATAGTACCACAATTTGTGTGCTTATGCATACATACATATATGTATATACATATATAGGACCTGGAAAGGTTACAACATAGCTGACAAATGAACTTCACAGAGAGAGAGCTAAAATTTTTTGCTAGTTCCTATTAGTCGTTCAGAGTACTATGAGTGGAATTAAAAGTAGTAGTATGAGTAGGATATGATATGGAGAAAAGTTATGGAATGAGGTAGAGGCAGTTGGTTGACCTTCAGTATAACATTACGCTTTTCATTAATATGACTTAGCTAAAATCAATTAAATAATAATTATTAAATACTTATAGTATAAGAAATGTTGCAGTATCAGTATAATAATAATAATAAGTATAATAATAATTCTCTATAAATAGAAATTTGTGCTCAGTGACAGTATTTTCGAAAATTACATTATATGCAACATACATTATATGCACATATCTGAGAGAGTAAACAACGAAATGAAATAAAAATAATGGGACGGCTATAAAGCGTAATAACTTCGGCTGAACGATCGAAGTAAAAGAGTTTGATCAAGTCTAAAAGTAAGGCTGATTGATTGCTGTGATTGTCATGCTGATTCTTAATCTATCGCAGAGCAGTGAGGTCAGCGTACGTCTTTTTCATGCTCTTATTCTATCGCTGTGGATTTAAGGGTCAGCGTTCATCTGCTGGGCATTTATTTATGCCTATGGCAATGCATCCATGCTACAAGGCATATTTACATATAAACCCCGATTTTTGTGCTCACGCCTGAATGAAAGCAGAATAAATACGAATTTAAATGGTACCAAATATACAAATTGTATGCATGGATAAAGTTTGTTGCAGTTCCTGAATCCATGTGCTGTATGGCTCGTATTGTTATACAGGCCAAGCTTTTTGTGCTCTCCAAATATTTCTGTATTTTATATCAGAACTGTTTAAAATTATATTAATTGGCTTCAGCTTGATTCTCTCATTGTAAATAGATCAGTATACAGTAGACCCTCGGTTAACAAATAAAATACCGGAACAAAGCGTTGCAACGCAACCACAAATGTTGCACCTAAACTGCATGCAAAACAGAGCCAAAACATGCTAAAAATACAATGTGTATTTTGAATTTCCCCTATTTCGTTGTTTAACACCAAATTATTGCATATAATAAATGTTTTCAAAGTTGTTGTTATTCGTTAAGAACTTATTTTCGCAAAAAAATGTGTTCGTTATCCGAGGGTGCACTGTATTTAGCAATGTTAATATATATGTAGTATATATGTAGATTTAATTACTTGCATTAAAAATGTTAAATATTTAATTTTAATTAGATCAGCTGCTTAGCTGCGTTTCGTATTTCGCAATACAAAAGGAAATACTTTGGGTTTTGGTAATTTGCATATTTTATTTTGTTTATCATTCTGCTATTGCCATGCTTTGGTTGCTTTGGTCTGAAGTGCCTCGACACGCACCCAGACACATTCACTTTGACTTTAAAAATGCGCTTTAATTTACCATGCAAAAAATGCTGGCCTGACAGCCTCCTCGCCAAGCCCACCAAATAACAATGAGGTGTCAAAACAAAGAAAATTTCTTCACATTTTTTTTTCCGCGAATTTTTTTTTTTGGCTGACTCGACTGGATTCTTGGCCCCTATTTACAGTTACTCGACGGCGCTCTTGCAGCTGTTTGCTTTGTTAATGGTCTTTTTCAGCTAAGCTTGTCAGTCGCACGCGCACCCCAGCCACGCCCCTCGTCGCGCTGTACCTTCCATTGCGACCAACCATTGAAATTTTGCTCACTTTTTTTTTTGACCCACAAAGCGCGGCATTGAAAATTGAGAAGCTTTTTGATTTGTCCCAGTCCTGCAGAAGGACTTTCTACACATACATAAACATACATATATATTTATATATATATTTCTTCTTTGTCTGCTCTTCTGCGATGCGTAAAATAATTTATACAAAGCTGCCGTTGATTTCATTTGCCTTTGTTACAATGCGATATTTAATGGGCTAGCGGAAAAAGCGGAACGGAAAGTTGCTATCCCAAGACTCCGCCTCTTTGATATGTTGATTTTGTTAAATACTCATTATTTTTCGCCAGCCGAGAGACTTTTCTTCTCATATATAGCTAAAGAGCCAGAAATTTATATCAGCTCTCATTACGACTAGAAAACTTTTTTAGTTTAAATAAGCTGATTACGGAGTTAAAGCTAATTTAAAAGTAGAAGAAGAAAAGAAGAATTTTCGTGCTCAAGAGTTTTGAATTTAATTAATTCAAGTTGCGAAAAAGTGTGACATAAGCTGCGTCGCATAAAAGCATTTCTTTCAATATCTCGCCAGTTGCCGAGGCTTATCTTCATTCATTAGTGTTTCGGGTTTGGCAAACAAATCGATTATGCAAAACGTTTATAAACATAAAATTATCAGCCGAAAATTCATTTCCTTGCTGGCATTCAAATTAAAACGCCCGCCCCGAAACATCAGCTTAGCTAACGCAAACCGTTCGTGTGTAATTTTTGTCATTGACTTGACCCGCCCAGGCATCAGGCAACAGGCAACAGTTTGTCGAGCACTTAGTGCAGTTGACCTTCGTCCGTCTGGGTGCTTGGCCACAAGTCTCGGTTGGCTCATGGTTGGGTGTGGCAGTGGCTCAGATTCATCGCTTTGAAAATTTATTACATTTTCGAGTATTTTTCCGGTTTTGTTGTCCGGAAATTGCCGAAACGTGTGGCCGGTGCACCCGAATCCCTGAAATGTGCTAAAATACATTATTAATAATTTCTATGACGCGTCCAGGCAGACCCCCCAGAGCCCCAGACTTGCTATGAATTATTTATTTTAATGGCAAACATTTTGGCTAAGCTGCCACTGCGATTGCTAACCGAATGCCGTCCCTCGGCTAACTCATTTCTTTCGCAGCCATTTCCCCTACCGAATGACAAAGTATTTCGTCATTTGCCGAATTCGTTCCACAGTTGATAGCTGACTTATGCCTGGTATTTTTCAGAGATGTTCGACCCACATGCAGCTTCGATACTCTTTCAGTTATATTAGTTAATATGCATCAGGCACAGAGGTGAGGCTTTAATTTGAATATGTCAAGAGCAGTAGCTCTCGGCGCATGGGAAGGGGGCAGCCGACGAGGGGAAATGCAATTCAATGGATTAGCGGTTTTCGCTTTTCAATTAACAAAGCGCACAAAGGAAAATCAAACGTAAATGAAAGAAAAATATGGCAAATCAAAGGAAAACATTGCTATATGAGTGAATCAATTTAATAATATTAAAGACATGACTGAAAATGAATTCAAATAAATCCAAATTGAATGCTATTATATCAATATTGGTCCACTGTTTTTATTCGGCTTCTTTTGGGGCGTGCTCTGCTTTATTTTCGTCCTCGCTCACTGTAATGATATGCAATTATTTTCACATTAAAACCCGTTTCCGTTATTGTAATTGAAGCGAGACATTAACGCCCGGCCACATCCGGCAAACATCTATGAGGGCTGTCAGTTAATGGCCAGCAAACAATATTGACGCAACGTTGATTAAACAATCAATACTTCAATCGCCTGCTGAATATTGTTTCCCTCTGCTTTTGGCATGCTGCTTTTGGCATGCACAATTTTACTCTGGCTTATATACCCTGTACACAGAGGCAGTTGAAACTAGGGTAGCACTATGGAAACTCTGTTGTTGTTTATGTAGTTTATCATAATTGAATATTCTCATCTCAATCTCTTGGATCTGCAATGATAAAAATTCCACAAACTTGCCTCTCTTTCTACTCTTTACAGGATATCTCTTTTTCGTGTTTTGGCATCTACCATAATTTTTAACTTATGCTGTCTGCTATTGTCTGTACGTAATTAAAGTGATATGTAGGTGGCCAGACTCTAGCAGTTCTGCACGCTCATCAACGTTATCATTATGATAACTATCTTCGTGATTATCATCAAAAGTTGGAGCTGGCGCTGGAGCTGGAGCTGCAGGAAGAGCAGCCGCTGTGTCCTTGCCTGGCATCCAACATGCACATATTAAAAATTATTTTTGCATATGCTTGCAAAATGAAAGTGGGCGTGGCAGCCAAAAGGAGAAAGGAAAAAGGCAAAAATGTGCGGAATGAAAAAAGTTGCTGAAAATTGCATTTTAAAGCGTGCGCAAAGCAGCTGGATATGGCATTTCAGTCGACGCTTTAACGTATGTATGTGTGTATGTATGTGTATGTATCTAGGTATTTTCGCGTATTTACAATCAATTTTGCGCAATTGTCCTGTGGATGCGACTGTTTGGCTTATTCCTGCAGGCCAATGCAGGACAATGCCCGAGCGCCCGCCTTCGCCGTCAACGGGTAGTAGCAAATTAACATAGCAGCTGTCGGGTGTATTTTCATTTAATTGTATTTTAAATGCCAGCGGAATAAACTCTGCTCCGGCAGCACTTATTTGCGGGCAAACAAAGGAAGGAACACGCCTTTGAGAGGACATGGAGTGAAGGTGGATCAACTGAGAGCGATGTATGCCAAGCGGTTGGAAATCAAATAATATCAGATCTGAAAATTAAAAGGGAATTTTTCATATGGTCGAAGCTTCACAGAAAAGTATTGCATACTTTTATGCGCTGCTCCAAAATAGTTCAGCTTCATAATTTGCATTGCCTACTTTTGTGCGCTGTTGATTTTATGAGAGTGGATCTTGCTGGTGAAGGCTTAAAGGACTAATTTTAATTCAAATTAATTAAAGTGAGCTGTTAACTCTTTCGCTTGTGCTTTTCTCTTTGAATTTAACTCTTTTTGTGCAATGCTCTCATTAAATGGAAGTAATTTTTATTGTTTTCATTACCTTTGGCATATTGCTAGAGTTGCTTAGTTGTTTGCATTTTAAATGAAATAAATAAAATAAGGGAACGGTTGACTTGTTTGTTCTAATGTGGCTATGTCTAGACACTTTTAATATGCACTTATAAATACTTTGGCCTTGGGCACATGTGAATTACGCTCCTTGTCGGCCCCTGCAGACGGCGTGTTATAGTTGAAAACACTCATACGCCGCGTTGCCCACATAAATCTTGCTTACATACATACGCACACACCAGCACAAGCACTGCATATGTGTGTGTGTGTGCGTGCACATTAAAAGTTTGCCTAAGAGCTTATGGCGCCATTTGTTAAAAGCGATTTTTAATGCAGCTTCAAAAACTCAACCCTCACAGCCAAAACCCACACACATTTGGGGGGTTCGGTAGCCCAAAGCTAACGCTGACACATCTAATGCCTTTGCACGCATTAGAAGCAAAAGTTTGCGTTTTATAATGAGCACACATTATTTGGAATACTCTAGAGAAGGGTAATCAATAAATGCCGACGGAAGTTCAGGAATTTGATTGTAGGTTTCAATGGGAGTATGAAGCTTTCATAAGCTTATTGGAAATATTATTTATTTATTTATCAAATATGAAATTCCGTGAGATATTTATTAATAATCAGATTTGAGAGCATCTAACATTCGCTATGACCTCAAGTTGACAATTGTTGTGAGTGTTTTCGTTTTTGGCGATGTTTAGCATGTTTAATCTGATTGCCAGTTTAATCCGGGGGAGATTGTTAGAGCTGCTGAACTGGTCCCATAATTAGCTGAAGCCCACTTGAGCAGAATTAAATAATTTTTGTCACAGCTGGCCATGGGCGGGGAGTGTAGCTGAATGGCGGAGCGGATTAAAGAGTTTGCTGGTGCTGAATCAATTTGACTGTTTCAAGTGCTGGCATTTTAATTAAAAACTAAAATAAAATAAAATAAAAACTAAATAGCCTGTTTAGCCCGGGCATATCTAAAATTGAATCAAGTGCTCGCTGCCTGTCGCCTTGTAAATGATTTTTCCCAGCCCCAGTAAATGCATAAATATTTCAATTTCATGCTAGTTTGTGCCATGCCAAACAGGAATCATAAATGATAAATAGCAAACAAACGACAAAGCATTTAAAAACTTGTCGGCTTATGCGTGCTGTATGCTGCATGCTGCAGCAAATATAAATAAATAAAATTGCAATTTTACGATGATATTTTTGCATACGAATTAAATAAATAATTTACAGCAATTCGAAATGGCAAATTCCAAATAGTTCGCACAGCCAAATGAATTTGTCAAATTTGTGCAGCATTTCGCAAGGAATGTCAAGTGAAAGAGTTGATTAACTAGCCAGCAAAAGGCAATGGGATTAGATTTAAAGTCTCTTAAATTTAGCTACTACTATTGCATGCAGTTTTATATTTGGAATTTATGATAATTGCTTAATCTCCTAGCACGCCTAGGCAACACATACAAAAAGGAATTCTCTCACTTGAAGATTTCATAGATTTCACACTTAGCTAAAGTATACATATTTCAAGGCAATATTGCTGAAATGCATATTAAGGCAGTTTAAATTAGTGTTAGCGTCATCAATCAACGAAAAAAACTGTTGGCAGCATTTGCCAGAGGCCAGAGGCAGAAATGATTTTAAATCGGCTGTTAAATTGACTGCAGTAACGCATAATTGTCAATCAGCTGTGTAATTAACGTGGTTAACTGAACAATAACAACAATAACAATAATAACAAAAACAACAGCGAGGCGTCCGAGTGACAAACGTTGGCCATAAATATGGCTAATCTGTCTGGCAATGATTTGATTAGAGCGCAAGCATTTGCCATTCAGCTCAGCTCTAGCGCCTGCAAAGCGATGCAAATGCGACATATTTGCGGTAGCTCGAATGTCAGCAACATCATCAACAACAACAGCAACATCATTAACAACCACAGCAACAACAACATTGAGCACGTCAGGGCGCGGGCCATAATTAGCACTTGACAGCATGTCGAGCACTGTGCAGCTGCAAGAATTTTGTATCTGTATCTGTATTTTGTATCTCTCTAAATGCATCTGCATCTGTATCTGTATCTGTTTGTGCATATTTTTGGCTGTAGCCAAAAAGGTTTTCAGTGTCGAACAGCGGCGCCAAGTTATTTGCCCCGAGCAATTAATTAAACGCAGTGCCAAAATAAATTTTGAATGCCGCCAAACGGGTCGATGGGCCATGTGAGATAGTAGCTTCAGTTAGCCAAGCACGCGCTTGGCTTATTAACATCTTTGTTAAGCATTTGAATGTTCTCTGGCAACAATTTATAGTTGCCCATAATTAAAGCTGCTGAGTAGTGATATATAGGTAGAGGAATAAGTATATGAGTAGAATATTATTTGCTTAAATTTAACTTGAAATTAGCTATACATATGTTCTAGAAGGCATCTATGTTTATAGATAGTAATGCTACTGTTTAGATAGTGCTTAACAATATATCTTATTAGCTTGAAAGTATATATGTCTGTATTAGATACGTTATGCATGTGTTCAGATACCTCATCTAGTACTTAGAAATGCTTAGCAAAAAGTGTTTATAGCAAAGATAGTGATTAAGTAAGTCTTGATATATATCTGACAATAAATTGCTTCACTATGGCAGCCAATATCAAGTATCTGTGCTGCTGTTCTAATCTATCTATTTTTAGATGTCAAGTGAACTGTTCTCCCGCAGCATCATAATAAAAAAAGTTGCTTTAAAAACTAGTCTGAGATGGGAAATGCAATTAGTCGCTTGACATATCATGATAAACATCATGATGTACAACTCTTTGTCTAGCCATTAATCTATCTCTGAGCTTAAGCCCATTAATCATTAATAGATGCTATCAATACTATTTATTTTTGGATATATTTTATCTATTAATATTTTTTTTTTTTTAATATTGATAGATGTTATCAATACTATTTTATTTGTTATTTTTTATTTATCTATTATTCTCTTTTTTTTTTTTTTTTTTTTTTGCTTTATCTCATAAATTATTCATATGTATCCATACAAGTCTCTTTTTAATATAGCATTCAGCTCATAAATTATCTATATATCCGATTTCTCATAGCTTTCAGCATTATTATTATTAGTTTTCCGACAATTATTAATAAAGAGATCAATTAGTTATCTCTTTAATAGGAACTTTCTGAACTTTCTTTGACTCAATTCAGTTGAATTGAAGCCCCAACAGTATCCCCCATAAATTTCGACATGTCCCACTTCCTGGCTTTTGTGCAAAATATAAATTAAATTGTTGGTTAACGTTAAAAAAAGTAAAGGCTAAAAATTCTATACATTTTTCTTGTCTTTGTGCTGTTTTAATTTAATTTAATTTTTTATTGTTGTGCGCTTAACTAATTTAATGAATTTGCTAGTTTTTAATGAAACGCGGAAAGGGCGTCAGCGTTGGCAGCGGTCCACGGGGCGGGCGCGGCGTCGTGGACTGAAAGTACGTGGCATACTGACGGATCAGCTCAGCTGAGAAGCGGGAGGAGGCGGAAGTTTCGCTGGCCAGGCTGTTGGGGCGGGCGGCCACGCGTGCGTGCTGCTGCACCGACTGTGCAACATGTGGCGCGATAGTTGAGGCTGCCTTAATGCTGACAAGTGGTTGTCGAGTGGTGGTGGTGGTGGTGGTGGTGCTGCTGCTGCTGCCACTATCAGCATCAACGAATGGTGGCAACAAGTCCACAGCGAGCTGCAGCACCGCCGGCTTCTCGGCACTGATATCTGGGACCTTGCTCCTGGCCTGCTGCTGCTGCTGCTGCTGCTGCTGCTGATGGAAGGACTTTTTGGTTGGCTTTGTCGCTGGGGCGGCTGCCTCCGTGGTGGACTCTTCCAGCGGCGGTGGCAATAAATCATTGAAAGGCACCAATACGTCCTTAGGCGCCGCTTGATTTATGTGCACCACATCGGCGACGCAGTGGCAAATCAATGCGGCAGCTGCGATTAATAACTGTAAAATAGTTGGGAAATGCTCTTAACTCAAACGATGCGATAGAAATGATCGATGGCTTTTGGCTCGTCTCGTCTCTCTCTCTCGATTTTGTTGCTTCCCATTTGTGTTTACATAACATAATTAACTTTGCTTGCTCTTGGGCACAAATTATGCAGTCTGCTCTTTTATGGCACAGCTCATTTGGGTATGCTCTAGATTAGTAGTTTTCAGCTCGCTGTGTGGACAGCTGACCTCCACGCATGTGAAGGGGAAAAATCTGTGACCTTGCATTGTATGATACCAACTGATCACATGCTCCCTAATAAGAACACCGAGAATGCTCTTAGGCCAGACCATAACTCAAGAGAAATATTGTCTGAAATGGACTGCATGTGAAATAGTTTTTGGCATTGCCTAACAAATTAGCCATAAATTAACACAACTTCGTTTTGTATATTTTGGGCCAACGGGTTTTTGCATAATTATGCAACAAATCTTTCAGCCTGTTTCAGAACATTAGCCAAAATATGATTGTTGTTTATTATGGACTGGACTATATGCAAAAGGCCTGGACATCCAGGTCTTTATCCAGTTTAGCCAAAACGTGAGACGTGAATGCCCCGTTTTGGTTTCCTGCATAGTTTTTCCACTTGTTTGACGTATTTTTAGGCAGCTATATAAAATTATTTTAGCATGCTATGCAAATTGAGCAATGCAGATGAATTTTTGACATTTTTCCATTATAGTCGGTTCTTATCAAGATGCTGGGCTGAATAACTTGTTATGCCTAATTTAGGCGAAGCGTGCTCTTTGAGGTTTGCTCTCAGCTGCTGCCTCAGTTCATTAAGAAATAACTCACTATTAGATTGCTGTTTTGCTTGTCAAAATACCTGCTGCTATGCAAATTGATATAATTTAAAATTTTTGTGAGTTACAGTGCAAGGTGAAAATTCAAGTTTTTTAAATTTGCCTATCGAAAATTTGAGTTGTCAAAAATTCGTTAGGTAGTTGGAAAATGTAAAAAAAAAAAAAAAATTATATTTAAGCATAATATACAATACAAGAACTAAATTCTACATTACAAATTTTCTCCATAGTCAATAATGTATTCAACATTTCGTAAAAATAATCAAAATTCTTCAGCAATAAAATAGAGTATATTTTGTATGTCAGTTATCCAATAATTTCTATAATCTTTAGGATATTCCTACTTGGCCCAGTTTTCATAGCACAGATTAAAATAAATTCCACTTTTAGTTAAATTTGTTTAAACTTTACACAAATTCGGAACTGCATTCCAAATGCTCAACACTCACAATGCGAAGCGACATAGTTTATCAACGAATTTCGAGGTGGCGTGCGTGAAGATTTGAGGTTGACTAAGAGATGCGCTGCGCATGCGCCTCGTTTTTATAAAACACGCTAAGCTAAAAACTAAAACAAAGCAAAAGCTGAGAAATGATCTCCGTTGAGAAAAGAATTGAAGCACATCTAAAGAGCGAGAATTTACGCAGAGCCAATGCGACGTCAGTGAGCAGCAGGCAAATGTAAAGTTTAATAACCGGATTAGGCCACGTTTAGTAACGGGTTTTGCAGTTGCTGTGGTTGTTGTTGTTGCTATGGTTGTTGTTGCTGCGGATCAATTAGGGGACAGAGGCAACTTTTGTTTTCGTTGAGGTATGCCTCGGGTCGCAGTTGCAGATGGATTTGAACTCTGTCGGTTCACGGCCAGAGCTGATATATGATAGATGTATCTGCAGCTGAATGATAATATGATGATATGATATAATATGATCGAATGAACAATATTTGATTGACGTATTTGTTTATGTACTTACAACTACAATATATGTACACATATGTATGTATATATATGTATTTGCGACCAAATATTTAAGTTTACAGACTGTGAATATAACTTTAACGTATTTCTATCCAATATTATTATTAAAATTAAACTTGATAAATGAACGATATATGTATATATTTGCTCTATGTAGTCAATTTGCTCTGTACAGAGTTTGTATTACAGATCTCAGCATGGGTTAGACAACTCTTTGTTGCAATTTCGTCTATGCCGTATAATATAACTAATATAGTTAGTATAAGTATTTGTTTCTGTATCTGTATCTGTATCTGTATCTGTATCTGTATCTGTATCTGTATCTGTATCTGTATCTGTATCTGTATCTGTATCTGTATCTGTATCTGTATCTGTATCTGTATCTGTATCTGTATCTGTATCTGTATCTGTATCTGTATCTGTATCTGTATCTGTATCTGTATCTGTATCTGTATCTGTATCTGTATCTGTATCTGTATCTGTATCTGTATCTGTATCTGTATTTGTATCTGTATCTGTATATTTTTTCACTAAATATATTTAATCTACATTTCATTCAGTATCTGTATCTGCATTACTATTTCTATCTGTTCCTCTATGACCTTTGCATCTGTATCTAAACTTGTTCTTTCACTTTCTATATATCTGTCTGTATATGTATTGTATATGTATTATCTCGGCATCTGCATTTGTATATTTAAATTTGCATCGATATCAATATCAATATATATCTGTTTATATAGCTGTATATTCCTATTAATCAAGAAGTATATCTAATTGGTATCTGTCTTTCTATTTTTATCTGTGTCAATATCCACACAGCACGTTCCACTGATTGTTGAGGGGACCCACATTTAAGACACTTGATGCGGTTGTAGTGTGAGCGGATGTAATTTAAATATGCATATGGACCTAAAATAAATGGATGCTGTCACACTTTGTATCTGGTTTTAAATTAGAGCAGACAACTTCCTATTCGCTACCTGATATCACAAAGGTGCAAATTTTAAGATCGATTTTACGAATGGACTAATTGATGTTTGAACAGGTTCTATTGCTTGAACAAATATACATATTATATAATTATTATAGATAATATATATATGTATACATTTATCAATATAAACTTTTCTTACTCTATGTATAAAAATACTTTTCTTTGCTTACAAGTGAGCTGCCCCATTTGCATATATGTAAATTGTGGAGTCCGTAAATTAGTACTTGAGTGCTTTCTATTTAGGTCTATATTTAGCCACATTAATTCACCATCTTGCTGAGCCTCGTCTCCAGTTTCGTCTCGCACAGCTGATACATCTGCAAATTATGCAAATTATTTGGCGCTGATTTTTAACACCGCAAGTCTCTGCGTGAAGGTCCATAAATTAAATAGATGCATACAGCTTTGGCCAGCTCCGTTGATTGTTTTTGGGCAATGTCGAACCGGACTCTGCAAAATTCCAGCCGTGAGAGTGATTGCTCGACAACACATTGCTAAGATCGAGCTCAAGTTGATAAGAGACTCTAATTTAATGCCAAGGCATTGAGACGGTTATTAAATGGCCATTAATGGTTATTCTAATGATGATTTTCGAATTGCAATTCTCCTGATGAAGCCATTATCATTGGCATCAGCTTATAATCGAGGGAAAACCCTCAAAGTGGAATTGGTAAAAGTAAATTAATTAAATGAATACAGCTCTTGATTTATATAATTATTAGAAGAGCTCCACGAGTCAGCAGAAAAGTTATTACAAGGAAAAAAGGGTGAAAAGCTATTTAAATTTTATTTTTAATTATAGCTACATGAATAATTGTTTTTATACTCCTTATATACCGATAACATTGATTGCTTAATTTAACAAATATATAATTATATAATTTATATAATTTTTTTTAATACAAATAAATAAAAATCCAAGCGGAAATCTCCCATATAATTAATCTTTGCCACACGCAGCTCAGAGTGTTTAATTTAAATAAGTATATATTCGGCTTTAATTTCAGGTTTATTAACTAACTTTGCGGAAATGGGAAACCTTTGTCAAATTGTTTGGAAATGCTCAGGTGAGGCTTGTGGTTGCAGTTGCTTCAAGTATTTCAATTGTCGGTAATCGAATTGTTATTGAATTGATATTTGTTTGTTTGTTGTTGTTGTTGTTGTTATTGTAGCGGGCATTGTTATTATATTCGCTACGCAGCTCCAACTCCCCTTTGTATATTTATTTATATACATTTACTCTTTATTTGTGTAGGTGTGTGAGACGACAGCTCTGGAGGACTATTGACCTGGCTCCACCCGGAAGGACTGCCATATGAGGAGCTAGTATTACCTGAATGACTGTCCTCCGCTCTGTCCCATCAACTTCTTCAGTCTCTCTTGGATTATTGTTATACCCTATAGCCCAAACAATGGGTATGATGAGCTTGGGGAGATAATAACTCTTTCGTTACATTCTGCATATATAAATATTATATATATATATATGAGTATATTATTATTATGCATATAATATATTATTTTATATTTCCTACAACTTTTATTTTCTACAGGGCATCTGCTAGTTAGCTGCCCCGCAGTACTCCACACTTATTGATGTTATTCTTGGGGTTGGCATATAAATCGAAAAATTCTTGTTGCTACCCAGCAAAGGGGAACTCTGGCAAAGGATGCGCGCAACGAGTGACATAAATAATGTTTAAGCCGCCAACGCGAGGCTCGAATGCTCCAAAAGGGAATACACAATTGAAATTGAAGCCTACTACATAAATGTAGGTTATTAAGAGAGGAGTCTTTAATGCCAACATGAATTATTTATAAATATTTATTAATGTTTATCAATGTTTATACGGTATATATGCATTTCGAATAGAAGTTACATGAGCTTAGACATAAATGTAATTCAATCAATTATCTAAAAATATATTTCTTCTAGCTTTGTCCACGTCATAATAATCTGTTTCTCTCCATATATATTTGTCAGCGATTTCTGTCACTTAACTTTGCGTAGTTACGAAGCTGATTAAGTGCCTGGCCCGGCCTGGGCAGGGGCTCAAGGCAACAGCTGAAGGCGCGCTCTCTGCACGCCTCGCTGCCTGTTTGGGGCAACGTCTTTGGCATTGTGCAGCGTTCGGCGTTGAATGTTTTACTTTGCAACCGGAGCTGCTAGTTGTTGTTGTTGTTGTTGTTGTTGTTGCTGTTGAGGCTAGTGGTTGGCAGGTAAACAAGCCGAGGCAGCACTTCCTACTGCCTTTTATTTGGAGTAGGCGAGGTCGTTTTGCCTGCCAATCTGTTTGCTCACGAACCGGCAGGAGATGCAGTCGGAAACGGAGCAGGAGTCGCTGAAGTCGCAGCTGTTGAAAGGGGCACAAATGGGGAGCGGGTATCGGGCTATGGCAGGGAAGCTTTGTTGTCGGTGCTTTTGTTTTGGCTGAGCCGTTTACAACTTCCTGGTCACGCTTTTGGCCTTGCTTTGCCTTGACTGCGCTGGGCTTTTGGCTGCCTTCGGCTCGTCGTTGACTTTTTGGCCGTTTACAGCTTGGCCCTTGCCGTTCGAGTTGTTGTTGTTGTTGTTGCTGCTGCTGCTGTGGGCCACAAGTTTGTTTTCGTTTTCGGTTGTTGCCAACTCGAGTGCCCCATCCATCAGCTGCGGCCAACTCCAGCTGGAGCTCTTAGCTGCCAGTTTCCTTGTAATTAGCACAAAAAAGAGCGAAACCCAAATGTTGCCAACTTAAAGTTCATTTCTTTTTTCGATTTTGGTATTTTTGCTTTTTGGGGCAAGGCAGCCCGCTGAGCGACGCTGACTGCGACTCAGAATGTTGCATGATTTGCGGGCCCAAGTCGCGCCACTCGCTGGGCGCACTCGAAAGTCATAAAGTGCAAAAATTGTTACACTCAGGCAGAAATGAATTATGAAAGTTGTTTGCAGTTTTTGTTGCATTCGCATCCAGACAAAGATATTCCAATGCGGCCCACAAAGGAGCCGGAGTTTGCGGATTGCGGGGCGCTCCAACTCTAACTGCATAAGACATCCTTTCTTCTATTTTAAATAATATTCTTGTTTCTTTTCGGTATACTCTCTACTCTCGGCAAAGCGAAAGTTTTGGGTTCTTAGAGTTTTGGAGTTTGCAACTTGGGTGCATTTAATTTAATTCAATTTGAGTACAAAATATTGCCGACCTAATGAAACTAACCTAAAAGAGTTTTAAATGCTCAAACTTTGTCAAAACACAAATAAAGTTAGCTGAAATTTCATTTACACCAGGCACACCTCAAAGA
The DNA here is from genome assembly GCF_054131065.1 of Drosophila arizonae. Classification (NCBI taxonomy): domain Eukaryota; kingdom Metazoa; phylum Arthropoda; class Insecta; order Diptera; family Drosophilidae; genus Drosophila; species Drosophila arizonae. The sequence goes on from NC_142922.1 coordinate 28,203,944, forward strand.
ATGTCAAAACAAGACAATTCCGAAACTATCTTATGGCAAGCAACATTGCTAAGGTGTGCTGCATGATAAGAGATTAGTAAAATTTTGTACTAAAATTCGTAAATTCATATATAGTTTTGTTATTGCTATGTTGCGACTCGTTCTCGAGTATTGGATAGTATTCTAGACATTGACCTGAGTTACGGGACTATTATAATATATAGGTAGATATGTAGAATCATATGAAGTGATGCGATGAATGTGATAGTCCTAGCTTCGTGAGCCATATTCGTTTCCTGCTGAGGCGAAGGTTTCTACACTGGATTACAGTATTTTCGACTTGTTGTTAATTGCTTGATGGTTATGTCTCCTTATTGATTTATTTTACTATTAATATATATTGATATATTTGACTTCTTCTTGTATTTTTATGCACCTCTCAGCACTCAGCCTCGTTGAAGAAGGCTGCCTGTGTGGTAGATTCTTCCGATTTGCCACGACCTTTATGGCTGTATATATAATAATGTATATAAATATAATATTAATATAAACAGGTCTAACAGCAGTTTATAGTCTTTAAAAATTAAAATTTTCTTTCATTTCTTTTTTGAGAAAAAGTGTAAACATTTTGACCAAGCTAAAAATTTGGGTCGGACACACTTTTGCTTCGTAAGTAAATTTGAACGGTTGGGCCTATATATTATTATTATATTAAATAATTAATAATAATCTAAATAATCATAATAAAAAGCCATTACATATTTATTCAATCCATTCTAACTATTTAAACAAGTAAGAAGACTCTAGTCGAGACTGCTCGACTAGGAGATACCCTGAACCCTCTAAGCTGATATTCTAATCATTCTGCACTTCTTTTATGTACACATACATACAGATGCATCCACACGCACGCATAACCCTGCGCTCTGCTAACTGCGCAGTAAGCAGCGACTGCGCTTGGGCTGCGCTGCAGTGTGGGCAATATTATGAGAATTTATTTGTTGAATACCTTCTTTTGTAGACATACGATATTGATGAAACTTTCAGAGTGTAATCATATGGTTAAAATGTGTGTACATTCCAAAGCACAAGTAGTACTGTAATGCGTCTGTAGTACTTGAAATGCGTTTTTTACAAATTGGGGGAGAAGGGGGCGTGGTATCAAAAATCTGTAAATTACAAAATCTTTGTATTGATTAACTTTATATACAACGCAAATTTGAAGACTCCAGGTCCAAAAATGTTCAAATTAGGCTAAAAAAACAAAATCAATTTTTCGATTATTCTCGATAAAAAAGTTATTGGACGATTTATCGAAAAAATAAAACAAACTCGTACTGCGTATGGTACACACGAGTATGCATGCCAAATTTCAGCTCTCTAGCTCCTATAAATTCTGAGATCGACGCACTCATACGGACGGACGGACAGACGGACAGGGCTATATCGACTCAACTCGTCGCGCTGATCAAGAATATATATACTTTGTGGGGTCTGCCACGCCTCCTTCTGCCCGTTATATACTTCTTCACAAAACCATTATACCCTGATTTCCCATTTTCAATGGGTTCAGGGTATAAAAATGAAACGTTGGAAATCTGTCGACTTTGATTTCCGCATTTTATCTTAAGATTAAGTTTAAAATCGCACTACGATATTTACATGAAAATAAATTGATTGAACTTTACATGTGAGCAAGTAAATGCAATTTTTACACTCATTTTGCCAGTCAAAACAAACTGCCAAATAAAAAATAAAAACAAAAACAAATATTTTGTGATTGGATCCCTTTTAAATTGCTCTCATTTGTCAGCTATTGATTAGGCATATTGGCTGGCTAATTGTCTAGAGGAAG